>NC_084760.1:14363290-14666320 GCF_028858725.1 Colius striatus | reverse complement strand
GAGACATAGTAGCTATTTTATTCACAACATCCATAGGCACATGCCGACGCCCATCTTGCCATTTTATGCCCAAAAACTGTATCTCTTGTGCAGGTCCCTTTACTTTGTTTCTTTTTATAGCAAAACCAGCTTTCAGGAGAATCTGTATTATTCTTTTCCCTTTCTCAAACACTTCTTCTGCCTTGTTGCCCCATACAATTATGTCATCAATGTACTGTAAATGTTCAGGGGCATCACCCGTTTCCAGCACAGTTTGGATTAGACCATGGCAAATAGTAGGACTATGTTTCCACCCCTGGGGCAATCGATTCCAGGTATATTGGACACCTCTCCATGTGAAGGCAAATTGTGGCCTGCACTCTGCTGCCAATGGAATTGAGAAGAATGCATTAGCGATGTCAATCGTAGCATACCACTTGGCTGCTTTTGACTCCAGTTCATACTGGAGCTCTAACATGTCTGGTACAGCAGCACTCAGTGGTGGTGTCACTTCGTTCAGGCCACGATAGTCTACTGTTAACCTCCACCCTCCATCAGATTTTTTCACAGGCCATATGGGACTATTAAATGGAGAATGAGTTTTGCTAATTACTCCTTGAGCCTCCAGTTGATGAATCAACTCACGGATGGGAGCCAGGGAATCTCGGTTCGTGCGATATTGCCTCCGGTGCACTGTCCTGGTAGCAATTGGTACCTGTTGCTCTTGAACTTGCAGCAATCCCACAACAAAAGGGTTTTCTGAGAGGCCAGGTAAATTAGAGAGTTGTTTGATTTTCTCTGTATCTACAGTGGCTATACCAAAAGCCCATCGATACCCCTTGGGGTCTTTGAAGTACCCTCTCCTGAGGTAATCTATGCCAAGAATACAAGGGGCCTCTGGACCAGTCACAATGGGGTGTTTTTTCCATTTGTCCCCTGTTAAGCTCACTTCAGCCTCTAATACAGATAATTCTTCACATCCCCCTGTCACTCCAGAGATCCAGACAGAATCTGTGCCTCTATACCTTGATGGCATCAATGTACACTGTGCCCCTGTGTCTACTAAGGCTTTATACCTTTGTGGGTTTGATGTGCCAGGCCATCGAACCCACACAGTCCAGTAGATTCGGTCATCCCTTTCCTCCTCCTGGCTGGAGGCAGGGACCCTCTATTTCTGTTCTTCATCAGAGTATTCGCTATCTGATCCTTGCAATTGCAGACCTGAAGTCTCCTCATTGGCTTCGAAGGAAGTAGTTGCAGTTCTTCTATGTCTTGGAGATTGTTGATTGTCCTCTTTTGTTTTGGCAGCCACTCTGCTGACAGCTCTCCTGGGCGGTCCTTTTCTAACAGCTGCCTTCCCCCTTAGTTCACGTACACGCGCTTCTAGCTTAAAAGTGGGTTCACCATCCCACTTCCTCATATCCTCTCCTTGGCCACGCAAAAAGAGCCAGAGTTCATTTCGCGGTGTACTCCTGCGTCTGGGACTTCCCTTTCCCCTGGTCGGGACAGTGGATGACTGAATTCTTGAGGCAGATCTAACAATCAGGCCATCATCCCACACTGATGAGGAGGTGCAGAGGCTCTCTTCATAGTTCTGTAACCAAGAAGATACCCTCTCCACTGTTGGTATGTCCATGTCTGGATGATACACCATTGCCAGGATATTAGAATATGTAGCTGGGGCACTCTGGATCACTTTTCTCAACATGGCCCGTGTACACTGGACATCGTCTGGATCTGTGGAGGCCTCGACATTATCCAGATCACCATAGATGACTTCCAACACAGCTAATTCCCTTAGATATTGGATCCCTTCATCAGCTCTAGTCCACTTTCCTCGGGCATTTACAAGGTCTTCCTTGAATGGGTATCTTGCCCGTACACTTGAGAGGAGTCGTTTCCAGAGACTACAAACTGAGGTTTTCTTTCCAATGCCTTTATCAATTCCCCGGTCCCTAGCAAGAGATCCTAGCTGTTGGGCTTCTCTGCCTTCCAATTGTTGACTGTCAGCCCCGTTATCCCAGCATCGGAGCAGCCAGGCACCAATCCGCTCACCTGGCTGGCGACTGTAATCTTTTCGCATATCTCTAAGTTCTGTTGAGGTGAGGGACCGAGTAGTTTCCATTTCCTTTTCGATTTCTCTCACTTCTCCTGATCTCCTTACCGAAGGACCAGTTTCTTCTTCTAGCCTTTCCTCTTCCTCCTCGTCTGCCCTTACTAATCGATGATATGGACTTGACCTCCTTATCCACTGCTTCTTTTTCACTACTGGGGCAACCACTGTGGTTGTTGTTTGGTTCCCTGACTCAACCATGGTAGTCTCAGGTATAGTTTGAATTTCCACCTCGGCCATAGTTCTCTGAGAGGGCTGGACTGCGACTGACTCAACTATGTTGGTCTCAGGTATAGTTTGAATTTCCACCTCGGCCATAGTTCTCTGAGAGGGCTGGACTGCGACTGACTCAACTATGTTGGTCTCAGGTACCGTTTGAGTTTCCATTTCAATTACAGTTCTCTGAGAGGACTGGAATGCAGCTCGGTAGGCAGAGGCTAGGCCCCAGTATAGTGCCTGAACCTGATGGGCCTCATTAGGGTAGGTAAGACACCCTTCTATCAGGTAGCGTGTCAGTAAAGCAGGGTTTTTTATCTGTTCAGATGTAAAATCCCAGATTACAGGAGGTGATAACCGTCCTAGGAATTTGCCTAAATTCATCCACATACCCTGCCACCCAGGGACTGGCCGCTTCAGGGGGCATTTTAACATGTTTCCATCGCAAATTTGTACTCTCTGATACCCAGATGACTCCAGATTCCACAAGATATATAATATACCAACCATGTTAATTAGTAATATTAAAACTCTCGTATAAGGGTGACTAAGGACCTGGGAAGTCTGTGTAACAGAATTGTCTAGATCAGTCCGAGCTGAGGAGAAAGAGGTGCTTTGCCCCATGGCCTCCACAAGATAGCTCCCACAGCACACTAAATTCATCAGTAACAGAATGAGACTTGCTATTATTATTTGGGCCATCATGTTCCCAGGCCCTTTCATCCTCTTCACAAAATTATATAGCCAGCTTAGCAAAGCTATTAAGGTTAAAGCACAGCCGAGAGTCAATGTTAGGAGCATCATGTTCCCAAACATTAGAAAGTGTAAGATAAGCTGCATAACAGCAAGGCTCCGTGACCAGCACAGGAACTTTGCTCTCATTGGTTTACTGTAATTGCAATGCAGTTAATGTAAATCTGCTATTATCTCGCCCCACGTTGGGCGCCAAAAGGGCTGTGGTAGTTTGAGCCTGGCTGGATGCCAGGTGCCCACCACACCGCTTTACCCCCCACCTCCCGAGAAGCAAGCCAGGGAAGGGGAGAAAATAAGATGGGAATCTCGTGGGTTGAGATAAAAGCAGTTTAATAAATAAGCAGCAAAGCCGCGCGCGCGGGAAGCAAAGCAGAAGCAGATAAGCTGTTACTCTCTACTTCCCATCAGCAGCGATGTCCGGCCACCTCCCGAGAAGCAGGGCTTCAGTACGCGTAGCGGTTGCTTTGGGAAGGCCAGAAATGAATCTCGCCTCCCCTTCCTGCTCCTTTCCCCCAGTTTATATTCCTGAGCTGACGTCATATGGTATGGAATATCTCCTTGGTCAGCCTGGGTCAGCTGTCCTGGCCATAGTCCCTCCCAAGATCATGCCCACTCACAGCTATTGGTGAAGGTGGGGGAAGGAATGCTGGAGGGACAGCCCCGATGTTGTGCAAGCGGTAGTCATAATATTGATATCAACAGTAAGCACAGCACTGCAGGACCTGCTGTGGAAAATCACTACCGTCCCAGACCCACTACAACCCCAGAGTGAAACTCGACTCAATGCCCAAACAGAAGCTAAAACTTCTAGGGGGAAAAAAATTTAAGTTTAACTCAGGGCACTAAGACGTATTGAAAACTTGGCCATAATTCATGAAATTCCATTCTGATCCATTTCCAAAGAGTCTATTAAAGGCAAAACTCACTGGTTTGGAAGGAATTTATTCTTCCTCCAGTGGAATTTCCACCACACTGAGATGTGGCTTTTCCCACAGTACAGCGCACAATGCTACTAATGTTACAGGGTAACCATAGTCCAATGTGATGTGCCAAAAGACTCCATACCAAGAAAGTGAGAAAAGCTGGCTGTAAATTTTGGCCGTCAAAGTCAAATTGAATCATGCATCTTTAGAAATATGTATAATTTTTAAACATTTTGTGTAGATTCTGATCCTGGGGAAAAAAAAGAAACAGCAAGAATGAAATCAGATGGAGCAGATATATCTGTGTGATCTTCAAACTGGAAGAAAATATCATACACTATTGGTATTACAGTAAGAACTTCCAAACTGTTATAGATGGAGCTATTCTTAAAGTTGTAAAAACAAAGTAGATTAAATACATATATCACATCTGGATATGACAATGAATATACATCTTGATATCTAGACAAAATGCCTTTTATCATCATCATAGAATCATAGAATGGTAGGGGTTGGAAGGGACCTTTAGGGATCATCTAGTCCAACCCCCCTGCAGAAGCAGGTTCACCTAGATCAGGTCACACAGGAACATGTCCAGGCGGGTCTTGAAGACCTCCACGGAAGGAGACTCCACAACCCCTCTGGGCAGCCTGTGCCAGGGCTCCCTCACTGAACAGTGAAATAGGGGTTTTTTTATGTTTAAGTGGAACTTTTTGTGTTCCAGCTTCATCCTATTACGCCTTGTCCTGTTGCTAGCTACTATAGAAAAAAGGGATGTCCCAACCTCCTGACACCCACCCTTTAGATATTTATAAATGTTAATATGATCTCCCCTCAGTCTCCTCTTCTCCAGACTAAACAGCCCCAGTTCCCACAGTCTTTCCTCGTATGAAAGATGTTCCAGTACCTCATTCTGTTCATTTTCTTTACAGAGAACACAAAACGAGGGGGGGAAAAAAAAAAAAGAAGTCATCCTACTTGGGAAATACAAGCTCTTTTGGGATCTTTGGGAGTTCTGAAAACACAGTTGATTGGACTTTCTCAGCTGACCATGTAGTATGGCATCAAAGCATACAAGGAGAATTCTTTCATACTGAAAGATTTTATCATGAAACTTTTGGTGTTGCAAGTTACCATAAAACCATAAATGTGTTATGTTCTGACTTACATACACTTGTGAAACATTACAATATCACAGAAAAGACTGATAAAGACGGTCAACAGGTTACAAAAGTAATGGAGGTCTGCCTTTTCTGAGATCTTTTAAGTAAGATTTGAAATGGCACCGTTTGACATTGTTCTTGCATATGTGCATCCCAATATTTTTTCTCTCTAACATCTCTAGCTTCAGGTTGAACTATGCTATATTTTATGAGACCATCTCAGAAATACTTCTAGGAAGGGATGGATATGTTTTTCTTTGAGACATCATGAACTCTTCATTTACTCTAATATGCAAGATGGAGCTATGAACATGCACAATATTACTATGCAGGAAATAGAAAAAAACCGTTCTTGTGATACCTAGTCATATATGGCTGTAGTACTCAGCTTTTAGTGAGACATATATTGATTCAGAAACATTAAAAGATTTTTTTTCTTTTAAGGCAGGAATTTTAAATTTGTAAGTTGCAAGTCTGAGTAAAGCAGATAGATAGATTGAAGTTGACACATGGCAAATGGACTGTCAGAGTCATAGAACTGCATGAATTCATAGAATTGCATTAATTCATACAACTGCATGCAGAAAACCTTTATTTCAGGAAATCTGTAACAGTACCTCTAACACAAACAGTGCTTTGACTGAAAGATTGCTGTCTAAGTCAACTTTTAATATCTTGCCAAAAAGAATTACCTAAAATATCTATAAATGACTGGTTGCAGCTCTCATCCATTCTACATTTCTAGTTACTATTCCTATATACTGATGCAAATAGCAGGATATGGCAAACACCATTCACATTTCTGAACATATTTCCTGTTGAAAAAAAACATCAATTACCTCCTGCTTCAAATGACTGCATTTTTAGAACATGCAGAAATTATATCTGTGCATCTTCTGCTAGAAAGGGATGATGATTACATTTATTTAAAAGTGCGGGCCTCTTACTTTCTGGTTTGATATTCCTGTAGATCGTCAGCTACAATCTTCATTAGTTTTTCCCTAGTAGATCTCAATCAATCATAGTAAATAGTATTGTCTTAAATACGAGCATGAAGATTTGTGAGCAAAACTGTAGGCTTTCTTAAATTCTACATCTGTTTCGGTGTCTATAGTCTAAGCATTATTTAGGTAGTACCTTGGTACTTAAATTATTCCAATTCTCTGTTTTCAGCAGAGGCCTCGTTGTCATCTTTGTTTAGTGGTAACAGTCATTCTCTTACATCCCTCCAGCAAGACTGTGTTACCTTGAGTCATCTTCCAGAGTCAAAAGCCTTTGTCCCTCATAGTACACCTCCATCCTCAGGAGGAACAGTCCACGCAGTTCTTGTGAAGGACACACCACACAATTATACCATCCAGTCTGGTGAAGTAGTCCCAGCAATGACCATTTAAGGATTTCCCAAACTAAATATTGTAAAATACTATGAGTTGAAAACAGTATTTTCAGAGATCTGAGGGCAATGCTAAGCCTGACTGTCCCTCCTAAACACCCACTAAAGCCTCTCCATCCCCCTATATCCTCGGATACTGTTTCAGCTCAGCCTGAAGCCATCAGCCTCTGTCACAGCAAGGCCAGTCTCCAGCTGTTGAGACAGTTACTTATGCAGTGATGTCTCGCTGGATAATACAGAGCTGTTGCCCTTTTCTCATGGTGTAGAATATGAAGCAGGTTTGGTTACTCTAATTTCATGATCTTCCAAGCCTAGAGATCATTCTTGCATATGCAAATCCCCAAGCTTAGGTTCTCACATCACATCATTTGGATGCACTTCTAGAGATTTCCTAAGAAATATACACTTTTTACAGGAAATTGATACACTAAAAAACTAGAATTTTCATTCACAGACTAAAATATGACGTGTCTAATAAAATGGGTTAAGTTCCATTGAGATTTTTTGTTTGCTACCTTATAAACTAATGCAATGAGCAGCAGCATAACTTGTGCTATAGATGTAGGACAAAAGAAGTAGTCAGAAAATAACCTTTCATAAAATGCTTTTGGTCAAGAGCAACAATAGTCCTTATGAAAATGAGAAAAATTGATTTCTGGGATTACTACAAGTAGATGAAGTTTGAATGAGGACACTACTATGCTAGAGCTCCTTACATCCTCTACCTAAGCAAAAACAGCATCATCCCTTCTCTTTTCCTCCTCAGTAATGAGTAAGCTTTCTTCCATCATTGAAGACTAGCCCTTCCTCCCAGCCTACTACAGGAGAAAATACAGCCACCAAACTACACCAGCTGGTGACTGCAATTAGATATTTCCCTGCACATTTTCTCCTTTGTTCCTTCATATCTGATCTCTGGCATGGTTCCTTATTCTCAGTCTTCCTGGTTCACAGACATATGCCAGTCCACTAACACATACTGAAAGAGTGGTGAGAGATCTATTGGACCAAGGCATTGGGAGTCACAGCTTCCATTCTTCCTCTTCTCTACAGCATCATCTACCTGTGCAAGAAGAAGTTAGGAACTTTCTACGACCTCAGCTGGAGAGAGAGGCTGTCTTTATTAATAAAGGAAAAGCCCAGGTATGATGGATATGGCCATCAGGGAGTCTCTTCTCCTTGACATTACTTGTTGTCATGGCTCACTTTATCAGTCTCAGTACACTGATGATAGCTCAGTGTTTGGTCATAGATTAAATAAGCTATTGCATTGAGGGAACTTTCCAGAATCTCATAAGTGCTGCTTTCCCTTTCCTGTTTTTTGAAATCATCTCTAACATTTCAGATTCAGGAAGAAATGGGAACAATTTGTGATTGTGCAGTAGTACAGACTCCTTGTGCGAGACAGTCTCTCTAATCGGTTTTTATGACCAATATGTGGGAACTTACATTGAGCCAATGCTGTTCGGAATCATGGAAACACTTTAATTTCTTTACACTTCAAACTTTTTCTCTTCACATTACTGAAAGCGTCACCTATTTCACTATCAAAATTCTGGCTCACTTTTGGGGAAGTAAGTGCTGTAGAGGGAAAACACATCTTTCAGACATGTCTTTGAGAAATGGGACAGATACTTGAAATGTTTGGTGCTGTTTTGACTTCTGTTGCTACTGAAAAGAGATCAGCTGGGGAGACTGAGAAATATAACCTCAGGATACTACCTTGGAGGATGTGCCGGCTAGGATTTTACAGCCTACAGGTGTTTTCTGTCAGATATACTGTACACAAGGGCATTGAAAAATAAAAACAGAGTATTCATGGTATTCTGAGGAGCTGCCAAAGAAAACAAGTCTGCAGATTACCGTTTATTTGATGTTATGCTGACATTTCTCACATCAACAGAGTTTCTAGAACTGAAAACTTAAGTATAAACATCTAAGGATGGATATTGGACCACGATTTCCTTTTGGCTTTCCGATTCAAACCCTGGTTATAGTTTTATATCTTTGGTGATTTAACCATAATATGAAATAAACTTGAAAGCCATTGTAGTTAAAAGAGTGAGTTTCTTCACTGGCTTCCAGTGCACAAATACCTGTCTTGTTTGCTGTAATTACAAAGAAGAATTAGATTTGGATTAAAACATGTCTTGAACCGTCTCACTTTGTATTTGACACTTGTAGCTACATATTACAAGAAAAAAATAAAGACTTTCATCTTGTTAATCTAATCCTACAGCAGTATAAAAGCAAGAAGAGGAATAACAGTTCAAAAAGACAAAGGAAGACTTGAAAAGGCCAATACTTACACAATAAGGAACCCTAAATCTCTGTTGCTAAAACCCTACTTTATAGTTCTGTATGTAAGACAAGCAATAGCAATATGTAAGTCACATGGAGTGCATGATCCAGGAATCCTGGAAACTCTGTTAATTTTATGTTATGATGCTACCACTAAAATAAAAATAAAAAGAGTTCTTGGAATAGCTGGAAGGAAAAGGGAGTTGAAGACAGCAGAGGGATCCCTCCTTGTCAGACTTTTCTTTTCCAGGCTAAATAAGTCCAGCTCGTGCAATCACCAGGCACTCCAGCTCCCAGATCACTTTGGTGTTTCTCAGTTGGACTTGTTCCAGCACGTCCTTGTCCCTGAGGAGCCCAGGGCTGCACAGTCAGAAGTGTTGAATAGAAGGGAATAGCGCATAAGCTTCAGGAAGGAAAGAGGGCACAGAGGAAGGGAAGGAAGAATAGGCAGGGCATCATCAACAAAGAGAAAATTGTTACTGTACAGTGTACAGTAATTTGAATTAATTTGTTCTGTTCATTGTCATGAACAGAGTCCAAAGCTGCAAACATTAAATAATGTGTTGCAATTTTCCAGTGGCAGTTGCTATGAGACGTAAACAGCAAGTCATTATAACTGATAAATGTCTCACATTTGCTTCAGTTTGGCAGCTCTAAAAACAGTATTATTGAGGGTGTTTATCACTTTTATATACTTCTGTTTATCGCAGACAGGAACACTTTTTTCATTATCAGTACTGGAGTTCTGGTAACCTATAAATGTCTTCATTTTGCTCAGAGAGCAATAATTCTAGTGACATTTATGGCTGAAGTCTCTGGATAGGTGCCCTCTTTAATGGAAAAAGATACAACTTTTGTTTTCTCCTTTCTGCTATTTCCTGAGCATCTGAAGCCTTTCTACCTTCATTATAGCTGAAGGAAGAAAATCCATCTTCAGTATTTTTAACTTAAGAACTTTTCAGAGATAATATGCTATGAAAATGAGAGACAGAAAATTTCTTCTCTGTCCTATTTTTACTGTTTTGTTCAATATTTAATATTATGCAAATAATGTTGGTAGTAATTCAGAAGATAACTTGAGGTTCATTAAAGAGGTCAAGTTATTAGAAGCATGTTGCGTTCTTAAACTCAGAGATCAGTGAGTGTCTCAAAGTAAGCACCCAGAAATTACATGTTTCCAAAACTCTAGGAAATATTGAAAAGCTTGTGATTTTCACTCTAGGGAGGAATAATAATGGTTTGCACAAAGAAAAGGTACAGTGGTCATGAACTAAACTGTCCAGACATCATGGGCTATCTACATAGGACTGAAAGACAGAGGAAGTGAAACTGGATGCTAAACTATTCTGTAAGAACGATTCAGAAATAAATGGTGGTTTTCAAGGATGAAGAAATTCAGACAGTAAAACTGACCCAGAAATGAAACAGAGCATCATCTTGGTGACAGCTCCAAATGGTCTTGCTGCATTTCCTCATCAAAAAGCAAATATCTAACTGTTAAGGATTTTTTACATCTCCTGGCTTATAGAACAGATTTGCTGAATGAACGCAAGGCCTCATGAATTTCAGTGGCAAAACAGTTGATCTTACAAGAGGCTGAATTTCCCTTTGTATTTCAGAATCACTTTCTGAGGTGCAATTTCTCACAAGCAGCTCAGTAATCTCATGCATGACACAAAAGAACAAAAGGAAGGAGATGGAAACATATTAAACAAACAACACAGCAGAAGAACTCAATGAAAGTACAATTGAGTATTTCTTTTCAGAGGCCAGTAGCATATCTGCACTAAAATCACTGTTGGAATCTATTCTCCTTAGCTGAATGTCATCTAAGAAATGTTCAGATGTGGAGAAGCCTTTCATTTCCATGTCCTTTGAGAGAATTAAAGTCAAGAGTTATGCACATTTTAACTCTTCCAGACAAAAGTTTGAGGTCTTCTACAGAATACTGATGGGAGTAAAGTCTTTATTAGAAGCTATCTGTTTCCTTGATGACTATAACTTAGTCTGATCATTTTGACTTTGAAGACCAGAAATACAACTGCTTTCATATCAATATGTTCAATGGTGCACTGAAAGTAAAATTATATGAAAAGTATTCATTCTAATATTAAAAAGCTTACATGAAAATAATCAGTGTCTTGACAGCAAAACATTTTCCTAAAATGTTTTCCCATTTGTAATTTTGGTCTGAGTTGCAGTCAAAAAATAACATGTGTTTCCACTTCATAAAGGCAGTGAACAACCTCAAGGACCACGTTGACTCCTTTAAGGTGTTTCCCATAGTGGAATTTGTTTTGCCAACTTGCTAATACGCACTATTCTCTCTAACATCTATATATATTGATCAAGTTATTACTAAAATACCTTATATAGATATACATATATATATACCAAAAGGGGTCTTCACAGGCAAAAAGATCAATTGCTTATGCTGTTGGCTGAAACTCTTCACGTCTGGCAAAATCAGCCACTTTCTTTTAATCTTCTTCCTTTATAAGCATCTCTGTGCAGTCAGTGCTAGGGCTTTCTAAAAACTATTGCAAAATGAAAACTGAAATAAAGATGAAGGCAGGCACTCCTTCAAATAAGGCTCTTTGCATGTTTTCCTTCACTTTTGCCTGTTGTTGCACAGGGATCTCAGCAGTGATGTACTATCACAATATTTAGCCTCTGTAAAATAGTAATATTTGTGCAGTTTTCATATACATGGTATTTGGAATGAAGAGAACTTGCTCTCTGAAAAAATGTTGTGGGGCACACAAAAGCTGTCTTCATCAAGTTCCTCTCTGCAATGCTCTATCCTAATTTCAAACAAGGAGCAGCCCTTTCCCACCTGTTTGTTCATACCCAGAGTTTTTGCCAAAATAAGAGAAAATATGTATACAATTAATACTGGTCTTTTAAACAATTTCCTTATTTAAAACTGCCAGACTATGTAAACTGCTCAGTTGTGCATGAGATATCCAGGAACTCAAACTTGTTTGTATTTGCTTTGCATCTGTATTTCTCCAGGATTTGCTTGGCTCAGCTTTGAAAAAGCTTTCCCAGAAGTGTCATCATTACCCCCGCACCACCCGAGTGTCATTCTCCTGAGAATTCCTGGAAATGAATTGTTCTTCTTTATTGGCTTCCATCAGTAAACACTCTTTTATAGTCTGTCCAAACATTTCAAGTATTTTCTCCGTATTGTGCATGAGCCAGTGGAAGTCCTTTTGACTTGAAAATGCACTGTCAGAAGAAGTTTGATTCTCTCAAACGTTGTCACAGAGGTGAAAGGAGTTTGGGGGATTATGGGGATTTTTTAATGAAATCCAATTGCTTATCAGTGCTTACATCAAGTTCAGAGATGGTCACGACTCACACTTCGTAACTCTGTGCCTGTAGGAAGTGTACATCCTAGAGCTCTCACCCATCCTGCAGATCTCTGAGCAGCATTTTGTCATTAAAATGTACTGACTACCAACATTGTTTAAGTTTTATCGAATGTTTAAATATTTCAGGCCACCAGGCAATCAGATAGTAGCATCTCTATTAGGACTGATATTTGATAAAGAGCACAAAGACTACAAGGTGTAGTTGGCAGGCACTGGGTGTATTTTGTGAAAAGTAAAACTTTCTGTTTGGAGGACAGATAGGAATTTTTTAAATGAAAACTATGGACACCTGGTTAAGATTGTCCTAGGGACACACTTAATGGTAGAAAAAAACATATGAGATATCAATGCAAGACGCTGTTATTTTTAACACAATTCAGAGAAAAATTTTAACTGCTTCTTCCAGTTTCTACCAGCATCTCTTTCTCTGCCAGACACATGCATTTTTTTATTGCACATGAAGCTGCAGGACATGTTCCTGATGCTTAACCATCTGTAATTAGAAGGAAACATAAAGAATTAATGGCTTTCATTCTCTTCAAATGTTCCTCAGTTCAGTCCAGAATTATTTTCTTACAGCCTCAAAGGCATATGGCTGTAATCAGGATCATTCTTTGAAATATAATTTGTTTGGATTTCATTTCACTGATAACCAGTCAGGCACGCTATTGAGTTGTTGTATAATTTCCATTTGCAGACACTAAAATTTGTAATATAGCTTCCAGTGCAGAGAAAAATTCAGTGATCAGGGAGCCAATCTGCATGTCTAGCTTCACTGCTGTAACAGATGTCTTACACGATCTTAAGAAATGGCACTGCAGCTTTCCCAATGAAAGCTTTGCTCCAGGTCCTAACACAAAAGCCACTTCTACACAGACTTTACTTAAGATACCATAGATATGAAGGATCACCATCAGTCCACTCTCTCCTCCTCACTTAGCAAGTAACTTCTGCTCCACTGCAGTTTTGTTGTTCTTTTCCAAGTCATCCTTGTCACCATTTCCCGGTAAAGCCACATCACAGCCATCACTATGATCAAATCTTGTGAAGAAACAGATGACCTCCTCAGCAGATACTAGCCAGCTTGTGTATGGTCCCAGTAGGATGGAGCTTCGTAAACACAAGACATCCATTTCCTCAAGGAAGCTATTTGCTAACACTGGACTCAGGGCAGCCATGGCTACAATGGTCACAGCACACAAGGAAGTAAGATTTTGTTTAGCTTTAAGTACACACTGCATCTCAAGTAGTTCCTCAGGTGGAAAGTCTCTCTCTCTCTCTACTACAGCCATCCACCAGAAATCCCCCCAAAACACTGCAACTAAAGCCTTTCTTTCATTTTCTCCACCAAGTGCCTTGCAGACTGAATTTCTTAAATGTCTTACTCATACCTTGCACAGAGGAAGCCTCTCCTGCTTTCATCCACCCACCTCTAGACACCACAGACCAAATACCTGTTTTAAGACTATTCCCATGCTAGTTGATTTTTAGTATCTGGGATCTGCAAACGATTGAGCAAATAACACTGCTAGAACACAGAATACATCGGTCTCATCGTGCCTTCAAAAAACCTGAAGAGACACATATAAATTTTCAGTAGTTTTATTGAAAAATGCCTCTTTCATTTCAGAAATAAATAATATAAGGCAGTGAAATTCACAATTTGCAGTTAAAATATAAAAGCAGCAATTCTATATCCATAGTCTTGCAAACAATTTCCAACTGCTTTTGATAACTAAGAAACATTGTATTCTGAAAAAAAAAATCCATACTAAATATACAACATAAACATGCAATTCCATCTCTGCAGGACTGACTGCAATTTGGCATAAATGTTACTGTGTCTACCTACAAACAAGGAGATTTCAGGCATTATTAAACTGTATCCAGTTGATACAATGTTTTCAGCTACTTAATGTTTGTGGTGTTTAAAGGAGATGTATAAGAGCATTATATGCTCTGCAAAGTGTAACTAAGGATAGAAGAAAATGATGATATTGGAAGGAGAGGGAATTTTGGGGGGCTTTTTTTACTAGATAATGCAAACCTGTGACATGACTGAACTGGAAACATGCATTTGAAAA
The DNA here is from genome assembly GCF_028858725.1 of Colius striatus. NCBI lineage: Eukaryota > Metazoa > Chordata > Aves > Coliiformes > Coliidae > Colius > Colius striatus. The sequence goes on along the minus strand of NC_084760.1, from coordinate 14,652,018 downwards.
AGGGAAATGTAGAGCTAAAGCAGATAGACCTTAGGAAACTTGCAGCAGCTCTGTGGTTATTTTTGTTTTGTGGGGTTTTTTTTGTTTTCCTGGTTTTTTTTTTAATTTATTTGTTTTTACATTATTTCAATGAAAAGGCAGCACTGGGATAACTGAATGCACCTATTAACCTGTACTCAGCCAATATAAGCAAAAGTATTTTACAAGCAATACGAAATCTATAGGTACACACGTTGCTATCCCCACATAAGCAAGATACAAAACAGGGGTGCGTCTGATATTAAAAGGCCAGAAAGCTATATTGCAAAAGGAACTATGCACTCTTCCTGTGTGTATCTGCAGATGCAGGCATAGCAAAACCAAAATCCACCAACCAAAAAAAAAAAAAAAGAACCAAAACGAGACGCGGATCTTTTTATGGCTTTGTTTTTGCTTTTCTTGACAGTGATCTTTTCCAGCGCATGTGCTCAGGGTATTCTGGTGAATGCATTTCAACTCCATAGTCCTCATACTCGTCCTCTCTCCTTTCTGATTCCATGGGTATTATAAAGGGTTCACCTTCAGGCTGATAGGGTCCACTTTCAGGCACGTATGGTTCTGGTTGAAAATAGTTGTCCGATTGAACATAATAGTTATCGCATGTCTTTGAATCCACAAATACAATGAAAGTTAGTTTGTCTACATAACGTTAGTCCAATCTTATTTCCATATAATAAATATATAAATTAATAGCTCACTGGGGCTATTTTTTCAGTTTTCTTCATGAACGCTTTTTGGCAGCAAAGTGATAAAAGTTTAAAATTCATTTTGAAAGGCTTTGTATTTATAACACACAAAACATTGCAGGAAGATCCTTAAATTACGTAAGGGACCAATTATTCTAAAACTAAAAACAAAACAAAAAACCCCAAAGCAAGTAAAACAAAAATACTATTTTACAGCTATTTCAATAAATCCAAGCACTGGACTTTATTTTAAACTCCGTAATTAGTAGAAGACATGGAGTGAGTAAAATGAACAGGTGGGGTTGGCACATACTAATTTTCTCTGGGAAAGTAAGTGTAGACATAACTATCACCAGCGGCAATATACAGTACATGTCATTTTCTCGTGCTGTTCCTCGTAACAAAGCGAGTTACAGCTGGTGCTTCAGGAACACCAAAAACTACAGCAAAACAGAAGAAAAATAATTATAAAACTTTGGTATTTATAACTGCAGTTACAGAATCCAACAAGATTACAAATGAAAAAAAAAAGGCACATGCCCTGGTTGAGGCATGTGGGTAACAAGCAACAGACAGGTAGGTTTCATAAGTTGTCAAAGATGTTATTCTGGCATATAGCAAGCAGCAGCAGGCTTTTACGCAAAAGCATCACATGGAGTTGTTAACAGATTTTAGTGGATACGGTCCCATACAAATCATTTACAAGCCACAATTAGTTTACTATTTACATAAGTCATTTCTCATTTACCAGGTTAAATCTGTCCTTTCTAATGGCATTACCTTTACTGGTTAGTAGTTTTATAAGCCTCCTTCACCATCAAGGCTTATGACGGTCTGGGTCTTTTTTTACAAAAGAAAGACTGTCTGGTTTATTATTGAAATGCAACAGGCTTTAACGATTTGACATCACTGTCCTTTATCTCATTCACGAGTTGTGTTAGTAAAAAGAATCTCCGCATTCAATGAGGCCAACATGGTTCAAAAACCATATCCGTGGTGAAATATCCATACGGACTCATTTTCTAATAAGCACGTGCGCAAACATCTCAGAAACAGGATTTTCATGTATTCAAACTGTAAGCAGCACTGGCGACTTAGAAAATGTGTTAGCCGAAACCTGAAATAGGTCAAAGATGATGTTAGTCTTTTAAAAAGTCCATCTGATGTGCAAAAACATACTTTCATCCAACTAAATATGTAACAGTTAAGTCATAGGCATATATTTATATATGTATACATAGCTGCTTACTAGAAAGGAGAACACTGCTGAATCACAGGTACAATTTTCTCTTTCATTTAAATAAGAATTTTGTGTGAGATCTGCAAAACCACCTGGTTTTTTAACCAGCAGCATTGAGTTTTCAAGTGTGTACATATATATATATATATATTTACTTTTTTTTCTTTCCATGGCTACATGCACAATACACTAACAGCAAACTATATTCAACAGCAGTATCACATACACTAACTTTGAGATGTAGCAATGCATATGTATTAATTTGTTAACAATACTGTGGTCCTGCAGGATCCCCATGTTTAAATATATTTAAATCTTTCCAGAGATAAATTCGTGGCCGCTGTGACCCTTTCTTTTGATTCCAGAAGCAGTCTACTGTTTTGAGATACATCACAGAGTGGAAGGCTGATATGACCCAGGGCTAATCAGACTCCATGGTGTTTAACTCGGTACAAACGGTAGGACAGTGATGTTTCTCAGTTGTCTGCACTGTATCACCGAATGGGATTTCCTTTGTGGAAAATTTTTATTTCAGGTATCAATTTTGAATAAATAATCTTGACATTGTTCAAAAAGAGACACACGGAAATTGCCAACCACAGCATTCTTTTTATTTTTCAAGAGAAACATGGAGAATTCAACCTTGTTCTGAAGACGATTGGAAAGGGTGGGGATGGAGGGGGAAAAAAGAAGAAGAAAACAGTCACTTAAATCCTATGAGCAACATTATCGACTACTAATTGTCTATGTTAAAAAAAAAAAAAAAGACTATAATATTTAGCTACTATTTCCAACTAAAAGCAAACCACACATAACAACACAACAAGTAAATCTGCATCCAGGTCCAAATGATTGCTCATACACCTGCACGTTACAGTGAGGAAGATCTGCTCATTGTAACCATTTCCTCCTGATTCAGTATGCCCAGGCTAGCAGGACTGTCTCACGTAAAGCAGCTCAATATGAACAGGCACATCTGTGAAAGCTATTTAAGCCAAGTTGTTCATGACCTACCTGGGAAGCCTTGGCCGTTGTAAGGGATGCTGGCACACTGGGATGAATCACAATATCCTGGTGGCCCCGGGGGACCTCGAATACCCGCATTTCCAGGACGACCTGGTGGCCCTGGTGGTCCTCGTGATCCTGTGGAGCCTGGTGGACCAGTTCTAGATTCTCCTTGTGGACCTAATTTTAGAATTGAAAGGTTGGGAAGTTGTTTTCTATAAGAGCTAGATTGATAAAACAGCTGACATTACTGCTGTCTAGACTACACAGACTGGGCTATGTCTTTGGTGAGAAAACATTTGCACTTTGTTCCTGTATGGGGGTCAACAGAAAGGAAAACAATAGAAAACTAGAAATGTGACTCATCAGTAGTTGCTTCCCTGTGTGTGGCTTATTTAAGAATTTATTTGCAGAACCTGATTTAGTAAGCTTTGAGCCAAGAAAGAAACATCAATGAATTCTCTGGTTTATTTCCCCTCCATGTAAGATACGAAGATCTCAAGGGAAACTACTAGATTAGACAAGCACACTGGATTTCAATTAAAATATAGGAGTACATTAATTCTGCTACCCTGTAGCCCCAGGATAGATGAGGTAATGTTTCTCTTGGAACTGATCTTGTTATGGTTAGCAGAAAAATGAAGCTCCAAGTAACTGGGGCTACAATATGCTGCAAGCATCTTATGGGTCCTGTAATGAAAAGCCATGTTTAGCCTAGTAAACTACAAGCAGAAACAAATGAGGCAGCTGATTTCTGCCAAGGCATCGGGGAAAAAAGTTGCATGACACAAAGACCAAAATCAGCAGTCAAATCCTCTGACTCTAATCTGGTAACTGTGCATGTGGGAGCATTTTGCAGTGTGGGGACCATTTGTAGTTCTGTAATCACAAGTAAAAAAATAGAACTAGATACTGTAAAATTATCATCTGATAATGCTTACGAAAATATCCATCAAATATTTGTACAGTGTATTTTCACGAAATACATTTTCACACAAGCAAGCACGCCAGGTGGGTATATTGCAAAATAAAGATATAATATGCCTATTAACCAGAATCAAATGTCTTGCTAAATGGCCTCTTTCTTTTGTAGGGGTTTCCGGTAAACTCTAAAGCATGTGCATTCACCATATGCTGTCTGGTTCCCTATGAAGAAATGTCTTTTCCTCCTACTTCTCTGTAATTTGATAAAACAAGAAATATTTACCAGGTGGTCCCGGCAAACCTCGTGGTCCTTGAGATCCAGTCCCTCTTTCGCCTTTCTCTCCAGGCATTCCTAACAGAATAAATAAAGAGAAGCAATAAAAACCAAAGGAAGGAAACCACATCAACAAATATTTCTTCATGCTCTTTCACCGATATTAATATTTAGTTCCCATTATTTAATACAACAAAGCTGGTCAATCTTTATTTTGTACAGATGTCCAAATGAGCATTTGTGAAAATAATTTGGATATAAATATACTACTCTAAACATAAAGCAGCATGCAGGGGTAATTTAGTGTGAATAAACTTTCTCAAACATAGACACTGCAAACACCGCAGAACCTTACTATTTTAATTCACAAACAGAAAGGTATTTTCAGGCTTGCACACTTCTGCTATGAAGAATGTTTTACACTTTCATAGACAGTTATGATGAACTAAGTTTAAGGAAGAACAGAACCCAGAAATTCATTCTTGATTTTTTTTCCTAGTATTTTTTAAAGATTCTACTAAAATCCACAGTAGAAAACACATCCATGAGCCTGTGCTACAGTAGAGAAGCTGGAATAAGCAAAAGGCCACAATACAGTATGGTACAGACACTCCATATCATTGCAGTGACCCGAGGCAGCCATACAATAGGTTTACCCATATGCTCAACCTTAGTTCAGATTTGCTTCCTTCTCTCAGAGTATTGTAAAGAGACAAGGATGTAGACCTAATTCTTTCAACTCCTACTTTTTATTCTTGGTAATGACTCATTTACTCTCATAATCGGTGTTCTGTTTTGCAAAGGGTTGTGTTACTCCAAACAGCCTTTCAAGATGTAGCTCTTTAGTGCCAGAAGAGCTCTGAGAACATTCACTTTCCTGGGATATGCTGTGGAAGCCTGAGACAGCAGCCAAAATGTTATACCAACTTGTGCTTCATGAAACATGATCAAGAGAGAGACAGAGGAAAGCACTGATGTAATTATCCTTGTCCTCCAGAACATCACTGTCCCTCAGGCAATCCAACTGACCTAAACAGACTACTTCTAAGTGTGGGCTTCCTAAACTGACATGGGAAAGGGATCAGACTGCTCCTCTGGCCACCTGTGCACTTATGTCCACTGTGAAATACGTGGCTGCCTTGGAACGTACCTCTTTCACCGGGTGGTCCTTGGACCCCAGGAGGTCCTGGGAATCCTGGTCTTCCCCCAGGTCCAGGCTCTCCTCTTGTCCCTGCAGCTCCTGGGGGCCCAGGTGGCCCTGGCGGCCCCGGCTGGTTACGGTTTGAATAATAATCATTCGGAATTTGATTCAGCATTTGATTGAACCGACTCATTTGACCTTCAATTGGAAAGAAAAATGGTTCAATGAACCACATGAAATAAGTGGAAGTCTTTTATCAGAGCAGGAAGGAATAAATTAGGGGTGAACTAGTATAGATGGTTTAGGAAGACTTAACATGAATGTCTGGTAAGTCTGAACAGAAATGGAGGCAGGGGGAAAGAAAGGTAAGGAAGATTCTGGAAGTCAATCACATTAACAAACATTAATTTAAAAGCATTTAAAGTCACAATATAACCTTTTTTTTTACACTACTCTAGCTCTCACAGAGTTCTGATTAGGGCTTGTTTTTCCTTTGAAGAACAGAAAGGACTTGTTACACTTCAAAAAGTGGAGCATAATGTTCTATGTACTTCCAGAGCAAAGTATAAATTTACAAACACAGTATAAATTGCTTATATGTATAATAGCAGCACACCATCTGTGAAGTAGATTTCTCAAGCGTTTAGGATGCATAGGCTTCTACCTATATATCTTCTGCATATAGGAAAATTTCATTTCCAAAGAAAGGTCTCTGAACAAAAGCAACAGCATCCTGAAACTATGCAAGAAAGGAACGCTCAATGAGGGGGCCACCTCTAGCCCTACGTGATTAGTGTAATGTGCCAGTCCTAGCACTAAAATAGCTGAGATAGCACATCCTTATTCATAACCTTAATACATTCATGAATGTACTTTCCTCCCTTTGCAATGGCTGACAAGTAGACATATTTTAAATAGCAGCCATCATAGACATTTTAAAGGACATACTGTCCTCCTCCCTGTGCACAGGCACGCTCAATGATCCAAGAAGTCTGTTTACCTCAGTCAGCATCTACCCTTATTATAGAAACAATATTAAGAACAATTTATGAGCACATTTATCTCTGTCCTCCTCAGCGGATGTACTGATAGCAAAAGCACTGCCTCAGGGACAGAGAGACAGCCTCCAAAGAGACTCTGTAGAACATTAATGGGCTGCAGAGCTGCACTGTGTGGCAGCAGAGGACTGAAATTCAATTTGAAGTCTTTGTCCACATAAATATAACTTCTACTTGCATACCGCAGATGATTCTGAGCACGGTATTTACCCAACACTCATCTGTCTTTTCCTGATAGCAGATTACCTGCAGTGAGTAATCTTTTTCTCACTGATTTCCTTCTCCTGAATATAAGATATGTTAATGAGAAAACATATACTGGTTTTATGACAAAGACGTAGTAATTTTGGACCAGGCTTTTGAAAGGAAAGACACCTTCCTTGTAGAGAGCATTAGACTTGCATATGTATTTACAAAGGTCACGGATTAGTTCACGATCAAGCTATCAATTTGCATCTGGCAAAACTTTAGTAATACAGTTTTTCCACCAAATCACTGGCATTGAACTGCCATCAGATCACTTAGGCTCTTGCTATGCTCTGCAGTCAGCATCTCTCACCTTAAATTTAAACCATTGTTTTCTCTTTTAACAAACAGGATAGTAAATCACTATTGCAAGAAACAAAGACAGAAAAATGTTACCATTTATCAATTGTTCACAGACTTGTCTTGCAACTGCTCGCATCATGTTCTGAGAAGCAATATCACCCTAAATAATCAAAACCAAAACAAGCGTTTTATTAGCAAGTGTCTGTGCTTTTAAAGACATGATGTTTAATTTAAAGAAATCTGAGAAAAACAAAAACTTCAAAGCAGACTTACTCTGTCACCTTTTTCTCCCTTCATTCCAGGTGTACCCTAAAATAAATACAGTAAAAATAAAACAACTGAAGGATTATGTCATTCCACACAACTACAGTTTTGAGACATGGAATTCTAGAATATATTTTGACTCCTTTAAGAAGACAGACCCGGTCCTTCATGTTCTTTATGTCTCAGAGAAGGTGTCAGAAAAGACTGGACAAGCAATGGTCTTTTGTGTATGAGCAAACTGACTGACAGATGCAGAAGGAAAAGATATGAAGGAAAAATCCAAACTATGGCCGAAGAAACTGACGTATTCTGACACTGAGACCACATTGATAATTTGAAAGTTGAATTTCTAACATCACAGTTCTGTAAATGGTGAACGTTATATATGACAGTTTAATATTAAGTCTTAAGACAATTCATCATTAAAGAAGGTAAAGTAGAGTTAATAACACATGTCTAGCAAGGGTAGCTGTCTCCTTGAGCTCTCAAGACCCTGTGTTAAGTGAAAAGGTGCTATGCAATGATGACATATATGATGGAGAAAGATATCAAAATATATCTTAAAGGGCTTATTCTGTTTATAACAATAGCTTCCCTGTTAATTCTCAACATTTCTAGTCTTACAATAGTCCCATAGAAGACTTGGCTTGAACTGCTTTGTAATTATTGACATTGCCAAGAACTAACTTTTGTCTAACAGCAATTTCCATTTGCCTTTGAATACTCTTGCGGTTGTTGTGAGGTTTTTTGGTTTTCAAGAATACTATGTAAGAAGCTACCCAGAAGAGCTGATTCTAAGTATTCTATATGTATGTGTCTATGGCTGGAAAAACATCAGGTATACTGTAAATATGTTTTTAAATGCTCAGACAGAGAGATAGGCATACACAGTCTACTCTGCAAACAAAATCTTGTGTGTGCACATATTTGCATTCCATTGCTAGCAAAGAAAAGCATCAAGAGAGACTAAACCAGGCTTTCCAAAGAAAATGTAATTAAAATGCTTGGTATGATGGATTTTTAAAGATTTTCAGAATGGGCAATCATGATCTCAGAAGGATGTTTATAACTTATTTTGGTCAATTTGACACGACTTTGGCCACAGTAAAAACTGCAGATGCCCATTTGAAATAAGTGGAAATTTAGATACATGATGGTATGTTTCAGCCACTAGATCACCTTTTGAAAAATCTAAAAATCCACAAAGGGTTTTTAAACTATTATTTTAATTTTTAGTTTAAATATAAAAAGGAAACAAAGCTACATTTACTGTAAGATCTGCTTAGGACGCTACCATGAATAGCCCTTCCAATGCTCTTGAACAGTCACTGTGATAAGTACCACATGTGTGCCAAATCCCAAGGCAGTAGAAACAAAACTGGCCAAAACTATGGCTCCTGAAGTCGCCAGCGTGAATTTTACATGTGACTTCAGTAGATGCAGCATAAGGACACTGTTGAGTCCTTTTAAAAATCTATCATAAATTCACCTGCCAAAATGTGCCCAAAGCACACACTGGCTTTGCTAGTTAAGCAAAAAAGGGGCTACCATGAGTTCAAATAGATTTTCACTTGCAGCCTAAAATACTATCTGAATGTGAGGCATATTTCAAACGTGAAAGACCCACAAGGTTGTCTGATGCTCTGCACGGGTCTCCACGTTACACATAAATCCAAAGTATGACTTTTTCACATCGTAGTATTTCTTTAAGGAGTGTGTTTATCACCATTAACAAAGCAAAGGCTAAGTGTGGGCTGCAGCTGTTCTTCATAGCATTCCTACAGTACTCACAATTAATCTCAACAACACGAGACAACAAACCATTCCGTTGAGGTCACAGCGGACACAAATGCGGTGGCACTGCTTCATAGACTTCTATCAAGAGTTTGGGCAAACGAATCCCAGTGGGGTACATCCCCCCCTCTCTGAGCATGTCTGCAGCAGCATTGCACACACCTACACTGTGACATGCCACAGAAAGTGAGGCAGCTCATCTATCATCGAGTTAACTAGTTGGCACATTTGCATCATGCATAACATCATTCACACAAAATTATTGTACAGATTCAGAGGAAAGGTTTAATAAAACAAATGTGTCATAAATGTGCCACTGGAATAGATTATGTCACCAGTGAGATGGTTATTAGTCTGCACACAAAATACCCATCAAACTGATGAATATTCTTTCCCTTCTGTCCTTCACTCATTCATCTATATCTTTTCTTATTCTGCAAAGTCCATAGGAAAAAGATCTGTCTTTTAGTTTTAGCTTAGCACAAAACATGCTGAAACAGACCATGGACTTTTAGGTGCCATAATAACATAAATAAGCTGTAACAATTAAAACCGTCAGGAAAATACGATGTTTCTCTCTGTCACAACATTGCAGTAAATGCTGATGTACTCTGAAACAAATTCAGTTCGACTTCCAATGCAACAGACATTAACATCTCATACATAAACTATCACATGAATCTGAACTATCCATTGAATAGAATTGCAGGTTTTTCACTTGCACAAATCTATAACATGAAAATCTGGGGGACAAGTAATTTGGTGCCTTTTTTTCCTATTTGAAATTTGGCAATTTTTGCTGTTTCTGAAAGCATAACTATTTGAAATTATCTGCTAGGTACATATTTCTAATACCTGCTCATTGTATTCTCATTCTTTCTAAGGCTTTCATAGCACAACCTCAGTGTGTTTTGACCAGAAGCAAATCAAACTTTCTTGTTTATTCACTAGGTAAGTGCAAGCACTAGAAATCAGATTTCTGGCCTACTATCCCAACCATATTCTAATAATTACTTGAAATGCCGTGTTCCAGTTAATTCACTTGCTGGAGCATTCACACACCAGAACTATACATAGAAGAGAAAAAAAATCCAAAACCAGGCAAACTTAAAATGTTCAAATCCTATGTACTTATTCTGGAAATTTTTTCCCAAATGGTAAAAAGCTCTTTAGGGTGTCTTCAGCCACAAGCCATGTTGATAAGACAGGAAGGTGCTCTGGTAATAAAAGCACAACATTGCTCCATAGTATCGCCAACAAAGGTCTCCCAGATAGAAAAAAAAAATGCTGAGAATACTCCTTAGTGATAAGTGATACAAAGCCAATTTCACAATTCATTAATATCAAGTGAGCCTCATTCTTCAATTCATGACCCCACAAAGATACATCATTTCAGCGTTATAATTGGAAACCTATAGTCTATTTCTATTCCACACTAATTTTAAAATTTGGAGATTAGGAGCTGTCTGGCTAACAACAAAGTTCGTTTTCCACCTGGATATTTTAGAAATATGATTCCCAAAAGATAATTGCAATTGCAATCACTGAGTTGCTATTTGCATCTTCCTCCCACTTCGTTATATTCTTCTTAAATTTCAGTTTAGTTTCTCTTAGTAGAAAAAAAAAAAGCTCAATTTAGCCAACTGCTTGCCAGCATTTTGAAAAGCAGCAGCTGCTGCTGACATTCTGTTTTGTTGATATCCTGCAATGAGGGAGTCACTCAGGGTCAATGTGAGGAAAAGATAGTTTATGCTGCATGTGGGATTTTTCTGAGCTGTGGGATGAAGGCTTGGGCTGCAGCAAAGTTCTACAGCTGAAGGAGGACAAAACAAAGGAAGTTTTGCTATTTTTACTTTGAAAGATAATGTGCTCAATTGTTTTTCCCAAAAGTATGTTTGCTACCCACAAAAACCACCAGTTCCTTGCTCCCAAAGCAATGTCTTTTTGAGACTTCATCTAAATGTCCTCATGGATGGATTCAAGATCAGTAAATACATGGCAACATAGAATAGAAAATGCTCAAAATCTGTATTTAACTGAAAAAAAATCACTCGTCTCCATTATGTGTTCAGGATAACCCTCTAAAGGTTTTCACAGTCGATCTGGTCCTGCAGGCATCAGACTAATTGTACCTTTTATATAAAGCATAAATGCCTTGCACCATTTCCTGAGGACCTTCTAGATCACTAAAGTCAGACCCTATTATCATAGAATCTGTTTTATAAACAAGACAGCTCTACCTTAAGACTACTTAGACTGTCCATCTACTATTTTCATTCTCACACCTATAAAACAACAGCACTGGGACTCTTCTCTGATAGTCCAAGATCTTCTCATTACATTTATTCACAGAAAATAGAACCATTTCTTCTTAAGTCAATGTCATCTTCTAGCTTAATGACTCTTTCTTATCCTTGCTGGTTGTTACTCTATGGTATGTGTGCAGACTACTACAAAATTGTCATTCTCTGACAAGACACACGGAGAATTTTAGTCTTCTCTAGGATAGCCAGTGCTCAATTCTCAATAGATTACTGACTCATATGTTCTTACTCTTCCTTTTTTGGTCATTTTGTTACTGTATTGAAAAACCACGTTAAGTTTCTCTTGGAAGTACCCATAAGCAGATTAAAAAGTCAGTTTTCCTACTGCCATGAAAATTAAGATAACACCTCAAGTATCAACTTGTTTTACTCTAAGTACACATCAAAGCAGAGAAATGATACAGTCACATTTGCAGGTAGTCTAACATAACTTAGCTCATTACTGATATTTAACACACTAGGAAACAGCTCCAATTGACCGCATTCACTGGGAAGGTCCTCAAAACACCAAGGTCCCCCATAATCCACATGTAATTATGTATCTTTTGCTGGGGGAGTAACGTTCCTTGCTTTGTAGGTGCTTGTCTTTCACCTGACTTGCGCTGCATAATACCAGCAATAGAGACAGTTCACGTAGAAGGAAAAAATGGCAGAATATGGTTAAAAATTGGCAGCATCTGGTTGAGGCAATGTGTAGTCTCATTATCTTTCTACAGGACAGGACAGGGAGTTACAAATTCAGGCAGGCCTGAACTATGATTCATGACACAGCAAATTGCATTTGGCCATCAGGCTGCACCTTTGGCAATTGTAATATTGGACACAAAAGGAAAGCGGTGAAATTCTGTCCACCACAAGTCTGATAAAACATCTGTGGAAGGTGCAAGCCAGAATTCCTGCTGGGATCTGTTCTAGGAACATAAGAAATGGTAAATACAATGCAGTCTCCCATTACAAGTGTAATAACTGTGGAAAAAAAATGTATTTTTAACTGAAAGAATCTCTTGAGAGCGTAGGAGAACTTACATGTGGTGTTTGGACAAGAGCTGACTGCCTTGCTTTGCTAAAGCACTGAAACTAGGTTTGTAGTCTATTTTCCTTCTATGCACATTATTTACATGTAGAAGATCTTTCCTGATGAATTGAGTCAGCTATTCAGTGTCCCAGGTGAAGGAAATCTCAAATATGCTTGGTAGTTTGAGGCTCACTTGTGAACAAACCACAGCACCTTGTGCCCCAGATACATCTGCCTACTCAAGCATCTGACCTGGCAGGAATAGCATACTAATAATGGATGTGTAAAGGCAGGAAAGCTTCAGAGCTTTCCTAAGACACTCAATGTCCTTTACTGCAAGGAGAAATGGGATTTGTAGGCCTGCAAATACAGACTGAATTCAACTAGTGTATGATAAAATAATGGAGCTTCCAGTGCTCCTGGGAACTTCCACTTCATAACCATCATATAGCTGCCCAGTCTACTATATATTCTTCCAAACTATCCAGCTGTTGCACACACAGTGACATTAAAGCCAGATGGAAAAGTCTGGCTGATAGCCAGACATTAAGTGCAAGCAATAAATGACTTCTTTTTCAATAGCTGTCTTAACTCCTGAATCAAGCATAATTTCTCAGAGATCCTACAAATGAATCAATCAAAATTTCTTCTGAAACTATTGGTGGGAGGCAGAATTTCCTGCTCTTTTTCCCTATTCAAGATACACTTTAAAAGTTTCAGTAGAACCCATGGAAACTATATCCAAATTATTTTGAAATCACATTGTAAAATGCACAAAACATGTGCAAGAGACAAGTGATTCTGCAACATTAACAAAGATTCTCCACCTTCAGCAGTGTACTATTCTCTTACTATACACACACACACATATACACAAATATAAAGACTTTCCAGTCATTTTGCTGACCTAGTTCTTCATGCTTATGCAGTGTAGGAATATATGTCTTGGCAAATAATAGTCTATAATCTTTTGAGTGGAAACCAGAGACCACAATTTCCATCCCAACTATTAAACTTAGGAAAATGGCATACTATAAAAATAAAATAGTTTGAAAAAAAGGCTTGTGGTCTTAGGTCAGCTCCACTGTATTAACCACTGACATAAGTGCAAGACAAGTAGGCAAAACAAGGATAAGTCTCATATTCATCAACAGACTGTAATTTCAAATTTGATACTATAAATGTATCATTATCTTACTGGTGTCCCACGATCTCCTGGCTTCCCTGGTTTTCCACTTGGGCCAGCAACTCCTGGAACTCCTGGGGCACCCTACAGCAGAAGAAATGTAAAGTGAATTGTGGAAATCAACAACTGCCTAAACACTAACAAGAAATGTGGTATTGTATTGAGTGCAAAGCAATACTGAAAATTGTTCCTATCAGAGTTGTTTTTTTTTGTTTTTCCATCAGGTACACATCAGTCTTGAAAACCTTCCTCTGTAAAAACACAGTTTGATTCTTCATGGGAAAGTGTCCTTTTACACAACACTACAGTTTAACAGACCTCTCTGAATCTAAAGATGCAGAGTGTCTACACGGTTTTGGTATCACTCTTAATGATAGGTTCCTAAAGAAGTACAGGACAACTTGGCCTTCTAATTTCACCTAGGAGGCCTGTGATCCATGTTAAGTCCACAAAAAGAAGTCCATAAAAGTCATTCTAGTGATACTAGATAAATATGAACAAAAAAATGTGTTAGGTTCTGTGACGAAAAAGTCATTTGCACACCCACAAAGGAGCATAAGAAAGACAATCATGGTGGAGTGGAGGCATATAATACCCTGCCTTAGTAACTCCTATCTCTGTAAATATACATGATGTGTGTGCTCTGTGTGTATATGCCTACTGGGAATACATCTTCCTTATTACTGGTTGGACCTAGTAACAGGGAGCTCCAGCAACGTATCATTCTTGAGCTGTCTGATATTTTTGTTTAACAACCTTTTCCAATATGGTCTCACAAAATACAAATTAGTAGCTTTTTAAGCAAAAACTAATTCTCACATACTCTTGCCAAGAAAAACTTGTATTAACAGTATTTTCTTTGGTGACTACAAGTAATAAGCTGATTAGTTTCAGTAGACCTAACTGTGCATTGAAATATCATGGCTGAAGAACCAAGTAAACTGGTTCTTCTTTTATTTACACTGGCAGAAAACAGTTTCAAAACCCCTCTTATGAATGTTTACGAATACATGTTTTACACAGCCATCTGTTCACCTTTTACTGAGAGTTTCCCAGATCCATTTAAGATATTTAAGAAAGGATATCTTTCATATTTGATAGAAATTGAAAATGTCAATGTGGTTTTCTCTTGGCTCAGGTCTCTTATTTCAGAGTATATTATAGACAAAATTATATTTACCGCTGGTCCTGGTGGGCCTCTGGGACCTGTGGGACCATCTTTTCCTGTGAAACCCTATTCAAAAACAAAAGCATGATTCGAAATTAATTGAAGGCTGTAGCATGATCAAAATGGTCCTTAAGATTATGTAATTGCAATATTCCTGATTACTACTAGCATGTATCTTAAAATCTATCCACAATGTAAATTATAGAAATAACTACCACAACTAATGCTAGGGAAAGCTGTGGAATAAGCTTCAGCCAATTTAGAAGACGCTCAGTTATTTTTGATTCAATGAAGACTGAAAGAGCCTCAACATTTTTAAGAAAGGGAATCGGTCTTTTATCCTAGAGGACCACGATCTCCCTTTTTGTTGTTCCCTCACTCACAGATCAGCTTAAAAGTCTGGGGTTTCTACTTAAATGAAGAACAGTCTCCCTCTCAAATACTTCCTTTGCCTCTGCAAGAAGATATGCTGAGATATTCCCTTTCAATAACCTAACATAGCATTCACAAATTAACATTGATGGTCCATGGCCCACCAATCCAGTGGTATGTTCTTTGGCAGATAGCTATCAGATGGAGGTCTCTTCATTTCCAGCTATCAACTCCTACTAAAGGACACTAAATGCACATATCAGCTACTCATTTTTACTGTAAAGGTAAGTCATTGCTTTGGTCAGCCCAAAGGTGATATGCCACTATGAGGACAAAAGACATTTCCTCAGTAGACCACAAATTAGAAGAAACTGCAACAACTTCATAATGAAATACCTCTATGCATGTCCATCATGAGGAAGACATTTCAGAATCCCCCATCAAAATAAAAGTCCTTAGCTCCAGATAGTCAAAGGTTAAGGAGCAAATTTGACCTTCACAGTAAGAATGGCACAGATTCCTTATACATATGACATCTCCCATACACTGAGTCAAGCAGAGTTTCAAAGAGATCCCCTGCAGCAGCCACAGTATGTGGAAGACATCAAGGCCAAGTACCTCACCAGAGCCTTGCTCAGTGGACATACTGCTCTATGGCTGCAGATCTTTGAGATCCTACTCATGAAAGTGACCATTGCAAAATTTGCAGAACTTATCTAGCTAGCCTTATGGCTACATGTGGAGGTTTTCACCTCTAGGTTTTTCCAGTCCTTCATTTTTACCTCTCCAGGTAGGATTCTGATAAAAAGACTTCTTTTGAAAAAGCATTAGAAAACAGAAATAAAGGATAAAGAAGGTCAGGGTGGAAACCCTCACATTACTTCATCTTTTCAAAAGATAATCTTGGGGAACCTTACCCTTTCTCCTGGAGGTCCCACTGGGCCAGGTGGACCTGGTAAACCTGGAGTTCCCTAGAGGGAAAAGGAATGATAAACTGTATCCACAACAGAGCAAAATCACTGCTATGCTAATTATTCCATTATATATGCACACGCTGAACTATTTACATGGCTTCAATGTTGGTTTTTTGGCATTTACAAAAATAAAGCAAATCCTTAGGAGAAACTGTTTATTTCATACACATGATACAAGAGTCTTCACCCTCACTCTACTTTTTACTTCAATTTCCTTACCAGATTATAATTCAATTTCACAAATAGTTTTCAGTACTGTTCCCAAAAAAGAGATAACTGGTTTATTGCCTTTACAAGCAAGCACTTACAGATTTCAGATAATCCTTTAACATCTAAAGCTTAGCTGCAGTCATGGATCAAGAGAGTATCTAAAGATTCCTTACTCCCTATTGTCCTATTTTTTTTTACATTTTGCTGTTTTGTTGCACACATTCTAAATTCTCTCTTTCTGTTCCTTGTAGTTTCTGGGTAGAGAATAAATCCTAAAATTAAAAAGGCAGGCTAAATCAGAAGACTCATTCAACCCTCTGTAGGATCATTACCACCATTGTAGGAACTGGATATGGAACAGCCTTGTATCATGTTGTCATCTTCTTCTTCTTTTTACACTAAAATGTAGCACTGATTTCTATTAAATGTATATTATTCAGAATTTTAAGGACTAATAAAACAAGTCAAGAATACAAGGTCCTTTATCCATGACTGGCCTTATCTGATACTTGAAATTAAATCCACAGCACCGTTTAAGCATCTCCCATACAGCCTTTGTATCCCCAGTAAAATCAAGGACAATATAGTAAACAAGGAATATCAGTTACATCACTACTTATGCAGATGTTTTTTTCCCTCAAAATCTAATCTTAGTTTACAATACAAAAGCCTGCAAGTAAGTGAACTTTAATATTTTTTTCTTCTTTCAGAAAGCATCCAACTGATACATTTGACTTCAAAAAGTAGGAAACAAATACAAAATATTACTGAAGAGGGGTTCAGCAAAGGTATGGCAACATTTATTTTAGGAAGACGTTTAACTGTAGGTGGTCAGAAGTTGAGGGACCTTCCTGTATAGTTATCAGTGTACTTGTGCTTTCAAAAATTGTTCAGACAGATATTTGGCTTGACTTAGTACAGCTGTTCTTTCCCTCTTGATGTTTTGAATTGTTTACTATGATTCCTAAATTCCTAAATATAAGATAATTATGTTTCTAAAACTATTGCTTAGGAAGGAATGAGAAGAGCCCATGTCTCCTAGTGATTTCAAAGACAGCTGTCCAGTCACCAGCCTGCATCAGGAATAGTGTAAAATGTTATTATCTTGTCTAATCACCTACTTACCGATCGCCCTGGTAGTCCAGGCTGGCCAGCATCACCTTTCATTCCTTGACGACCCTATAATTTTCATAAATGATTGTTAAAGATTCTGAATTACAGAACAGATCAGAAAAACAATTAGTTTGAGTAAGTGGATACAAAATATTTCCTACAAGGTATCTAAGTTAAGGAATCCCCAAGCCAATTATATATAATGGAATAAATCAAGATAAGTATACCTCTTAACTGAAGCAATATTGATCACCTCGCAAACATTTGCAAATGCAGCATGACTGGTTGACATTATATTAAAAATACAAGTAAGCAGACATTTGAAAGGAGCACACATTTTGATAAGGAAGTAACCTGAATCTTTCAGTACGAGAGGCCGATACCAGTCTTCACAAGCAGGAAAGCATTACATGTTTTTCCCCAACCTCCATTATCTCTCAGCAGGTGAATGGAGCTATGTACACTCACAAAGGGTAAAAGCTGGGTCTTGTTAAACTACCACTATTTTTCTCTAACCCATGGTTTAAAAGGCCCTAAATCAGGACACAAGACACACACTACAGCAGCATAATATAAATGCACTGACTAAACTCACAAGAGCTAAATTTTATGATACAATAGTTATTTTCCACAGTGGCTTCCATGATAGCAACTGTTGATGACACACAGATAATCAAATATTTTGTAAACATAGCCCGTCAATGTGAAATGCAATTGATACAAAAAAGTGAAATTACATGACTCAAAAGCAGTGCTCTAACTTATTGTTAACTAATGAGAAGTTCCACCAATGTTAGTGTTTTCATTTCTCAGAGGTTTGCAAACTGAATGTGACAAAAAAAGGTATCTATCGTATTCCATATGTAAAAGGTTTATATTTGACCTTTCTTGCTGTTTGGCACCTCTAGGTCATCTTGATGAAGTTTTTTCTCCCAGTATATAATAAAAAACCAAAAAGTATCTACACAGGTTAATAAAATCTTTCTATTTTGTCCTTACAAAACAGGTGTACCTAAGGCCTATCTTAAAGCACACCGTGTCTTCCCTCTCTCAAATTACATGACAGAGAAGGTAACTTCCTTTAAAATGAAACAGCATGCAATCAGTCAATACATTCAGAACGTGACAAACAGTCACCTATGCTGTCTGCTATAAAAAATCTGGTGAAGCTTCATCAGTGTTAATAGAGTTACTCTGGTTTTGAAGGCATGTACATGAAATTTAGAAGTACCCTCATATTAAAACGTGTATGTTTTTGCCAAGAAAGCCCTCTGGGAACAAAGGAATGTTTTGTATGACTAGATACAGGTGCCCATTGACTCTGAACTTTCAGCTACCGATTTATACTCAGAAAACAAAGTTGGACATGTAAATCGTGAGAAAGTCTTCAGAGTAATATTGTAGGCTGAATTTTTGATAGTTTTGAGTCCTAGAGCTTGAATGCTTAGAACCTCTATAGAAAAGTGGTAAGACTAAACATGGAGTAGCACAATGTACATTACAATGCTTAGACTGCGTCCCTCTATAGGTATGCCATAAGTACATGTAGCGTTCAGGATAGAAAATGCTACTGTGTATATTTATAATACTACTGCATGGAAGGGAAAAGTTAATGTTAGGGCAAAGCTGCCACCCTCTTCCCAAGAGTACCATCCCCATACTCCACACACATTGCCACCCACGCTCACAATGGCCACTCACCGGTTCACCTGGGATTGACAGTCCATTGGGGCCCTGTGGACCTGGGGGACCTTGAGGGCCAGGAGGACCTGTCTCACCACGAGGACCAGGTGGCCCCTTAAAGCAGAAAATTAAAACAAGATTAAAAATTATAACTTTCTTAGATTTGTAACTGCAAAATTCTTCAGGTTAGACACAAGGTAAATCAGAAGCCTAAAGACACAGTTAATACTTCAGAACAACTGTGGAAATAGTTATTCAAGTGGCATATCCTTTCGTAAGCTATTCTCTGATTCATGTTGGTGGTCTCAGGCCAGTTACAGTGTTAATTAGAAGTATAGCTGTCTCCTCTGTACAGAAGAAAAGACAACAATGCTGCATTAACGGTCAGTGCATGTGCTCTAGTTTCTTGATGTGCAGTCCATGCCTTTGAGGCTACCTATATATAAAGACTGTATATAGATAGTCTCAAATAGATAGGCTGCATAAAATAACATATAGGCATATTTCCAGGTAAGTTTTTAATAGCCATTCTTAGCTCAGCATAGTACTAAGCATATCAATTTTCATGCAGGTAAGCATGTACCAACATTATAGATGCATTCCAGAAAAATACTTACAGATGATCCAGTCAAGCCCCTTTCACCTCTGGGACCTTTTGCACCTGGGCCACCCTAAATTGAATATTTGGAGAGAAAAAGTATTTCATACAAGGAAAGCAAGGGTTCATCATATCTGTGTGCACTACAAATCCTCTACTCCTCTGTGAAAGCCCGAGGTTTTGAAGCATATAGATCACACTGCTAAAGAGAGTATCAGAATAAAAGATGCAATTCAAGCAAACTACATTAATCTTGCCAATTCAGATAATGAAAAAAGTATTGTCATTTTTGTCTCTGCAGATATATACATTCATCAAAGTCAATGGATACCTCTCTAGTAGACTGACAGACAATTTAACTGGGCTTCAGTTTCCTCATGCAGCATTTTTGATAGCGTCAAAGTGAATGATTACTGAGCAGAGAATGATTTGCTTATATGCAGAGCAACTGTTAGGAGCATATTCATTCCATAAATTAGTATCTTTTCACATACCAAAAAAAAAAAAGAGAGTAACTAATTTATTTCCTTGCCAGAGTCAAGAATCTTTCCTTGGAGTAAAATCCTGACTCTGTATTTAGGGAAAATATTTGCAGTCCAATAAAATATCTTGTACATAAAGTGCAAGACAGCTGAGATTGCACCAGATTCTTTCAGCCTATCAAAAAATGAGGAACTATTCACAATGATCACAATGGAAATATGGGAAAAGGATTATTATATTAGCAAGTAGAGTCAGTAAGAGCTTCCCAACTATGTTTTAAAGTAAGATGAATGGGGAATAGATTACCATGATGTTATGGACATGTTGCTACAAACTCTCTGACTGACCTTTGTTTCAAAAAAACCACAGATCAATATAAAACTACTTCCAGAAATTTCAGAATCAGAAAATCTGCCTATTGCAAGTTCCTTACAGCTGGTCCAGGGGGTCCTGGAGGTCCCACACTGTCTTGAGTACAGGTACACGCATTTGGAAGAGCTGGGCATTTTGCTTCATCTCTCTGAAAATTCAAACACAACTATTACTGTCCTCTTAAAGAAAAGTACACAATGGCAGCAAAATAATATCATCAAGATTCCCTATTATCTTGTTTTCAAGTACAAGTAAAACTCACAGCTAGACATTAGTTTTCAAGTGTTTCTATAGGACTTTTCACATTTTCAGCAAATTTTCTCTACAAGTTATACCAGACACTAACAACAGAGGCAAAAGCAAGATCAAATGCATTCACAATTTCTGTTCTAATATTTATATCCATTAGACAATCAACTTTCATTGACAAAGAATAAACTAGCTACTTTTTCCAATGCTTTTTCCATCTAAGAACTGGTTAAATAAAGGTATAACGTAGCTGTTCCATTCATAATACCTAGGATCTTAAATATCATTGAAATATAAATTATAACTTACACTTTTCCCACCGTTCCTGAGGCACTAAAATCTAGCACATTACAATCTTTCTCCCTCAGATACAAAATTTTGAAATGTACTACTGTTCACTGGCTGCTCTGGCAACTGTGATTTAGATACAAGTACAAGATATAATATGAGGCTAATATTGATATATTACTAATATATAATACTGTTAAATTTGCTATTAATAATGATTTTCTCTATTTAATTTGTACTTACCATAGAAGGAAGATCACAGCATCTGTCTCTGCTAGTCCAAACTGGACTGCAAACAATGTCAAAATTCTGAATTTCTAACTGTAAAAGAAAAGAGGATTTGTGAAAAATACGAGAGATGCTATTGATGAAATCCAGAGGCATTATCATTAAAAATGACCTCTCAAACAATATATTTCTAACAATACCCAGATTTTCACTTCTTTTTTTGACATTGACAGAAAAACTGTTTTAAAATAATTAAAAAATTAAAACCAAGCCTACATAAGGCTACAAGAACTTCAAGCACTGCTGCTTCCCACTTGTTCTGGGGAAAAGGTAGACAAATAACATGACACAAAAATATTCTGCAGTACTTAAAGAACAGTACCAGTTAACTTCTACATCAGCTGAGTGCCTTTATATTTCAACATGAAATTTAGCTAAATAACTTTTGGACAACCTCTAAGGACTGTAGTTCTTGGGTAACATTAATTCAGATTCATGTGTGGAACTTTCCACTGACATTAGCAGAGAAAAGTTCTGCAGAAAGGCTGAAGTGGGGATCCTGGGTAGACTGTACAGTAAAAGCAGTTTACTCTCTTTTTTTCACCCCAAGAGCTATGATTCTGTAGTTTGATACAAACATTCGGTGATGAGCCAAGAATCTTTTTCAGGTGTTAGGGTTTGCACACTCAGCTATTAGACTTTTGTTGTTGCAATTCTGCTAGAATGAGCAGCTATCAAGACCAAACTTCTCAGTTAAGTATAGAAGTATATAAAGTCTTTCAATACAGACAGTTGAAAGCTTCTGGTTTCTTATCAATCCTTAACCTCTAATCTCTTTCCTCAGAAAATTTCACAGGTTTTCATCAATGAATGGATTAATGTTTATTGCTTACTGTTGCTGATCTCCGGTCACCTTTCAGAAGTTTCCCAAGTATTTCATAGCCATCAGTTGTGATGTTCCCAGCCTCCTTAATTGGTTTTTCCAATATTTCACTGCAGTCAATGTAAATTTTAACGTTTGATGAAGTTACAACAATATGGACCTGAAAAAAGTTTAAGGTAACATTTAGAAAAGCCACATGGGTATATTTACTTTAATACTTCAACAGTATATCACTGTTTAGATAAGACTGTTTTAAATTTTCTTCCCAGTAATCCTGCTTTACTTTCAACTGGTAGAAAAATTCAAACTCAAGGAAAGTCCATGGTATTTAAAGTGTGTGGAAAGTTAGTAACATGAATACACAAGTACAGTTAATGAGCACTATTTAATGTAATAGTTAGACTACAATGTTCTATTTTTAAAAGTTTGCCTGAAAAATTAAGATGGCATAAAAGCAAAAAATAAAAATAATTTTTGAGAGGAAGTGAATATAAACTCTTCTTGTCCTCTGCTGATGGCTGGGACCACACAAGTCGTTTATGAGTCTGTGACTGCCCACCGGCTAATAGACTCTGTCTGTAGTTCAGAGAGCAGATTGTTTCAGATCCAAAGATCCAGGGTTCAGTTTCCACAGATGACTCAACCAGAGGCATTAGTAGCATTGAGATGCAGGAAGTGAGCAGAGAAGCCTGCCCAGAAAAAGACAAAATAATGGAAGAGGCAAAAGAAAAATTTCCATGAGAGGAATTTGGCTACAAAAACATACGCCAAAATAAGGGGAAACAGGGAAGAAGAGGAAGAGATTAATTATTGGAAATAAAGGAAACTTGGAAGGGAGAAAAGAATGACTGCAACAAAGGCAAAGTATGTTTACAAGGAGAAGAGAATTAAGTGTTTGGGGTAAACCCAGTAAACCTTAAACAAAACAAACAGAACTGAATCAAAGGTTACTATTACAAAAATTTATAGTATGGATGGCAAATGTTATGCAAGTGAATTTCCTAGATTTCTGTGAAAACAGAAGACATTCGGGAGTCTCCAAGAAAGAAATAAAGGTCTGTCATTTTAGTAAATCTAATGTGTAGTTGATGGAAGAACATAAGGAACAGAAAGGTTTCAGTGGCTTTATATACCTTACATACTGCATATATTTTGTAGACGATATTATAACTTCTATGTAATTCTTAAAATATCAACACAGTAAGGTCAGTAGTAAAGAATTATTGAAGTATGTACTTATGATGTAAAGCTTCTGTTGTTACAGTATATAACGCGTCAGAAACATCTTGCTATTTGATGACCGCTTAAAAAAAATTGGCACAGTTGAATCAGAGATTCCCTTAAATGTTCTGAGTCAATAAGTGCCTGAACAATCTCCTGAGAATTTGTTCTTTTTTTCCATATTAAATATTTTCCCATGTGGAGCTGTCTCCAAGGCATCAGAATATCTTATCTAAAACTCTTTAAACATTATGTGCTTATGCTTTATATAATTGGAATTAAAACTTTTGAAACTGGCCTCTTTTTCTGTCATCTGAAACTTGGTTGCCATCACCATTTAATTCTCAATGCTGTGTATACAAATGGTTTTTTAATTACCATTCCCAAAATTGTTAATTGACTAAATAAAAAAAAAAAAGTGGAAAGATAACCAAGTGTGTCCAAGACCTAGTTTGGTATTATATACCAAACTTTGGTATTATATACCAAACTTTCTACAAAATAAAATAAGCACCACACCAAAACTTTGAGTGTTCATCATTTACAGTCATTATGTCAGTCATTTGATTATTCAACTACATTTTACAGGTTAACTAATGTGTCAAACAGTTTAAAACCAACACAGATGTAATTTACTAATTCTGAAGACACCAAAAAAAGTTCAACTGCTGAGCATCATCTATCCATCCAAAGAAGCAGCAGTCCCAGCAATCAAAAAATAATCTGAGCTCTCCTAATACATTGACTCAGTCAGCCAACTGATAATTTAACACAGCTCTGAATTCCAGCCTGAATCTCATGGTCCAGGTATAAATCCAATAAAAGTAGGCATCTAGTGTTTACAGTAAATAAAACAACGTTATGTTCAATCTGGTTATTTTCTTTTCAACAAAATATTAACTAAAACATTTCTTCAATCTCTAACACACCAACATAAAGCATAACTGCTGATCATTTACAGTACCAGAAGGCACTAAGGCTTCAAGAAAGAAAACATACTTTAATCTTTCTCTCTGGGCTCTTTCTAAAATCAAATTTGATGGTGTTCTGATCTGCTGCTAAATGAATCACATCAATAAACTAAGCAAACTATAATCCCATATGTACATCAGCAAAAAGACATATGCTCATTATCAAATTTCCTGTGGCTAGCTACTGCAAAACTGCACTCTAAAAGGAAGTCTAGCATGGCAAGAACAAGAAAGTAGAAGTCATCTGTCTCTCCAAAACGTTCAGTTATTAATTTAATGTCTGTCTCAGGCAGTCAGGATTTTTCCTATGGGACTTGCCAGATTCAACTGCTTTCACCAAAGCTATGCTACACGAAGTGTCCAGGTGTGCCAAAGTAAATTTCCCTGCACAGTTAGGTGTAGTTAACTGTGCTTCACTAAACGAGCCGTTAAGTCATCGAATGAAAACCACAAAAATGTTTGATATTCTGGAAAACATCTTCTCACATTTCTTTGAAACTGAATGGTAGGAGAATTTACAAAAGTTCTTTCTGAAATGTGCTAATCTTAATTTCCTTCCTTCATTCAGATGAAACTGCTGCTATCCCTTCTTATGAGCTTATCAACACAGCCAATACACAAGGCTTTCCCTGCACATGAACTGAAGAAGCCCATGATTCTACTATTAACACCCTGGGTCATGTAGCAACATCTGTAATCATTCTGGAGAGAATCCAGAGGAGTTACACGGTGAAAAATCTCACATACAGCTCTTTAAAACAATGCTACTCCAATTACTTTAAATATTATCAAAATCCATTCTTTCTTTTGGGGAACAAAAAGAAAGGGAATGACACATTGTACTAAATAACTGATGCATTTTTGCTGAAGAAGTAAGCAAGAATTCATAGCTTTCAGATAATGTACAAATTGCTGTTAGTCCTGTGCATCATTTGGTGTCTGAAGATTGCCTTCTGTTCATATGTATGAGTGTATTTAACTATTAAAATAATGCAAAACTTTTGGAATTTTATTCCCTCTGTAATTTTTTTCACCAGCAAGTTTAATAAAGTGATACATAACTGCTGGTGTTGCAGGTTGTTCCCATTTGCTCTGATAAATGAGCTGAGATTCAATTTAAGTGCTGTCAGATAATTCTGCTCAGCTCTATGATATTTAGAGGAACTACGAGGAAAAGCAGCTGACACTTAAAACAAGCCACTGGCAGTATAGCATGTGCAGAGCTTCAATCACTGAGCTCAAAAAGGGAAGTCCCAACACTCATATTGATATCTAAAATGAGGCATTGTTACATGATGTTCTATGACTTAACAGTACTTCTTGGGAACAAGAGAACTTTTAAACCAAACCGAGACTGACAGCTTTTCTCACTCCGGTGGATTAATGAGGCTGCCTAATGCAGGTGTGATCCAAGCACCAGTTACAAAGCCAATGACATAAACATTTCTTCATATATATGGAAAAACAACTAGCCCTTAAATAAACTACAAAACAAGAATAATTGGTTAGAAAATAGAAGTAGTTTGGGAAATTATCCTATTTATAGTACTGCATGATTTTCATCATCATCTGTATTTTAAACAGATGAAGTCACAAAACATTATAATGCTGGCACCAGCATTCTTTCCCTGCTTTCAGCCTAATGTGGCCTCTAGTATCAGCAAGTTGAGAGAGACAACCTCTTATCAGTATCCCCAAAGGAATGCTGGTAATGACTAGTCATGCAGGAGAGGATATCATAAAGAAAACAAATGTTATACTTTAGCCATATTTAGTATATCAGAAGAAAACTAAGCTAAACAGAAGAGAGATAAAGCATGAGAATGTGCGTTTCAGCAGACCAAAAGTGTTGCAATTGCAACTCTCTTGCCCTAAACATATACACTTAACAGAACAAGAAAATATATTTTTAATTGTGTTGTAGGTATATATGTAGTCTGAGTCAAATATTTCCTGATGACTAGACATAAGGCAGCCTGGCTGAACCAAGTTTTTATAATACAGTGCACAATATTAGAAAAAAAAGGATAGCATGATGACAAATTTCACTAGCCATTTTGACAATTCAAAAAACATGACATTCATTCTGAATTGCAAATCACTTTATGGGCTCTTTCTAATTATTTCTTCCTCAATTAATGTTAATTTGGAATATTTTAGTCCAAAAACATACCAATACACATTCATACATACAAAGTATATACATATACATGTATTATGTTTGTTAAACATATAAATCTTACCGAATACGCTATTCCACTCCAAAAATTGTTCCCCCGTCTTTACCTATAAGTAGTTACTTTCTGTGGCTATATCTTCCTCTTCTCTGAATGGTTTCAAATCATTACACTCCTTCTCCAATCTTTTCTCAGCACAATGTCTTTTTTTTTCTTAGCTTATTTTTTCTTCTTCCTCTCTCATGTGACAGGAATCAGGCTATGATGTCTTATTCAGATAAATCTCTCCACTTATACAATCTTGACAAATCTCTTACATTCTTTCAAAGAAGAGCTATAACTTCAGAAACTTTGTTTTACATGTGAGTCTCTATGTCAATTTACAGTACTATACAAAGACCAGACAGAAGCAACAGTGACTTCTGCTTGCTTGTCTTTTTTTTCAAAGAACAGCACTTCAGAAAGCAACATTAGTAATTTCAGTCACTTACCTTATGGAAACTTCCATAAAAGATTTTCTTTACTTCATCATTATCAAAAGTTACAGTTTGAACCTCTCCCCTTGTATCTTTGTTAAAGAATGACAGAACTTTGCTGGCAGCTGCAATAAATAAAAATAATACATTTCATTTCACAGAATCATAGAATGGTAGGGGTTGGAAGGGACCTTTGTAGATCATCTACTCCAACCCCCTGTTAAAGCAGGTCCACCTAGATCAGAACACACAGGAAAATTTCAAGCTGGCTCCTGAAAATCTTCAAAGGAGACTCCACAACCACCCTGGGCAGCCTGTGCCACTGCTCTGTCGCCCTTACAATAAAGAAGTTTTTCCTTATGTTTAAGTGGAACATTTTGTGTTCCAGCTTTTTTCCATTACCCCTTGTCCTGTCACTGAATACAACAGAAAAAAGTGCCGCCCCAATCTCCTGACATCCACCATTTAGGTATTTATAAATATTAATGAGATCCCCCTCCACAAGTCTCCTCTTACCTAGACTAAACAGCCCCAGTTCCCGCAGCCTACTACTACTGAAACCACCATCTTCAGATACACTTATAGATAAAATGTAGTATACTACTGCGAACAACACAGATTACAGATGGTCTTATTGACCCATAAGTACATAAAAGTATTTTCCTTTGGCTTTAAAGGTAATACCAAAGTTGAAATGTAGCTTAGCTGAATTATTCTTAGTTGAAAAACATAGTTGATGAGCAAAGTAAAAAAAAAACTAAAAACCAAAAATATACAATCCTTTTACCATGTAGGAATGCTTTGGGTTTGGAAATATTTGGGAAGAATGCATGCAAAGCAATGTAACTTGTAAATTCTCTACACAATAAGCATAATCATCCTTACGATCAAGCACAACTCCAACTTGTGGTTTGTAATCTCTGTCTGTAATCTGCCAAATTGCAAAAGGCTCATTGGGGGATTCAGGCAGGAGACGGAATAACAGAATGATAGTGTACGCCTGTGGCAATCCCTCTGGGTGAATCTCCCTGTTAAGACAATATGAAGACATTTTTTTCACATGGAAACACATCAGATCATCATTTGCTCTATTTCAAAGAAAAGACATGTTACTAACAGGGAAAGCACAGTGCTTAACAGTATTGTGTGTTTTTTAACTGCTCTCTGAAGTAGAAAAGAACTTTGTGACAAAAAACACTACATGATCCTTTAAGATGAACTCGCAGTTTGTCTTCAGTTGGCCCAGGCACCATGGTTATGAAGAAGTTAGAATATGATCAAGAACTCTTGGAGATGTGTTCTTGTGGCAGAATTCTATATAAACTACACATATTTTAAATTCCTTGATGATAAGTACAGAAAAAAAAAAAGACCTCAGCTTTATTGTTTCCTCATCTGGCCTGTTTTAGACAGGCAACAGAAAATAGGACTTAACTACATTGCTGCCCTTCAGGCATAGACACAGTGAAGAAGATATTTAATGTATTCTCTGCAACCTGAGATGAATCTGGGCTCCACCTCACTCATCAGTGGTTGATGTTTAGATTTGAGATGTTAAAACTGTTAGACATTAAAAAAGCAGAAACCAAAAGTAAATAAAAGCATGCATTAAATGGCCTCTAGCATTTTCTGAAGGGCAAGGGGAGGAATGTAGGAAGGGAAGTGTAAGAAAGGAGGTAGCTTCTGCATCTCCTTAGGCGTTAAAATAGAACTGAGAAGGGGATTTGACCTCATGAACATTAACATAGAAACCTTAAAATGAAAAGAGGAGCTGCTCTGTAATTGAGGCCAAGCTTATGTACTCATACAATTACAAACATTGCAATAACAGCCGTATCACTAAGTCAACAACACCACACAGCACAGTGCAAAGAACAAAAATATTAAAGTAGATATAGCAACACTATTTATAAGTTGGATACCAAGATATTTCAGATATGGAAACAACCATGCCACCAATATCAGGATGCTTTTATTGCTTTGCTGACTGAGTCTAAAGTGAATTTTACTTTCTGTCTTCTTGTGAAAAATGGGTGTCCTGAATACTCAGGCAAGTCTACTCTACTTCTTACAGCAAACAAAAGACTACAGATCACAATATTAAAAAAAAAAATAAAATAAATAAATAAATAAATAGCAAGTCTGTCTTTTTACTATCTTTTTATCATTTTATCCCTGCTATGTGCTAGGTTTATCTTAATGTAAGAACATTGCAAAACTAGGATTATCTGTACTTCCCTAGACAGAAAAAATCCAGACTGCCAGAGACTTATCCCTCCAATGGCATGTCAATGAATTCAAAAAGTCCTCAACTCCTCCACGTTTCAAGTTGTGAGCTGAGAAGTCTGGCAAAAAGAAATTATTTCTTCAGCTCCTGTTCCTGTAGTCTTATCTTTACCCAATCTGTCAGGATCACAGAAGATTTCAGACTTGTATGAACAGAAGATTCAATTTAATAGAAAGAAGGAGCTATCTTTAGGCATCTCCTCTGACTCAGAATTATGGTTTTGGAAACTTCCTTAAACAAATGGGAGAGGAACAAATCTAAACCAAAAAATGAGATGTATAGTTCCCCTCTTAGCAAAGCTAATTGTTAAATCATTAGTGTTTTTCTGGAAAAAAATCTGTCAAGAATGACCATGAATTACCCTCTATAACCAAGCTCTAAGTCCATAGTCCCAGGAAAATTCCAATTTAATTGCCAAAAATGGCAAATTTGGCATATTTCTTGGAGTTCAGTAAAAAGAGCATCAAATAAATTAATCTTCCATAAGATACTAATGCTATCATCCATAAACTCTATTGATCCTTCCTCCCCTACTTGTCCTAAATATGAGTCTTTCAGGTTTGCTTACCGTATTGGCTGGCTGACAAAGGCATTTTTGTGGAGTCTATATGCTACATAGCTTGGGAAAGAGCCTGATTCCAGTGATACGCCTTGTACAGAAGCAAAATGCTTCTCTGTTAGATTATATGATTCCAGCATCTTGAAACCTTTAATCCGGAGAGAAAATAAAAAATAAACACTGTAGAGCTGTAAAAGACACAAATGAACCTATGCCAGAATATTACAGCTACTTACCAGGTGAAGTGTATCCCTCCAAGTAAATAAGAGGACAAGCTAAAAGACATGAAACATATAATTAAAAACTATGAAACCTAACTGGATATGAGCACATATACTTCAGAAAATTTTATTATCAAAAAGCCTGTGCTGCTATTATTAGCCAACTTTTCTCACATTTGTCATGCTGCATTCTGCTCTGTGGTAGATGTACTGCTAAAATCTTTACTCATTACTTTTAGCAGAATATTTCTACCATGATAAATTGTATGGAATAACAAATATTTTAAGCGTCTAATGCACAAGAAAAGGGAGCACAATGACACAGTCTTTCCATGAATATTTAAAAGATTAGTCAGGCTGCATAATAACTGTCAGATTCACAAGGAAAAACTGCAGATTTATTTGGCTTCTCAGGAGCCAGTAGATGAGGCAGTCAAGGAGTACACAGTTGCACATGACCGGCCTGAGAACTCCTCAGTTTTGCCATAGGAAGATTTCTCTTGAGTAAACAACTGAACTTTATTTAATTTTAAGACAACATCACTCACTATAGCTGCATCTCACAATAGCTGCATCTCTTTAGCATCCCCAGATCAGTGGTAAACAGAGATCTGTTGTGTCCCATAGTTCACATTAAGAATCATTTGATTTCGTAAAGAGCAGCAGTCGTCACTGACTGCTACTCTCTTGTTTCACCAGCACTTTGAAATATGAGACAAGATTACAGAAAATATAATAAAATACCTACTTCAGTTTTTTTAAAAAGCAACTTACTCCCTTAAACTCTGATTATGGAAACTGTCTTTCAGAAACAATCATTTCTTTTGATGCACTGTGAACAGGACACCAACTTGTATTGGGTTTGTGTGGTGGCAGCAGGGTAGCCAGGGGGCTACAGGAGTGGCTTCTGTGAGAAGCTGTGAGAAGCTCCCCCTGTGCTTGACAGATCCAATGCCAGCTGGCTCCAAGGGAAACCCACAACTGGCCAAGGCTGAGCCTATCAGTGATGGGGGTAATGCCTCTGAGAGAACATATTTAAGGGGCAAAAAATTGTGCTAGAGCAACAGCAGCAAGTAGTAGGAGTAGAATATGTGAGAGCAACAATTCTGCAGACACTAAGGTCAGTAAGGAAGAAGCAGAGAAGGTGATGGAACAAATTTTCCCCTGCAGCCTGTGGTGCAGTCCATGGTGAGGCCCTGCCCCTGCAGCCATGGAGGCCACAGGGGAGCAGAGATACACCTGCACCAAGTGAGGATTCCACACCAGAGCAGGTGGGGCATGGTGGGGGGAAGGTGTTTTTATTTGTCATTATCATACTCTGATTTGATTAGTAGTGAATTAATTCTTTTTCCAAGTCAGTCTGTGTTGCCTGTGATGGCAATTGGTGAGTGAACTCTCCCTGTCCTTATCTTGACCCATGAGCTTTCCATTGTATTTTCTCTCCCCTGTTCAGCTGTGGAGAGGAGTGACAGCTTTGGTGAGCACCTTTGGTGGAACTCGGGCAGGGTCAACCCACCACACAACTGTAGCACTACATAAGCAAACATATTCACTTGGGAAAAGGGAAAACAATGTCTTGTACTCACTTGAGGTAGCTGTCTCACACACAAAGGTGACGAGGTTATCTTGAATCTTTTCAAAGGCATCAAAGTCATCAACAATAAATACATGACGCTCACTGGGCTTGCTGGCAATCTTGGCAAGCTCATTGTAATCTACATCAGCAACACCAACCACAAAGACACTGAAGCCTGTAAAAACAACAATTGTTACTTGAAATGTAGCAAACATAATTACCATTTTTCAGATCAGTATTTCACAAACCAACTCTATCACTTGATTTCTCAAGCACTACCTAGTCTTTTATCTGGCTTTGAATATGAGCATACATTCTAGATATCCTTTTGCCTTATCAAAGCTCAGGAGGGATTAAACTGATTTTTGCACCTTTCTTTCAAATTTTTCTCCTCCTTCCTTCACTGGTTTTTGTTGAGCATTAATTCTTTCATACAAAATGTACTATCCTTTCAACTCCACAATATCTTAAATCTGTTCTTTGTCCAAAATCTCTGTGCAGACTATTAGTTACGCAGTTTTCTATCTGTTGCTATCTCTTGCATTTCACACTTCTCAGTTTTCCTTTAATTTTTTTAGGGTGGTATCTATCTCTAAATTTTACTTTTTAACAAGTCTAAGCTAGTTCTCTGGTCTTCCTCAATAATCTACAGACAGACATAGGTAGATTCAGGTTGGATTTCATCTCATGTCCCTAAGATGTTAATTTCAAGACAGAAGAAGCCATGGTCTGTAGATGCCTATCTGTTGCTCTCTTCACTAGCCATAAAAGCATCCTACATCACAATCTCAGGTTACATATTTAGCTGTTAGGTGTCTTAAATCAAATAAGAACACAGACTGTAGAATTTAACCATATCACTAGGTGTAATGGCATAATCTTTTTCAGGGTAATTTTCCTCTTCAAATTAGCATCTCCTTGTCTTCTATGTCAAATTTTCTCTTTCTGCTATTTTCTAGCCTTTACAGAATTCTGTTTCTGACTTGTTTCTTCTTTTCTTTTCTCCCATCTAAGCCTCCATGTGATAATGTGCTCAATCTTTTCCATACCGGAATACAAGGAAGAAAAAAAAAAAGCCAGTGCACAATTCAGCACCATATAGAAAAAATCTCCCACAAAATGCCATTAAGGGACTGTATAGATATTGGAAATGCTGGTTGAAGGCTGAAAGCAGAATTCACATTTATTAAAAATTATAAAGTCATGTTTACATTGTTAATTTTTCAAAAAGATAATTACTGCTCTGCAGCCAGTTCTGGAGAAGCTTTGGCTGAAATACCCTGTCCAGCATTGAGAGTGACATCTAAGATGCAAAGCAACCAAAGCAATTAGAGAGGAGAGCAAAAATGATAAGAGGTTTGGAAAACATGATTAGCAGAAAGTTGAAGGAAATGGGTTTGTTTAGTCTAAAAAACAGAAGACAGAGAGAGGAAATGACACCAGGCATGAAATATGAAGGCCTGTTACAGTGGACAGTGGTCAACCACTTTCCTGGTTAGCTAGGTAAAGAAGACAATAATTTCATTAGTCTGAAGAAACACTTAAATGAAATGTGAGGTAAAGCTTTCCAACTATTGGGATAGTTAAGCACTGAAGCAGATTATCCAGGGAGACTGTAGATATTTATGAATAGTGTAGCCAAACATCTTTAGAAACCATCTAGACAGAACTGATTCCTTCAGATCACAGAGGCAAAGATGACTACTTGTGGTTTACAAGCCAATGATTTCCATAAGGAAGGACACCATTTCCTTACTTAGGGATCAGGACTCCAGCTGGTTCATGAACTGAAATGCAAAACTGCCGAGTGCAGCAACAGGAGTAGATTATTAGACTCGCATAAGCCACACTCAACAAATCTGAAGAAAATGTGCAACACTTTTCAGCTCAAAAGGCAATGGAGGAGTTAGTTCAGACTCAGTTCCACCGAAAGGAATTTAACTGGAGATCCACTGGTTTATATTGGGTTTATACTGGTTTATAAGCTCAAAAAGTCAGGCCTATTACATCAAAAGCACTAGAGTGGCGTACACTTCAAAGTGATCCCTGGGGTCCACACAGTAAAGAAGTAGCCAGAAAATCCTGTCTAGAAAACTATATGCACGAAGAATTACTTGAAAGCCTTGGGAAGCCACATCCTTCCCCAGAGAGAAAGCTAGAGAAAGAAAAACTAAGTCTGTCCCAGAGAGTCTAAATTTTTTCAACAGTTTGGAGTTTTTCCCAAGTACAAATACATTTCTGAGTCCATAAACGATGAAAGGACTCCCAGATATTTGAAGCACCACTTATAATTGCATTGCTTAATACACAAGGAAATCACTGACAGGTACTGTGAATTGCTTACCAGAGTGCTGTATGACTGTTGCTGCCTTTCTCACCTCATCCTGAGACCGACCATCTGTGACAACAACAAGTACTTTGGGAACACCTCGCCTCATGCCACTCTCCCAGGTCAAAACCTTTTCTTTGATAAACGTTAGGGCTTTCCCTGCAAAGTGCACAATGACCACCAGTCAGCCATATTGTCCACAAGAGAAGAAATCGCTTATTTTAGTTTAAAAAGGCAACAGCCACACATCTAAAACAGAAGAACATAAAAACCTAATTCTTCAGCCACACAAAATTAGAATAATGAGGAAGTTTCTGGAAATATTTTATCTGAGAATTTTTACAGTTACTGCTGAGAATTACCTGTCCTTGTGTTTCCTCCTCTGTACTGAATATTTTGAAGAGCTCCCAGGGCCTGGGCCTTGTCATCAAATGTATTCAGTTTAAATTCAGATTTTGCCTCATCGCTGTACTGTACGAATGAAACCTGAAATGGAATACGTAACAGTGTTCAGTCTCATACCCCATACATATGTATTGTGATATATTAGTAATCATGAAATAATTGAATAATCTCTCATAGATGTATGATAATGCTTACACATACAAATTTATATACACAGATATCAAAGCAATGTGCACATAACACTTTTTCATATATGAAATGTGATGTGACCTTAAATATGTATGATTAAATTATTGCTATTACTATGATGCTGTATATATTGTACCTATTCTCTGTGTCTGACCAGATGTACAGCACCTACAAAACCTAATCCATTTTCTTTTAGGAAATACAAAAAGAATTAGGCAATAGAACATCAGTAAAGTTGGATATATATAAAATTGTGTATTCCCGTGCCTTAAATACAGGAATACAATTACTGTATGTTAATTCTGAAATGATCTTTGGAAATTACATAAATACTTAATTTTGCTCTTTTAATTTTATGTAAAATTGTGATATTATAGTATACTAATTTGATTCTGGGTAGACATTTGTCTGCATGTATATATTTGCATTTATTGAAATAAATTCCCCTTTTCAAATGATTAACATCCAATTAAAAATCTGAGATTGTTGCAGGAATCTCAAGAGGTATGTGGCAAATATTTTACTAAACAATAGCATTTACATATCTCTGTCACATATATTTGGCCTTCTTTATTTTTTAGCCAGGAACTCATTGCAGGAATACAGTATTATAAAAGAAACAAACAAATGGAAAGGAAAAATATCTGGTATAGATTAGAGCTAAGAATGATAAAGGATGTCTGAGACAAAGCAACATATAAGGGGCATCTTTTCCTTAAAAACATCTAGAGAACTGAACATAAAGAATGAAAAACCTAAAAATATACCTAGAAGATGATAGGCAGTTCATGTGCAGTGGAAATAGTTTTTACAGTTACTGGGGAAAATCACTCCCACAATAACCCATCAAAAAAAACCCCCACCTTTAGGATTTTGATACATTTACCAAGGAAAATGTATTGCACCTGCAGGTCACCTCAATGCTCCAGAAATACCTTGTAAGAAATTCTTTTACATCTTAGGTCATTTATTTCATATAGTGAAAGAGAAATTATTATGGAAACCTAGGCAGTGATCTCATCCATCTTCCCATAATCCGAAGAAAATCAGTAACGGTGCAAGGCTTACAGTGAGAATCCTGACAGGAAATGTCTTTGACATGACTATGATCAACCCAGAGATCCTGGAAGTCTATTCCTCATTAGCTATTACTTTTACTCTTTAAAGATGCATTAATTCATTGAGAGAACCAAATTTTCAGTTTTCCATACTTTCACTATACTCACTATGGAGTGGACCCATGTTATCTATCTTCAGGATGGGACAAAGAGACTTCTGCAAGTGTCTCTCTCAAAAGGGTTCTGCCTGCTTACTTCAGTGGGATTCGAGGAAGCTCAAGACAAGCCTAATGGCAAGCCAGCTGGACTCTACATGTAAAAGACTCCTTTTTCCCACTGACAGATAAAACGTAACCCTCACTCAACAGTAAGAATGTCTCCAAAACAGATGTTTTATATGACAAAGTCTATCATATAATAACTATGCAGTGTGCCAGTTATTGATGTCCTACACAAAGGGACAAAAAGTATTAAATTGATCATGCATAGATCATACATCACCCCAATTTTTCTAACTGGAAGATTACCACACATTGCAACGTTTGTTTTTTCAGAACAGTAACCTCTCAGGACTGACTGGATTCCCTTTGTATTTACAACATGTCTAATATATTTCCTAAATAATTCTACATGCATACATGTATATGTGTGTCATACAACATTCTAATACAAAAAAAAAATCTGAAAGAAAGGAAAAAATAGATGTATCTTTAGTAAATTCAGTTTCATTTTCAGTTTCCCTTCAAAATCTACCCAATGGAAATAACAAACCTACCTGGATTCCAGCAGGATTAATCAAGTCAAAAGCTCCTACTGTATTAAAAACAAATTTCACTACTTTGTTGAAATTATCATCACCAATACTCCAGGAAGCATCAGTCAAGAATACTATGTCTGCTTTGGCACCTCTGCATACTGAAAGACCAAGAGAAGGCACATTTAAAACACATCAACCATAACGCTGTGAAATAAAGTGCATTGCTTCAAAGTCTGAAACTTCAAGAATGGGAAATATTCAGAAGACTTCCATTGCCACATAGTCAAACTAGCAGATGGCTAATGCTCAACATAAAAAATTTATTAAAAGCTTTCAAAGAAAAGTTCAAGAAATAAGGAAAAGATAAAGAATCAAATGTAGGTATTTTAAATGACAGAGGGGCTTTTTTAGCAGCTACCATAAAACATAAATTATCTACTGTGGGCAGACAGACTCACAGACTTGCTGCAGAGCTTTAGAATATAATTTATTTTTCCTGAAATGAGTGCATCTGCTGTTCTAAACCAGGAAATGTTGAAGTCTAGTAAAGCTCAAGAGCAATGGATAACACTATGAAACTGGTCTCAAACTTAAATTTCCCTAAAATTCTGTGCTAGTTTAACATTTATTTAAATTTATGAAAAACAGAGTTAAATTCTGAAGTAGTGCAGCAAGTACATAAAAACACTGAATAATTCTACAAATAAACATACCATCCCGAGCTGGAGGGATCGTGGGAGGTGGAGGAGGTGTAGGTGGTGGAGTTGGTGCTTCTGTAGGTTTGAGGACTGAAATGATATAATAATTTTTTTACTCTATATAAATTATTTCATACAAGGAAAAACTCTAGATTATGTATTTTATTACCACACAGAAAGATTCTAATCTTTTCTCACTAACCAAAACAACATATAATTGCAAGGACAAATTTCTTGTGATACAAGAGTAATGAGATTATATTGTTAAAAAAATGGTCATAATTTATTTATAGCAGGAACACTTTTACATGAACTGAGTAACACTGCCCTCTGATAACACATCTGTTTTTCATCCAAGTGCTAGGAAATACTTGGTTTGATTTGAAAAAGAGCATAAAAATATCTCTTTTCCTTGTAAAGCCTCATTGATATTACACTGAGAGAAAGAGAAGATCACTTAAATGAGGTATTTAAAGCCACTTTGGAGCAAGAGAAATTCTACAGCTGAAACAAGTTCTATAGCCATAACTGAACGTTCACAGTATCTATTTCCTACCTGTATGCTCCCTTATAGAGACTGGAGGTCCCTCGAGGTTAGGGGTCTGAACAAAGACAGTAGCATTGTATTCTGCATCTGGTGAGAGGCCCGTAAAACAGTGGCTTGTTTCCGTTCCTCGTACTGTGATTTCCTGTCCTCTGGAGCCTGACCAAAAAAAAAAAAAGCCCAATGGAAAAAAAGCTAGAACCCACTATTTCCATTTTAATTTGTGTACAACTAAGTGTAGAAATTAGAGACCTCTTGAGAGGAGGTTGGAGGAGGTAGGACGGCAGTCTTATTCTTGTACCATAAAAGCCTTTCTAGACCAAGATTACGTGGTGATTATGCACCCTGGCACATTCTGGAGAGTAACAGTGCAGTGTACATATGAAACCCAGTTAACAAGCAGGTTCCTACCAAATGAAAGTTCACTTGACAATAAGCAGCAGTCCCCTCTTTGCAGCTTTTTCACCAATCCAGAAAACTGGCTGTGTTCAGAGCTTTAAAGCTCAACCAGATGTACCATGGTTTCTGGTAGGTGCTTCCCATCATCTCAATGTCAATGAACCTGGAAAATTATGTTTCCAGAAAATGCAAAAAAAATAAAATGCACTTACCATCAGCTGGGTTTAGCTTCAGTCTGTAGGAAGTTGCTGACCTATGAGGTGACCATCGGATACAGAAAGTATCCCAACCCACTTTGTAAGTTGTTAGGTCTGTGACATTCAAATATACTGTGAACAGAGAAAGAGATTATTTTTTTTCCCCTGGAAATTAGTCTCTAATGAATGATGCACATCAAAATAAATGTTGTATTAGCTGTGCTGATCCAAAACTTGATAGTTTTTAAATACTCACAGAAGGAAAGGGTATTTCTAGTCAAATCATTTGATTTTCTTTAATGTACTAGAGATCCTATCCTAGCTATTTACAAAGGCTCAAAGTCTGACATCCTTACTGTATTGGGTAACAGTCCATTTTATGAGTTTCCACATGAAGTATGTTGAGTCCTTTATAAAATAAGAAACTTTAAAATATCATAATCTGACTCATATGTATGGAGTATGAAAAGAATGTACTGAGTCAACAAAACTCAGGATGATTGAGTCAGCTGAAAAAATGTTTAGAAGTTTCTTAGCTGAGACCCTCAACAAAATCATCTCCATCCAAAATAGCTGAAGTTTTGCTGGACATCACTGTGAGATAAAAACAGAGTAGAAAAAAGGCTGGACCTGATTAGAGTGTTTGGATTCTGCAGTACCCTGGACATGGTTAAAGATTGACTCCTACTATAGCTCACTAAAAGTTTAGGAAGCAGACTAGAAAAATTAACATCATCATATCATTACTTAAAACTATATTTCCATTAATGTTCCCAAGCTTAGTGTTTTTAAGATCTAGATCTTGACAAGTATTCTCCATCAGAGCAGAACCAGCTTCAAAAATCTTCTCTCTTAATCAACATTCTTTCAGATCAGCTTATGTATCTAGCATGACTACAACAAAAGCATTTTGACTTACATGTGGTGCCTTGATCTGTCAAAGGTATACTCATTCCAGAATCATACTGGGCATAAACATTCACATCATAAGTAGTACTGGGGGACAGATTATGCAAGGTGTAGGAAGTCACTTCTCCCACAAAAACCTCCATGGGCTCATTTGAACCTTGAATTGAAAGGAAACATTAAGTAAATAGAGAAAGATTGGTGATTAGGTGAGCTACACAATTATCTGCCATCTTTTACATTTCCTTAAGTGTTAATCTCATTTTTTCTAAATGAAACATACTATTTTCTTAAATTTTAGCATATTAGACTGTTGGAAACAGAACATACATATAGCTTTACAAGCCATTGTACCATGTTTGTGTTTAACTTATAGAAAGGCACGTATATTGTTTCTCTGTCACTTAAAACAAAGGTTCTGAAGGACATAGCATCTAAATACTTGTCTCACATACAATAGTTTATATCCTCAGAAAGACAAGATGTATGAATGAGAGGAAAACCAAGTCTGGTACAGGACTTTATATAATCAGTGTATGAAATTTTAACTGTACAATTTAAACTCTGCAATTTGAATCTGTGAAACTCTGTATTTGATAATTTGTGCTTCTTTATAAAATGCTGATAATAAGACTTCAGCTTCCATCAAAATCAGTAAATAAAGGACATAAATAAGTCCTTTAAACACAAACATTTCATGATACATATGACTTCTCGTCTCTCACTAGCCATTTCCTATTCTGAAAATGATATTCTCAGAATTAAGTGGTTTCTTACCCACAGGTTTGTATACAATTTTATAGCCAAGAACAGGGGATGGTGAAGGATCCCAGGAAACTCTGAATCGTGTGTACCATTCATCAGTTATATACATATTTTGAGGGGGAAGCAGGCCAACTAAAAAGAAAGAAAAACATTCTATTTAGACTAGTTTTTCAACATCTGTAAACATGCATTGTACCTTTGTCAGGTAATAATCACATCAAAATGATAATTAGTATAATGAAACCCTCTGCAGTGTTCAAGGAATATGTCTTACGTTTGAAAAGAACAAGGTATAACATTAAAACTAATCACCAGTTCTGCCATTTCCAGTTAGTTGTCCACCATCTCCATCTTCATACACAGCCACAACAGTAATTTTATATGGTGTATCTGATTGCAGTGGTTGTAGTATCACATTATTTCTTATCCCAGGAACTGTTGTCTAGAACACGAAAGAAACAGGTAAACAAACTCTTAGTCCTGTTACCGATCAATAACAATAGTAACTAGAAGTAAAAGCTTGTTTTGAAATCTGGTGCACTTTTTAATGCCATTTGGGATATTTTAATGGTTCTAGGCTATAAATAATTGATAGTATTTGTTATTTTAAATTACAGAACACTGTGGTAAGCATAAAAAAGATAAATCAAATTGACGGTTCAGTCCCTACTCTCACATCAGACTGCAGTTCCTCACCAAGATTTCAGTACTGTTCCCTCATAGAAAAGAAGTCATCATGAAATGCTCAGAGATAGAAAAAGATAAGAAAAAGCTCCTAAAATGGGCATAGAAGTCAAAGTAGTTCACACTGCTCATCAGTTTTGATTCTCTGATTCTGTGTGATTATCCTCATCTTAGGATATCATTTTCTTGGCAGAAACAGTTTGAGAAGGAAGCTCTACATATTTTGATACGTGAAAACATGTCTGTTTATTCATCCCTCAATCTCCTCAACTTCCTGGTACACCCATGCATGCCCTATTGTTCCCTTCCAATATTTTCTGCAAAGAAGATTCAAATGTTGAAAAATACGTGTGTCCAGATTAACAGATCTAGCAGGAAATTCTCAACCACTGAATTTTCAGCATGTCTTACCCAATAATATAAAAGCAGTAATAGTATTTAAATAGCGCTCTATTCATGTTACATTTTGGCTGGTGGCAGGAATTCTGCCATTGACCTCTATAGGATCTGAGTTTGACTTTGCTATAAACACTCTAGAGGATTTTATAAGCTTCAGATTAATTTGTGCTGTCATGAAGATGCAGGAAATGAAACACAATTCATATTGAGCTTTATAAAGTTAGATGCCGAACTAAAGTTACCGTTGCTTTCTTATTATAGTCTGACAATTCTCTTCAATTTACAAAGTGCAGTCTTATGTTTATTCTGCATCCTAGCACACTGACTTCATAATGAATGGAGTATGAAGTAATAGATGGCTATTCACTGTAGCAAAATGTTTGAACTAAATGTCAGGATGCTGTCTGTTCAGAATCTTCTCATTAATCACAGAATCATAGACATATTTAATATTTTATACACATGTTGCTTCATTAGAAAAACAGAACAAAAACAAACCCCTCCATCCAAAAAAAACCCTCAACCAAACCAAAGCCCAACCCAAAACTGCTTCATATGAACCACAACCTCTCAGCATTGACAGCAATGACTAAAGAACCTGTAGAGCATGCAAGGTGTACTACATGTAGAACAAGTGTCTTTGTTTTCCTCTAGGTTAAAGAATAAACCCAGAACATCTGAGTGCTTACTAAGGTATTAAAAAACTTACATATTCATCGATAGGGTCTCCCACAGTTGGTGAATAAATGATTCTGTACTGCTGGACTGGCCCATCAGCATGGTCCCATTGTACAGAAAGGCTGTTTGTGGTCGCATCAAACACTCTCACATTCCTTGGGCCACTACGAGGCACTAAAGAAAGAAAATTCAGAATTTATGGAGCGTGATTGTATGGAGCATGATTCTTTCAGTTCAGTGTCACCCTTACTAATTCAAATGCTGCCCTGAAGCCAAAGCCAAGGGCCCTCCCTGAAACCCTGAATAAACATACAGGTAGATTTAGCTAATTGTACTACAGTAATGCCTGAAGGTCTTAAATAGAAGTAAGGCCTGAGCTAGGGCAGTATGGAACGGAAAGAACATCAGAAGGATGTGCAAAGCGAGC
Source organism: Colius striatus (assembly GCF_028858725.1). Taxonomy (NCBI): domain Eukaryota; kingdom Metazoa; phylum Chordata; class Aves; order Coliiformes; family Coliidae; genus Colius; species Colius striatus. Next base: position 14,609,975 of record NC_084760.1, on the reverse strand, counting down.
ATCTTCATATATTCTGTTTCTCAGACTCTTGCAGACAAGTATAACTATAGCCTGACATTTCTGCAAGATTTAGATGAATATGGGGATTTACAATAGAAGCATAGAAGCAGCAAAAGAGAGGTGACTTACTATTGCCATATTTCTTTATAAGTTCTTTAGGGAATGAATTTTAAAGCATAAGACAACCAAGATCCCACAAGCTAAGTTTTAACCAGGAGGTTTTGATGCTAAGGTATCTCCAGCATAAAACAAACATCTGGGAAGGTTGATATATATATAATTATCATGTAAGGTGCAGAACATGAAGCAGAACTGTTGACAGTAAATTCTACCTATATTTTTGTTTCTATTGACAGCAAATTCTACCCATCTTAAACTGCTATTTCTTTTTCCAAAAGACAAATTATTATTCATCTGTAACCACATGTTAAAGAACAGCGTTCAAACTGTTAAACATTCAAATTAGACATACTTCAAAAGTGAAAATTACATTGGTGACTGTGTGTGCACCACAATTACCAGACGAGATAGCACAAGCTCCCTTCCATGAAGACCTATCATTGTTTCAACTGTAACTCAGATGCATTGATCTTGGAGTTGCACTGAATGAGTTACACTATTTGTAATTGTAACCAATATTTTACATTTTTCACACACCAATTTTGACATATACTTCACAAAGCAAGTACTGACTGCCTCTTACATGTTCTTCCCTGTGCTTGGCTTGGATTTCCTTCTCCATCTGCATACAGAGCTATAACATTTATGGAGTAGGCCGTGTCAGGAGTCAAGCGCTCCAGCATCACATCACGAGTGCTGCCTGGTACCACAATCTAAAACAGAAACAAAAAACACCTATATATATATAAAAAGTTTCACTTTCTACTATATCTTGTTAGAATGATCAATTGGAATAAAATATAGCAAAAAATGGGAACATGACCATGCTGAATATTTTCAAAGAAAAATAATACAAGTTTAAAATAACCAAGTAATATTGACAATGAATTATGATTAGGTGCAAAAAGAAGGACAAATGCGTCAAGAGCTCTCATTCTGCAAATGGAATTGTTAGTGTTTACATTATAGATTAAAATAGTTCAGAAAGAAAGAAGAAACAATCAGGAAAAGAAATGAAAAAAGTAAATTCAGTCATGGTTTACTGACATATAAAGGACATTTTCTAACAGGTACCAATAGACAAGTTACCAGTCATGTGTGAAGTAATATGCAGTTTCATTTTACAGATGCAAATGATTCATTAAAAATTCTTACACTTCTTCACATAAAAACATATTCATCTGTACATGTACAACATGGATGTACATTTTGAGAGTACATTCACATCCCAACCTCTAAAACTGCATCTCTTTCTACATAAATCCAAGAATTCTCATTCGACGTCTGGAGAGAAAATTCTTACCCGTATCCAGACTTCACTGTTCACCAAGACCTTCTTAAACATTAATGATTTAGGGTAAACAGATGGTATAGTGCTAAAGTCACATAAACATGACATCTGGCTTCATAATTAAACCTATCCTAATAAATATTTTCTGTTTCATTCTCTCTTCTTTAAAAAAAAATAATTGAACTATTTTATTTTAACCTATCTTTACCTGCAATATGATAAAGTATACTCAACACTCAGTTTTAAATGAGAGTCTTATTTCTTTTATTTCACCAAATTAAGCATTTGTTTACAATGGACAAAATGACTGTAGACACAGTGTTTTCAGCAGGGATACTCCTGGCCAGACAGTTGTCCTGAGTTTATTATTATTACTCTGCCTTCACTGAAGGAAGCAATATCCTCCACATGCTTCTAATGAATAGTATAAAACCAAATTACTTACAGATTCTGATGGCCTTGGGCCAGATAGTGGAGAGTAATTAATTCTATATTGCTGTACTGGACCCGGAGCAGGTTCCCATCGGACATTCATGCTGTTTGGTGTAGGATTGTAAACCTGAATGTTTCTTGGTGTTCCTCTCTCCACTAGATCAAGGATAATTGAAATTAAGGTTTATAAAGTTGCTTACAAAAGTTTTAATTCTACTTGAACTTACAACAGTGTTCAAAGGAAGCTGAAAAGTGCATCAGCCCAAGATAAACACATTACTTTTGTTACCCCAAAATCTACAAATCTAAGAACCTCTGTGATTAGTCATTAAAAACATCCCTGACAGGCAGCAAAATACATATGTTTATTCTGCAAAACAAAGGTATGATCATAACCCTTTGTGAACCTATTGTTGAGCAGACAGCTATAAAAAGTAGCCACAAACTACAGATTTTAGCTCATACTGACATTAGGATCTCAAATTCCCTGGAAAATTTTAAGTACATGGTGTGGACATTACCATGGATTAACATCAATATTTGCTCATCAATATTGTTACTGTCACTACAGTTAAAATTTTACTATTGTGTGGAAGTAACCAGTAAGTTTTCTACACAACACAAGACTTGAGCTTGATTGAGATAAATGGATTGAAAGCCTCCACACAAATAAGCAAAGAAAATAGATTTACAGAGTTGCAACCACAATCAAGCAAGTAAACAGAATGTCTTATGCTTATGCTTTAGCTTTGGGGAAAATAAACTTCCACATTTGATGTAATATCAACTTCTAATAAACTGAGCCACTCACAAAAAATACTAACATTTTCTTGAAAAAGACTATTTCACTTACAAGTTCTTCCAGTGTCAGAGACACGTCCACCATCCCCCTCTGGGAAAACTGGAACCACAGTTACAGTGTATGGCGTGTTAGGTTCAAGAGTCCTCAGGATTACGTAGTTGGTGTTTCCTGGTACTGTGGTCTATGAATTTAAAAAGAGAGGTTGAGGCATGGAAAAAGTTTCAGCTTTTATGTATCGCCCTCACTCTTCCATCATATTTTATTTCTAGACTGGACTTGATAAACAGATGTACCCTCAGCAAGTTGGCTGATGATACCAAACTGGGAGGACTGGTTGATTCCCCAGGAGGCTGTGCTGCCATTCAGCGGGATCTCAACCGGCTTGAGAGTTGGGCAGAGAGGAACCTCATGAAGTTCAACAAGGACAAGTGCAGAGTCCTGCATCTGGGAAGGAACAACCCCATGCACCAGTACAGGCTGGAGATCGAACTGCTGGAGAGCAGCTCTGCAGAGAGAGACCTGGGAGTCCTGATTGATAATAAGCTAAATATGAGCCAGCAATGTGCCCTCGTGGCCAAGAAGGCCAATGGCATCCTGCAATGCATCAAGAAGAGTGTGGCCAGAAGGTCAAGGGAGGTTCTTCTCCCTCTCTACTGTATCTTGGTGAGGCCTCATCTGGAGTCCTGTGTCCAGTTCTGGGCTCCTCAGCTCAAGAGGGACAGGGAAGTGCTGGAGAGAGTCCAGAACAGGGCCACCAAGATGATCAGGGGTATGGAACATCTTTCATATGAGGAAAGGCTGCAGGAACTGGGGCTGTTTAGTCTGGAGAAGAGGAGATTGAGGGGAGATCTTATTAACATTTATAAATATGTAAAGGGTGGGTGTCAGAAGGTTGGGACATCCTTTTTTTCTGTGGTAGATAGTAACAGGACAAGTGGTAATGGGATGAAGCTGGAACAAAAAAGTTCCACTTAAACATAAGAAAAAACTATTTCACTGTGAGGGTGACAGAGCAGTGGCATAGGCTGCCCAGAGGGGTTGTGGAGTCTCCTTCCTTGGAGGTTTTCAAGACCCACCTGGACATGTTCTTATGCAACCTGATCTAGGTGAACCTGCTTCTGCAGAGGGGTTGGACTAGATGATCTCTAAAGGTCCCTTCCAACCCCTACCATTCTATGATTCTATGATTCTACGATTCTATGATAAAGACTTTACAAAAGGTGAAGCTTGAAGCAATTGGTTCACAGTATCTTCTGTAATTGTCTTTCAAGTAGGTTCTGTCTTAGACTTACAATAATGGTTGTTAAGTTCTATGCTCTCCTATACAACTCCTTATAGTTATCTTCACTTTTGGGTTCAGTTCCTCTTCTACTAATACTAGCAGAATCTGCATTGATCTCGTTAATCACAGAATCATAGAGTGGTAGGAGTTGGAAGGGACCTATAAAGATCATCTAGTCCAGTCCTTCTATTTAGCAGCTCAGAGGCATTAAATAATCACTTCCTAGATTAAAAAAAATATATCCAAACATTACATAACACTGCAACTTGCTAATGACAAGAAATAATGTCCACATAATGTCCAAATAAACTCCACAGCATTTAAGAATTTTTATCATCAGTACCATACCTCTCTAGATGCTACTGAAACAGTAGCAACTCACGTACTAATTTCACAGGCACATCAAATTGCACAGATGTGGAAAATGAAACATAAGTGGGAGAGAATAGTATTTCCCCTGTCTGCAGCAAGGGTTCCCATTTTCAAGACTTTTCAAGTTCTAGCACTTTTGCAATTAAGTGATTACAGGAGATAAGACGCCCACGTGAATTTTCCCAGTTTCACAAATATCATCCCAGCTGACTGCCTACAGTCACACAACTTCTTAATAGTAAAAATGAGCAGAAATTAGGTCTGCTGACTTCTGTGCACCCTAAAGTCAGCTTTACATTCACACTCACTGCCCTAAGAATAAACAAACAAAAAAAATTGAGTGGTATTGAATCCTTGTGCTAAGAACTAATCACTGGAGCTCAACTATATAAAATCAAAACATCTGTAATACCTATGGGAGGTGCTCTGCATTTTCTCCAGGGTAGTTATGAACAGAAAAAAAAAAACAGTGGATAGGCAAACAAGACCCACCTAACTCAGCAGTATTTTTCTCACTAGCACCATGAGACAGTTAGCAAGACCCACACAAAGTATTTACCATTTCTTCTGCACCTCCAGCTGTAGGTCCATAAAACACTTTATACTGGCGAGGATTTCCTTCTGCATGATCCCATCGAACATTCAGCGTACTGGTGCTGGGGTCATAAACTAGCAAGTTCCTCACAGTAGTGAGAGGTTCTGAAACAGATAAATGAGCTGTCATAAATGTGGAACCACATTCTCTCACCTGTGCTGTGAGATCATGCCTATGTAATACATTATTAGAAAATTTAAAAAGCAACAGGTTTAATAGTTTGTGTCCAATGTCATTTCTCTTCATTAATCAGAACATATCAGCCCCATCAGACAGCATAAAGATAGCTAAACACAGTATGAAAAATTTATTTCTGGACACTATTTCAGAATAATATGACGACTTCATTAGGACTGTTTTCTTCATTCCTCACCAAACACACTGCTATGTCCGACTTTCCATTGCAAGATCAAAAGTAAACTAAGTTCAAATGAATTAATAAACTTCTATTTAAATAATTAATTATTTGAAAACAATGAATTGGTTCTTATGCCTGAAGTGCCTCTGGTAGCAAATCATTCAGTGCTATTTTTAGCACAACAAAAGCAACACTATCAATGCAAAATGGTAGAGTCTCAGAGCACCCTGTAAAGGTCAGCCACTGAACTGAAGGTGCTGACAGGAAATCAGTAAACTTCTCAACACACATGTGAGAGTTACATGCCATCAGATGCTTTAAGGTATTTACTAAATCGTGTTATAAGACAACTAAACAGATTAAAATGAGGCAGAAATTCCAGAGTTGCGTTGTGGCTTCTCTCAGCCTTAAAAGCTTGGCATCAAGTCCAAGGTGGTGTGGTCCAAGGCTTCTCTACAGCCAACAGACTGAGAGCCTTCTTTAGATACTTGAAACGCATCAAAGGGCAAATGACAAATACAGATGGGATAAATTCCACAATAATTTTTTCTCAGCTAATTTGAAAAGTAATAAATACATAACTAATGTTTCACACCTAATAAGATCTCAAGAGTTACTTACTGGTTCTGCCTCGTCCTGTCATTCGCCCTCCTTCGCCATCTGCATACATTGACGACACAGTAATAGCATATGGTGTGTCAGGCTGCAGCTTCTGTATCACCACACTGTTCTGCCGCCCTCCAACCATGGTCTGTAGTAAAACAAAGGATTAAAATCAATTTTATGCTCTCTTTTATGCTCACTGTTGTAGTGAAGAATTGAAGCATTGGATGCAGAGCAGAAAATGCTGATATATCATGTGCTTCAATGCCTTTATGACTGACACTAACAGTAGACATTGAACAATTACAAGATGGAGTACAGAATCATCTTAGCAAGTTTAGACAGTGTCCAGTGACACAAATCCAGTACACTTTAAGACCTCCAAACTTTCATGTAACCACAACTATGTAACAACTGCTAGGTCTGTGCCAGCACAGAAATGTCTCTGCAGTGCTTCTGACTACATCATATTGAAATCAATGAGAGTCTTTTATTCATTTTGATAGACTTTAATTGGGCTCTTTATGCTCTGGTCTTAGGTAGAATGCAAGAATGGAATAAATTATAATATTCTGTAGATCTCTAATGTACATTTGATACAACACCAACATTGTCTGCCCTTGATTTCAAAAATTTTTCAGCATGATGCTTCAGCTTCCATGTAAGAAACTAAAATTATTACACATCTTTCATTTCCATTTTTTTACATATAATCTTGTGATCATAAGCTCTACCAAGTAAAGAATTTACAATGCACAGAGAATAGTACTGAGATCATCAGCATTTGTGAATCATGAGCTTTCTTTGATTTAATTGTGTGAAATTGCACTTGCTCAAAAGCATCCTTTGTACTTTTAAGACTATCTGCATATTTTCAAAGCCTCTTCAGCTAAATTGTTTGTCATAGCACTTAAAAGCTTCTGCGGATGAAGCACTGGCAATGAGCAAGCATTTACATCTTCACATTTCATAGAATTATATTGTTTTCATTTACAAGGGAACTTTTTATTTGTACTTAAGTGTACAAAGCTCAGTTGAAAGCATAAATGATTTTAGCATCACATCATGGATGCCTCCATATTTTAGTATCTACTTGCCTTTCAAAATGTGACCCTAAATGATCATGATGGTCTCTGGAGTTTGGTGTGCAGTTTTCACAGTGTCTTTGAATCACCTGTGCTCTCTCTTGGTGCTGAGGCTGTTAAATTCCACATAGAGCAATAAAAATCTTCTAGATGTTCTATGTTAAATCTTTCACCTGCTACTGCCTATCCAGCAACTGCAGTTTAATCAAATGTCAAGGTAACAAAACATTACTCGTATACCATTGAGAATTATTTGCAGACATTAAAATGCCATGAAGAGACCACCAGTGGTCTGTGAGCTCTCCTCAAAAAGAGATATCTTCTTCAGCTGCCACTGTTGGACTCTATCCAGTTATGAATAATTAAGTGTATTAAGTCTGTTCTTCCCATAGATTTCAACAGAATGCTCATAATTTGTTTTTACTCCTGTACCAGCAATTAATTACAGATTGTCATTAACCTTACTGCTGTTACTTTTTCTTCTAGTGCTTTCTCACTAAACTTGCTTGCATTCAATTGCTCAATTCATTCAACAGTTCAATTACTTGAATTCAAATGCATGCTGTTCAGAAGAGAGTAAAAATGTGTGCTTAAGAATCCAACTGATTCTAAGGTAACTATTCCTAGATAGCTTCTGAAAATGTGTGACCTCTGATTGCAGGCACAAGCTAAATGAGTGTGATTCTCATCTGAGGCTGTTCTTCTGAGACATTTGGCAGTAACCACAAGAGCCTCCCACTGCAGAACAGAACATTTTTAAGTAGCACACATTTCTGATAAACAGGCTAACTAAATTATCATTCCCAGGCTGTGTGGTGTAGGCTGCCAGTAGTCAACACAGCTCTCACTGATGATGCAGTGAAAGCTGGCTGCTCATATGGTACTGGCTCTTCTTTTCACTACAGCTGCTCAATCATATTAAAAAGCAGTAAAATACCTTAAATACTCCCTAGCATATGTTTTTCATGAATTAATTCTTGCAACTGCCACTTCCAGAAGGTTATTCTGTCCCTAGCATGACAAGAGAGAGTCTCACCTGTTCACAATATATGCCACAGCAAAGTCCCTCAGATAATACATGAACCTAACTATGAAACCAATGGAAAACTCTAGACTATTGAAGTAGTCATGGCAGTTTATATTATTGATTGCTGTGACAACTAAATATCTGTGATTTGTAGTATCACATGTCAATTAACTTGTTCCTCAATACATTTTAACTTTATTCTAGTTATATCTATATATTATGGGATTTTCAAGAAAACAGGCTGGCTCCAAAGATTTTTGCCTTCTATCTTGGATTTGAAGGAGGAGAAATAAAAATGTGGGAATATATGCTTATTCACCTAAAAGGTAATGAATATATACACTGTTGTGCTTTGAAAATCAATTATTCTAATGGATTATTCTGCAGAACTATCATTTAAGGTTGAACAACTACAGCACTTCAAAATTAGTTACCGATTGTTCTGGGCCATCCCCATTGATAGGCTGGTAAATGATCCTGTATCTCTGCACTCGACCACTGGCAGGATCCCACTTCACAGTCAAACTGTGTGAAGTTGCATTGTATACCTGAAGGTTTCGTGGGCCACTCTTTGGGGCTGAGAAATGGGATAAGGAAAAGAACATATATGTAATTCAAGCAAAAAGCAGGGAAAAACACTTCATTCATACTTTTAGGGCTGCATGAATGCCTGACCAAGGGGAGAATGTATTAAGTACAAGACAACATAAACTGTAGTGTTTGTAAAATAATAAACATGTGGTAATCTCATGTTTAGTATTCTTCCAAACACACAATAATATTTATTAAATGATCTCAGCTTTTTAATGTTAACATTCCTCACAGTTTAGTTTTCCTTAATAATATCATACCTAGAAATTCAGATTCTTACCTTGTGTGGTGATAGGTACCAAGGGTACTAGAAAAAAAAAGAAAGCAGAAACAGTTTTCAGAATTCTTGTATGTGTATGGCTTTTATATAATAGCTGTGAATACTGACATGCAGAAACCCTCTATTTACTTACATGTTCGTTCACTGCCAATGAGGTCATCACTTTCTGATTCATCAGGATAGATGGCAGTAACTGAGATATCATATAATGTATCTGGATTCAAATTTTCAAAGACCAGGCTATTGTCATCCCCATTTAAGATAGTCTTGTGGAGAAATTAAAAAAAAAAAAAACCAAAACACAACAACAACAAAAAACAACAGTTTAAAATAAACAAATAAATAACAGAATAAGCAAATGGAGAGTAGGATATAGCTGAGTAACTTTTTACACTGTAACGTCACTACAATTGACTATAACTATGTATTCTATATCTCCTTACTGAATTTTCATTGAGCACAACAGTTATAGGCCATTTAATAATTATGTTTCTGATTTTAAAATTGTACTCTGAGTGAGACTGCCCACAAAATTTTACAATGATTATCTACACTTACCTCTTGTTTTTCCAGTCTTCCATAGGGTCCCCAGGTTATTCTATATAGAGAAACATCTGGAGCTCCATGATCCCAAGTTCCTCTAAAACTATTTGTGGTTACATCTGTGATTCTGAGATTGACCGGTGCAGGCACAGACTCTATTGTGAGAAAAGGAAATGTATTCCACAAAGGCTAACTACAAAATATATTCAGTTAAACCAAATAATTAATTAGACAAAGAATTTAGAAGATTATGTAGAAGAATCATCTCTCATTTACCATGGTAAAGCCAGTAAAATGGTTTTAGCTTAGTACAACCCAGCCCTCCTACACTAAGCAAATCATCCTTCATAAGGGCCTACCACCAGGTCACAGAATCACAGAATGGTAGGGGTTGGAAGGGATCTCTAGAGATCATCTAGTCCAACCTCCCACTGCTAAAGCAGGTCCACCTCTATCAGGTTGCACAGCAACATGTCCAAGTGGGTTTTGAAAACCTCTATCACCCAACAAAACAGGCATAGCTCTACTGACCTTAGTAGAGGTCATAACTCACATGCTTACTCATAACTGAAGTCCTAGGTCTTACTTTTTGGAGTTAGAGGGTGCGATTATGAACTCACACACACAAAGGTCAAGCTCCTGGGTGAGTTTCTCCCAGATCTTAAAATACTTTATATAGGTCAAATTAGTCATGACTAAATTATACCACTTACATAGAAAAAATTCAAAGAGGCTAACTGTAGGTTAAGAAGGCCAAATGTTATACACACTGGGAAAAAATTAGTAATAAGTAAAATCAGAGAATTAAACTAAAAATCATTTATCTGGCAGAGCTTTCTTCTTTTTCCTTATATAAGTATTCACACAAAACCATAGCTATAGAAGAAAGACTAACATAAAAGCAAGTAAAAAAATCTCACAAACATTTTTAAATACACCAGGGTATAAAACAAAAAAAAATAAGAGAGAGCATTCTATGATTCTATGTGCATGTTTTTTCTCCTTTTGTTTTTCATAACAGAATGTGGGGCAATGATAAAGTAATACTGCTCATTTCTATTCTAAATCTTCTGATTAGCTGTCTTTTTAAATCATAAGCCTAGATCAACGTAAGGGCTTCCCTGAAAGCTGCATTCTCCTTTCAGTCTGTCACCTCTCTTGTATTGAGACAGACTTATTATTCATGCAACACCATCTCCTTGCCTCTATTTGTTGAGATGTTGCAAATGCTGCTTTTATGATCCTCTAAATTCATAGACTGGCTTAGCATTCCACAGTACAAACTTTCTTGGATCAGAAGCAAAATCATGTCTCTCAATTTAATCCTAATGCTCCATCTTCCTACTCGTCTCCCTAGATTCTTGCATAGGCTTGCTAAATCTTTAATCTACCCTCATATTTCATTACTAATTCTAGCCCTAAACTCCTCCTTTATCTTCTAAATACCAACAACTTTGCTTCAGCTGCTGGTCTGTCACCTCTTTGCAGACTGCGGGCTCAGTGTTTACTGCAGTATGAGACCAAACTCATCTAAGATTCCCTGTTATTATTATACTGAAAATAATGCTACAAATTCAAGCAAAATATTTCTCAGATATATTAAATTAGGATTCTACCTAAACTCAGTACTACATTGCAACACACACAAGTTAAATAGAACATAAGGCAAAAATAACCCTAAGAAGGGTTATTAAGAAAACTTACGAGTGACAGCTTCTGCATTTATCGGTAGGGATTCCCCTTCATCGTATACAGCAACAACTTTTACATTATACAGTGTTTGGGAGGAAAGGTCAGAGAGAGTAGTGCTTGTTTTCAGCCTGTCAATTTCCACCTAAATAAAAACAGTGACTTTAGAAGTGTAAATTGCTCTATTTATGACTCCACAAAAGATTAAATGGCAGAAATTCTTATATTGAAAAACAGAAAAGTATTTCACACTAAATTTTGCCATTTACTCCTATATGGTCACCTGAATATTTGAGTCTATCTACTAACTCTTTGGCAAAGCATACTGTCTCAGGTACAAGTACCATTTGTGGATCTTTCACTGTTGCACTCTTTTGGAAACAAGATGCAGACTGCATCTCCACAAAAATTCTTATTCCCTTACAAAATCACATTTAATCCTCCAAGAGATGATTCATTCCTAGCAGTGCAATTATGGAAAACTCACACATGACTCAGACATCACTAACAATGCTCACACATGTTCTGGCAGTGGGTAAAAGGCTAACATACCTATATTCTACGATCCTGTCCTTTTTGTTAGATTACAGTCAAGAGCACTTGTAAACTGCCCTTAGATCACCAAAGATAACACTTAGGCAAAGTTGAAATGGTTTTACCAAAGTAGAGAAAAATTCTCCAGTCAGTTTGAGGATTTTTCCACTCTTCAGGAGGAGGAAGAGGGTAGTACACAAAGAAATCTACCTCATGTTTATTCCGTTTTCAAGAAATCAGTACCCTTTTCTGACTGCAGTCACCACAAACTGACTTTCTTTAGACTCAATAGTGATTTATAATACCATTCTTACTATTATTTTAGTAACTTAGCTCCTCAAAATAAGACTATCTTCTAGTTCTTTCAAAAATGTTCCTGCTTTTTACCTCCTTTATGTCAGCTTCATCAGCTATTTTGTATCTTAGGATGTATTTTCGAACTTTCCCTGGGGCAGGATCCCAAAGGACAGTCATGGTACTGTGAGTAACATCCTGAATTGATAAGCCTCTGGGTCCAGGCAAGGGTACTGTAAAAATAATGACAGTAGTAAGTTAAATTGCTACTCACAGCAGAGATATACGTCTCTCACAGTAGGAACTAAATTATTTTTATACATTTCATTGAAATGGAGGCAATAACTTTCTGGGAAGTTCATTGCTCTGGCCATTAGAAGTGACAGCTTAAGAGCTTACTGTTCCAGCAAAGAGGAAAATAACAATAAACTATAGTAGTTTCACATTTATAAATTATGAGCACAATGTTTTTAGAAGTATCAGCGCTTGAGATCATAACTTTTGGTGACAACAGTCGCTTTGAATATGCTGCTGAATACATCTAGCCCAGAGACATGTCCCTGCCAGTAGGAAACATTTGAGGGAAGATGTTTAACAAAAGGTTTTAAAAAGAAAGCTACATTAAGATCACTTTTTTTCTTGGTATGGAATGTCTCCTTGGCATTTTCTGTACGTAAGGGAGTAACTGAATTCAAGAACAAAGTTTCTAAGTTAATGAAAGAAAAATCGAGACCTTCTAAAATCACTATAACCTCAAGATAGTCAAGCCAACTCCTTTCATTATTCACGGGGAAAAAAACCCCTTTTGTTCCTCTTTTAATAGTTGATCCTTTTTACTTGAAATTGCCTTTCAGAACTTTTGGAAATGTGTAATTGATGGAAAACACATCAAACATAGAAAAGGTCGTTTTCTAAACAAAACAAACCCAAATATATAAAAACTGTTGCATGAAATAAAATGAAAGTTAAATGTTGCTGAAGCAATAATAACAAAGCAAAAATCAAGATGTCCATACATGTTACTTCCTGAGTGGTGAGTGGGTCACTGGTGATATCACCAAACAAAACGTAAGCTGTTAAAGTGTACTCAGTATTGGGGATGAGATCTACCAGCTGAACCTCATTCACTGATGGTCCAACACGCATCTGCACATGAAAAATAACACATCATGTTTAAAAACTGAAGAAAGCAATGGCAGAAAAGCAAGCAATGACTCAACTTCAAGGGAATTTTGTTTGTGAGATTCACAGTATATTTACAACTTCCTGACTGATGTCATTGTATACAATATCCCAGTAAGTTCACTGCACTTTGAGAAGTACATGTCAGTCTCTTTTGACTATTGTATCAAGAAAATCTGTTTTACTTAATGTATTTTTGGTAAAGTACAGTAAATAAAACCAAACTTTCTTACCTCTTTCTCTGTGGTTGGCACCGTGGCATTCACGGCTTCATACGTTAACAAATAACCAGTAGCTCCACCGAGAGGTTCCCATCTTACTCGCATGGAAGTTGATCCAATGTCATAAACATTTAGGTTTCTAACTGAAGAGATTGGCACTGCCAAATAAAATCTATATATTAATTTATTTCCTTCACCTTCTTCACCTTTCATAGTTCACATCACAGGCAGCACCACTGAGAATATTGCACATGGGAATTAGGGTTCATTATCGGCAGCAGAAAGGTGGTCTGCAAGCAGTGGTATTTTAAGTAGCACTTAGTTTAAGAATGAGGTAATGGTTGTCATATTTCGAATGTGTTACAAGTTTGCTACACACAGTTTAAACTATCTCACAAGTCTGCACTGGAACATTTGAATATTTTAAAAAGTAACATTAACACATGAATGCTCTAATAAGTGACTGGTTTGGGATATGTACTTATAAAAGGAATTTTTGTACTTTCTTCTAATATATATTTCTCAAATTATTAAAGAAACATTAAAAATTACCACAGACTTCATAAAAAACATGCACATACTTTAAGGGTTGATGACAAGCCTTATACATAACAACCAAAGAAGTCAAATCATAGAATCATAGAATGGTAGGGGTTGGAAGGGACCTTCAGAGATCATCTAGTCCAATTCCCCTGCAGAAGCAGGGTCACCTAGATCAGGTCACACAAAACATGTCCAGGCGGGTCTTTAAGACCTCCAAGGAAGGAGACTCCACAACCCCTCTGGGCAGCCTGTGCCAGGGCTCCCTCACCCTCACAGTGAAATAGTTTTTTCTTACATTTAAGTGGAACTTTTTGTGTTCCATTGTCTAACATCTAATGTTCAGTACACTTGAAGAGGTAAGAAAGTCACCCCATGTCGCATTCAGCATAAATATACCTAAAATCACTCATTTAGACAGCTAATGATAGAAACATAATGACTAAGTTATGGTTCATAGAAGTGACGTAATTGTGCTAAATTGGCTTTTTGTTAATCTTATAAAATTAGAATGAATTTCTAATTCATGGTTGCTGGTTGCAGGAATTAATTACATGGAGTACACATTTGTATACTATTAGGTTGCAGTAATTTATAAACTCTGTCTTGCAATTCAAGTTTTGTTCTAGTCTTGCACAGTATGTTTTATGAGACTGGAAAGAAATTGGGACAAACATTTTGTGCCATAATGCAGTTTCACTCTTCTAAAGTTTTTCACTCAAGATCTGAAGAACCAATGTAACACAACACAATTGAGTCACTCAAAAATTCTGTTTCCTCTAAGAAGAAAACCCATAGTACTAAAAGTTCTAGTGGACAGTTCCCCATATGCAACAATGGCTATTAATAGGTTATTCCACTTCCATTTCTAACTTACAAGTTGTTTCCATGCCGATTAGAGGTTCACTGCTTTCATCTTCTACCACAGAAAACACATTCACAACATATTCTGTTTCAGGTTTCAGATCCTTCAGAACTGTTGTTGTTTCCATCCTACTTACATAAAACTACATAAAAGGGAATCATTGTTAACCATTTTACAACAAACACATTTGTAATCTTATGTCTAAGAAAAAAAAATCATTCCTTGTGCAACTCTTCATAAATCAATGGTATGGAACTAAAAATAAGTATGGTCTTAATCTTCTACATATTTTATGTGACAGTATACCATTATTTTTGCAAAGCAAGTCATAGAGAAACCTCAGACAGACACAATACAGCTGGATATACTACTCACTGTGCATCTTGCTTTACAAAATATTGTTTACACTTTAATATTACTCAGCGACATCAAGAAAGTGACAGAGATATATGTTACCACTTTGGAAAACGGTTTCACACACTCAGGATAATTTAGATGGTGACAGAACATGGCATTAGCAACATCTTGCAGAACCGAAAAACCAGCAAGCAATCAAGCAGCAAAATCAGTGTCCACTGAAATGGCTGCACCAGCCTTAATCAAAGGCTAAATTATGAAGATTAAATTCTCTATGTGTCAAATCTGAGTTAGGATTTAAAAGACACATTCAGAGATGAGAAGTATGGAGTTGGGTCCACAGAGATTCCTAACTAAATTCTGCAAAATACTACTCTGACTGAAAAGAGTGATGAGCAATTCAGGTTGCCTAGAGTCAAGGGCTGACAGTTACTGGCTCTCTAGACAATAACCACAAGATGAGTTTGGCCATGTGCATTAAACAGTTTGGAGGATATGCTTAGCCACAGATTCAAAGTACCATAATATGACATTAATCTAAGCGCTACTTCACAGTCTATATCACCCACAGGCTTTTTTTCTGTTAACAAGAAAACATACTATGACAGACCTATTTAAACCAATATATGACAATGGAATAGGAACATAAAAGCATTACTAGGAAAAAACAGGCAACTGTTTCTAAGAAATACATATTACTCCTAGATTCATGATTTTAAACCAAATGAAGTCATCTTTATGCTCCTGCTTTTTGTAATGTTGTGTATCATTTACTGAGGCATTGTATTCTTGACCTTGGGAGCCTTTTTTTATTTACCGTTACACCATAAACAGCACAAAATTCAGAATGACTTTACTGTGATGTGGAAGTCCAAGGTTATCATGGACAACCTCAGAGGTGAACATACACTACTAACCTGTTGAGGGCTCCCTCCAGAGGTAGGGTAATACTCAACTCTGTATCTATCAACACTCTCAGGAGGTGGACTCCATCTCAGTCTGAAAGAACGAGGTGTCACTTCCGAAATAACTAAATTAGAGGGAGGTGGTAAATCACCTACACGTGGAAGCAGATTAAAAAATGATTAGTTTACTTTATATCATCTGGAATAAAAACAAGAGAACAAAAAATTTTGCTTAGGAAAAAAAACCAAAACACAAAGCCAAAGGCAACAGTTCAGGTACTTGCTTATGTTTCTGTTTCCTCAGGAATTCTTAAAACAACTATGTGAAGAGACAGATCACCACACCCTCAAATGTAAACAAATTCCCTATCATTCCTATTCCACCTTCAACATTAACGTTTCACTGGAGAATGATCAGTTAACACTGATGTCTTTCCATGATCAGCTTTGCTTTTGCACTGTCAGATATTAATACTCAAAAAGCACTGGGCTGTTGAAACTTTCCATGTTGGATAAGCGTCATCAAAGAACGTGCTACAATGAGCAAAATAGTGACACGTTGAGCAACATATTTCCTGACTCTGGGGGAAAAGAAGGCATGCCCAGCCATGTCACGCTGTGTTAGGTAAAACACAGTCATTGTTGAAAGGAAAGGAAGAACCCCTGCAGGGTAGTCCAGGTGGTCTGTAAACCTCCTCACATCAGCAGCTGAAAAAACAGCCCAGCGCTACACAGTGTTCTCAATAACTAATAAAAAGGAATCAGCAGTGCAAGCACATAAATGGAAAAAGAATGAATTAGACTGAAAATGTGATGTACCTGGACCTTTCACACTGTTACACAGATTAGTGGTTACATCATCAACAATGTTAGCCAGGAAGGAGAAATCTGCAACATTGTAAGCATGGATGTCATCTGGATCCGTTGCAATCTGCTTCAATTCATTTTCATCTGCATTTTTAATACCTTACAGAAAAGACACGAAAACAAAACTTGTCAGAAGTGCTGGCTATGAAACATAAGGCCATGAATTTCAGTCCCTAAGCATATTCTTTGAATACTCTTTTAGGTACTTAGTATGTGCTCACTTCTCTGAGCATTTTGCAGATGGGCAGGAGAAAGCTGGTGCCGGCCACCTCTTCATATAACACTTACCAATTGCATAAAGTTCCACTCCCTCATCTCTGAGTCTTCTTGAAGGGGTAACCACATCATCCTGTGATTTTCCATCAGTGATGAGAACACCAATTTTGCGAGCTCTGGGCCTTAAGCCTGCATCTTGTTTAAAGTTGTTTTTTAAGATGAAATCCAAGGCCATTCCTAGCATGATACAAAGAAGGTAAAGAGTACTTCAACATCATAATCACAGTAAAGAGGAATATATCATCCTAGTGATTTCACTCTGACATCATTCCACAAATTATTTCCTTCCCGAAGCACTTGGAATCTAATTGCAGTTCGTCATTTAGATTTATTAGCAAGTGACATTTAGCCCTCTCAAAGTCTCTAATCTCTTAACTTTTATGCATCATCCTCCTATCTGCTCTCCTCTAGCCTCCCTTCTGGACCGTCACCTTGTCTTCATTCCAGCCTTGACATGGAACTGCCTCTTATATGCTCAACAACAACCCAACCTTTTCATTATTTAGGCTCTCCTCCATCACATTTCTTCAGACTTCCACTGACTTTTTGTGTCTATGCTATACCTATTCTCTTCCAAACATACTGAATTGAACTGTTAGACCCCTTCATCATGGACAAATTTGACTCACTAGAGTCAACTACTAGAATTACTTCTACTGGAGTGTGACATACCTGTTAGAGTATTGCCTCCTTTGTATGGTAAGTTGGCTACAGCCTCTAACAAAGCCTGTTTGGTACGGTAAGCATTGAGATTCCATTCTGTCCTGGGATCTCCACTATACTGTGCAAGACCTGGAGAAAAAAAAAAAGCCATCATTACTCAGTTATTATGTGGTTGTGTAGCAGTTACACCTCGTTTTCCCTCCAGCATATGAGGACTTACCAATCTGTACTTTGTCAGGACCAATATCAAAAACTTCAACAATACGGGCAATGAAATTCCTGATAGTTTTGAAATTCGGCCGCCCAATACTCCATGAGCCATCCACCAGCAGCACGATATCAGCTTCTGCTCTGGTTCTACATTCTAAACCTGCCATGTCAACCAGAAAATTATAACCTTAGCATGATAGCTTTCAAACAAAAAAATATGGCGTTAGCATGATAGCTTTCTTTTCCCATCTTTTTCTATGACATATGTCATGAATTAGCTTCCAAAATAGCTCTAGTTTTATTCACTGGCACTTTGTCAAGTATGACCTATTTGTGAACGTTATTCACACTAGTCACTGGTTCCATAGCAAAAGCTGTACAAATTTCTTCATGTATGTTTCCTTTTACACATAAGCCTTTACAAACATCGAGGCCAATGCTCTTCTCTATTTTCCTGTCATTATCTGTTTTGGTCTTTAAAGATGGTTGGTAACAATTTCAGAGGTTTTGTAAAAGATTAACCAGTGACATGGCAGTGAGCATTATTAGATAATCCAAACTTAACAGTATTTTAGTCTGTCATGAACAGCTTAATTTTCAACTGTGTAATAGTGGAATTAACAATTTATATTGCAACTACTTTCAAATAATTAGAATTTCTCAATTTTCAGGGAAAAAAAGACACAGTAATACGGGTGGTATAGAAGTTTGCACATACAGGAAAGAAAGAGCACAATTTAGAGAAGATGCACAAACACAGGTCAAGAGACAGAGGGTGGGAACAAACATGTACATAAAGCTGCAATGTTCTGAAAACATAGCAAGTTATTTCAGATATCTGCAGGTTACAAATTACAGAATAAAATATGCATCATATGTTTTCATCACAAGGAAAATCACAAAATATTTATACAAATCAGAAAGACACAATAATTTTATCCACAGCCATTTGCAAAAACAGAAAAAAAAAAATCCTTGCTCTCTCTGTTTTCCTGTAGATTGTGTTACCAGCTGCAAATTTTCTGGCTTCTTGCCATCAGAGCTTCTGGTCTTTATATGGAAGAAATCCCATTGAGAAAAATCAGCCACACTCATCACAGTTGAAAGATATTGTGATTTCATATATGTTCCACATAATTGATCCAACACTGAAGACTCATGAATATAACTATTCCATGTACCTGGGGGTTAAAAGCATGATCCTCTTCTGCATAGAAAATATAGATCTAGTCTTTAATCAGGACAACAAAATCAGTTGGGAGTAGGGTTTAAGTAAAACTATGTTAGTTCAAAAAATTGCATGCATAACTTTAATATGGAAGTGAAAGTTATTTCATGTACAGTATAGAAGTTAAATGATTTTGATTCTTTTTTATTTCCTTCCAACTGTCATACTTCCCCACATGGAAAATTCTAGCAAAGATACCAGACCTAGGGTGATTCTTTTTCCCCTATTAATAAATAATGTACTATTACATTTACAGTCCCCAATATAAAATTAATTTTTCACATTAACCATGACTCAAATCCATGCATTAGTAAAACTAATTAGCTTAAAGTATATAGCACTGAAGACAGAAATGACAGCTGCTGTAATAAAAAATAACAAACTACTCTTGCTGCAATTATTTTTCTGCCAGATTTACTACAGCTATAATGTCACTGATGGCTTGTTACGTATTTTTTCACAGTTTTACCCTTTTGCATTAGAGTAGAACAGCAATTAATTAAGAAGTTTCTAAAAATATTATCAAAAAAGTGAAATGAGTTCAGTATTTTTCACATGGCCTAGTGGGGAAACAAGGCATCAAAAAGAATATAAAGTCAACTGTCTCAAACTTTTTTTTCTATAACTCTGAAAGGTCTTTTTTTACAATTAAGTTCTTTCTCCTCAACAAATTCTCTCTGATGTAAGCACCATAATGGCAGAGGAGAAAAGTCTTTCCTTCTGTATGTATACTTGGCTACTACAAAGCAAAGACCTATGTATGTTTTCCATGAAGGAGGACTGAGCCCTGAAACTCTCTTCATCTAATATTAACTGGGAGTATAGTAGGCACAACTATTAGCATACAGAGGCCCATTGACCATACCAAGTGAACTTCTATCATAACATGTATAGAAACTTTGACTGCAAGGTTTAGTTACACAGGAAGAAACTCTCAAATACTGGAGAGCGCACTGCAGTTTCATATCTGAACTAAATCTCTTCCTTCTATAGTAAAAAAAAAAAAACCTAAATAATAACACTGGCACATTCCCAACTATCATTTCTTTCTTCATCATATCATCCTAGTCTTAAACGGGAAAATCAGCAAATAAGGACAAGCAAAGGGCTAAAAATCTGCTTAAAGTTCCTTGTTCTACTCCTGTGAACACCCCTGTAGATGAGCTATGATCTCTGTTCAAGAATTTGACCTTATGTGATTTGAAACAGATGTGGATCACTTGAAAACGCAATGCAGATGGCTTTGAGTAATCAGCAAAACATGGGTTGCCTGAGTTATCATCTTTGTAAGATCATCTAAAGGGTGCAGAGGACTAGAATTGTGAACTAGGGCATACTTAGTGATCATATCAGACCAGGGATTATGTCATCAGGATAGGGATTATAATGAATCCTGTAAATAAATATTTACGTGCATTAGAAAAATGATAAGGAAATACTGGTAAACTTTTGGTCCTTTTTTCAACCAAAAGCCAAGGCTGCCTTTTCTTCAACTAAATCATGTTTACCTCTAGATAAAAATGGCTCCAAAGTAGTATCTGAAAGGGTGGTCATCTCTTGTCCAACCAGGGGGCTGCTCTCTCCTCCTTCAAACATTCCAAAAACATTTACCTTATAGGTAGTTCCTGCCCTGCAACAGTAAAACAAATGTATTGTAACTAAAGTCAACCGACTAGCTAAATGCAGACACTTCACTTACAAAATTCTCACAGAAAAAAAATCCCCCATAGAAATCAAGGCGCTAAAACACCATGGACTGACTTTTTTTAAGAAACATGACATAAGGAACTTTTGGGAGGAAACTTTAGAAATTCCAACTTCTTCCAGTACCCCATTAGCTTTCTTATATAAGAAATGCAGAACACAGCCTCTACTCACTACTTTGCCTCCTTCAGCTCCTGTGGGAACACCATAAGTGATGTGAATGAATGATGTCAAAAAGAACCCTGCAAGGTGTCTTTTAAAAACTCCATAACAAGATCTTCATAACTTATTGTCAAAAATACTGTCTTTCTTACAGTAGATTTTGCAGATTTTTCTTACAGTAGATTTCAATCCTGGATCATGGGAATAAAATCCCAAAGTGCTTAAATATATATATATTATAATTATTATTATTATTATCCATACCTAAGCTCCTCCAAGACCACTGTGCTGTCGTATGGCCCCACTATTAATTCTCCAAGGCTCCTGTCATCTTCAGTAGGGTGGAAAGTTACTTTGTACCCCTTCACTCGCCCTGGGGCTGGCTCCCAGGTTACCCGGAAACTTGACATGGTTGAATCAGAAGTTTTCAAATTTCGAGGTGGCTTAAAGGGAGAGGCTGCAAGGATGTGAAGAAATTTCAAAAAAGGAGTTAAATCAGGTCTGCTTATGGAAAAAAAAAAGCAACAAGTATGCTTTTATGCAAAAAACCCATATGCAAATCCAGTATTACTGGCAGTCCTAAACTCTTTATGCTTTTCATTTCACATAAAGACAAGTATCAAGAGATGAAAATCAAGATTCACTTCATATAATTTTAGCCATCTAACCAATAGATATGGGGGCTAAGTTAGTTACAAAGGCTCCTTCTATTGTCAACAGACAGAGGATTATAGATAGTAATTCATCTCACCATCTGACCTTACAATAAATAT
This sequence comes from Colius striatus, assembly GCF_028858725.1. Taxonomy (NCBI): domain Eukaryota; kingdom Metazoa; phylum Chordata; class Aves; order Coliiformes; family Coliidae; genus Colius; species Colius striatus. The sequence continues at coordinate 14,588,124 of NC_084760.1, read as the reverse complement.
TGACAATAGGTGGACTAACTACCATCATTCTTTCTATTCTGGAGAAACACTAGATGACGAGCTTAGATTAGCCTGCTCTATTTTAAACAGCAAAAAGCAGGTGAGCCATTGTCCTGACTTCAGCAAGCCATGTAGACCAAAAGAGATGAATGGAAGCAGCTTCCTTTCAAACCAACACTGGAAAGATCAGAATTTACTGCAAGCAAAGGTCACATCTAGTCAGTAACTACTCAGTCACCAATATCTTCTCTAGCTGTTTTCTTCTCAGAGCTCTGGGTCACAGAGGCCAGAGTATGGAGAGGATGGAAGCAAAGACCTTTTCATAGAAAAGGTCTTGCCAACAGTCCTCTCTCTCTACAGGCTCAGGGCCTGGCAGCTCAAGCAACTTCTCCAACCACAGATGTGGCAGTATGTCAAAAACCAATTCTTCAAAGGAGTGCCAGCCAAACAGCTTGAGGTTTTTAGGTCAACAGCAACTTCCTCTGAAGTCTAATGGCTACCCAGCACAGGTCAGTGCTAAAAGACAGAGTGGTTAACAAGCCTACTGCTAAGTTATGCATCACTTTTGCTTTCATGTAAATCCAAAATGGAGTCATAGAAAATATTGAATCAGTGTAATCTCAAAGTTGCAAAAAATGGGAATTAAACACTATAAAATAACTATAGCTTTTGAGTGAGATGGTGACAGGGGGGATAAAAAAAAGAGTTTGATTTATCTTGGTGACTATGCAATTGTCTAACTATAGCTGAAAGATCATAAATGTCCTCAGCTTGTGAATTCTGCTGAGAGACAGTAGATATACACCCATTCACAAGGAAAAATACAGTCACTGTCTCATCTCCCACAAAATTCCTCTCTAAATTATCATGGCAGATTCAACTAACAAAATCACTCAGGCTCCACTTGCTTCCAGAGTAATTAACACCACAATTATTTACACTGGAAGCACAGAGGCATGTTAGTATCAAGATCAAAACTGGTCAAAAACTGAAAGCATCTAGATGATCTGAGATTTATATCAGTATCACTTTCAAGACTGAAAAACTAGGTATTGGTCAAGAGCTGATCAAGTTTTCATCACTTATCTACATCAACCACGTTTTATTTTAAAAAGAAATTTTCCTTCAGTAACTGAGGTGCTGATATCTCCATGGTTAGACTTCTTTCTTACTTGCTGTGCTCATTCTATGTGACACATGTTTACAGAACAGAGAATGGCATGAGGTCTTTACAGTGTAACGCAGTGAATGGCACTAGTTTCACACGGGCAGAAACCTTGAAGAAAGTTCTCTTTCAGTAATGGCTCCCTATCTATGGAAGCAGAAAACTGATTCTAAATCTGGATTATTTGATCTGGATATCAAGAGAATATTTCCTTACAAAATGAAAGATACATACTCAAGACAGAGCAGAAAATGAGTTTTGCTTTTAACTTAAAAGTTCCCTCATGAGGACTTACTAAATGTCTAGAATTTCAGCTTCTGAGACAAAAGCTAGCTTGTCCAAAAGACCATGGTCTCTGAGGTCAGACTTCCATTAATAAGTCTTCAAAATCATCTACTCCCTCTTTTTGATACCTCAGGTTTTCCACAGAAGATACTGTGACCAAAGAAGGCAAATCTAACAGGATGTTAGGTAGTTACTTAATCAAGAGCCATGACCAAAAGGCAAATTTTGAAACTGACAACACTCGATTAAGTATATCGTCTTCCTCACAAAACACCTTGTTTTAACTTCTGATAACAGTGTTTTAAAAGAAGTCTCGTATTTTCAAACAGATTTTACAGTATATTTACACCTTCAATATGAACAGCACACAGCTCTGCTGAAGCTATGTCATAATGAAGTTTCCAACAAACCAAACTCTCTTCTTATGCTCTAATGTTTTTTTTTCAATTTGACTTTTAATTCATAATCTTGGCAGACTCCTCCATACTTTTCTGCACATTAGTCTTATTAATTTTAAGCACAAAACTTTAATGATCAAATGCCCTACAAGTTTGTGATGCATACCTGTTGTTCCTTCTGCTTTTCTTGATTTTCCTGGTCCAAAATCATAAATTGGAACAACACTGAGGTCATACGTAGTTCGTGGCTTAAGTCTCTTTAACACTATGCTTGTAGCAGGAGCATTTACTCTTCCAAACATCTGTCTTCCTCCACTGCGTGGTCGGTAGTACACACGGTAAGACAAGACTTTCCCAGGTGAAGGCTGCCATGTTACTCTCATTGTATTTTCTGTCTCGTTGTCCACTGTCACAGTCCTGGCATTTTGTGACACTTTTCAGTGTAAAAATACAGTTAAATGTTTAATTTGTCACAGAAAGACACATTCAAACGCATGCCTACAAAATTAATTCTGCTGTATCAGGAAAAAAACCCTGTTATCTGCAAATTACAGCATTTAATTGTGCAGGAGAATCTCACAGGCCATTGTTAAATTATTCTTTATTGTAATGCACTAAACAAACATTAGCATGCTTTCCACTATAGAGAAAAAAAAGAGGAAAGTAGAAATTACACAACAACACAGTGTAATGGGAGTTTTATTTAGTCATGCTCTCCACTGATCTATTAAATAATGGATTGAGCACTCTCAGATGAAAGTGATAAATTATTGAGTCACTGTCTTTAATGAACACAATGTCCCATAGAGTCAAAAATCAAGTTTCTAGTTTACACATCTGATAAGCTACTGGTAAATGCCTAAATGGCTGGGTGTTGGGCACCAGACAAACTGTCCTGCAAATAGTGGTGAGTGACTTTCCAAATGCTTGGAAAATCACTCACCACTACTTGCAGGGTAGTATATGTGCTGAAATAAGCACATGGACTAATAAAGCGTTTTTCTCTACAAACTGCAGCACTCAGCTTCTAAGAGATATTTTCCAGACTGTACAAATATTACAAATGATCTGAAGTGAACAGAAAGGTATGTAATTCTGGCTGTCAGCTGGTATGAGCCATCTAGGTTTTGGCAAAACAGAATCTTCTTGGCAAGCCAGAACTGGTCAGTACTTTATTACACAGTAAGGTAGGCTTTTCAGGCTACGGTATCCTCTCTCAGACCTAGAAGCTGATAATTTCTAATCATGTTTGTACCAAAAAGATACAATTTTAGTTAGTCTCATGCCTGGGTCCATTGATAGGCCTGACAGCAAGTTCCCTCAGGCAGCACATTTGAAGCAATAGATGATATGGGTACATAGCCTACTTAATCTAGAAAAGGCAGGACAGATAATGCTGCTGTTCTTGAAGTAAGAAGGAAGATATGAGGTAGCAGTCAAACTTTGACTCTGGAGAGTCCACTCTTCCCACAGACATAAACCACTACTCTTGCAAGATCTTAAGAGCAACTGTACTGGGTCAAGGACAAAGGTTAAGCAGCCTGTCTCCAGTAGTAGTCAAAACAGATACTTAGGAGAGTACAAGTACATGTAAACACATATGATGCTTCCCCAGACCACTCCCTTAGGCTTCATCTTCACAGGGCCCATTTACGCAAACAACAGAAATATCAAGGATGATCCTGGACATGCTTCATTCGTGCTGGCTCCTCTACTTGCCATTTCTTGCTACAAAGCAACAAGCTATCTATCCCTGGCCTCTCGCTGTTTTTGCTACTTGGCCTACACTGCAAGAAAGCCTTAAGCCTGTTTTCACTAGTACTACTAAAAATGTTTATCAAAGAAAAAAAAAAGAAGTCTCAGAAAACGTAAACAATAAATGTCAACATCACTCAGAGGGCCTTGGTTTGAGGACTGTGAAGACTGGAAAAGGGAACGGTGTGAAAAGAAAATTCATTGATTCTGTGGGAATTTACCCAACCTTCCTTCCTTACTCTACCTATACCACTTCTCCCACCTGATTTCCAGCAGTTACACCAACCAAACCTATGAAAGACTGGCTTCAGAGTAATTTGTAGACAAAATTACATCCAACTTCTTGCTGGATCCAAACATAAAAGAGATAGAAAAGATTTTTTAATGTTCAAGCAAAAAGCTATTGACTGATCTGAGGGGGCACTTCAGTTTGAGCAGACATTTCAAGAAAAAAAAAGGTGAAGAAAAATAAGGTCCATCTTCTTTAAAATATTATAATTGCATCAAGGACAGAGCATTAAAAATGGTGGTATGGCCTACACTCACCGTCAGTAAAAGCCTCTCCTTCTACTGGGTCTCCTTCTCCACTGCTGTAGGTTGCATATACTGAAATCCTGTATTTAGTTTCTGGCTCCAAGCCTTCAAGCACCGCATCTACCGTGTTTCCAGGGACTCTCTTCTCTCCCATCGTATCATCATAAAGTGATTTCCATACTATCCTATAATCATTAACTGCTCCTGGAGCTGGTGTCCATGATAACCCAACTGTAGTATCAGTGATGTCCGTGGTAACCAAATTACGTGGTGAACCACGTTCTGCAAGAAAGAAAAGCAGCAAATTGTCTCTAAATACAAATAGCAAAAGTTAGCAAAGTACAAACGGAAAAGCAGAATGATCATAAGAGTAAAATCAAACTTTTCATATCAATCTTAGTTTCAATAACATACATTTGTATTTCCAGGACAAAATGGATTGATTTTTCAACAAAATGCTGAAAGCTAACTTTAGATTATGAATGATCCTATCCCTTACCATGCAAGATACTTAGCAGTTTTGCTTTAGAATATGCAAAACAAAAATGTCATTAATCAAAGACCTGGAATGAAGCCAGTGCTTAACTGTGCTGCAGCACATTTAGGTAGGTTTTGTCAAACTTTTAGTCATATATCTTTATCCTCCTGTGTGTAGCTTTTTCGCTGAGGCTAAATAAAGGACACTTGTACCTGAGCTGAAAAGTACTTTCTCTGACTATTTTATCTTATCTTCCAGACTACTGCTTACCAGATCTATCAGCTACTTCATTTTATGCTTTCAACTAATTTGCACTGTGTCTACCTCATGCCGCAGTTACAGCAGAAAACAGTCTCCCTTCCACTCTTAAGACTTGTACCTCCATCCTCCCTGTAGTTTCTCCCAGCCAGCTTGGAACAAAGGAAACAGCTCGTTAGTCTGTGAAATCCAGTTGTCAGCTGAAAGCGTGGGTCTCACCTAACACACTGGGGTAATTTCAGTGCTTAAAAATGGAGCACATTGGTCTAAAGTGGTGCCTCTGTTTAATGTTTAACATACGTTTATAACATATGTTCAACTTTCCTATTGCAGTAGTTGGCTTTTCATGGCAGGAAAGGAGTGCTGACTGGTGAGTTTAATGCAATAGCCTCACTGTAGCAAAATCTGCAAAAAGAATTTATGAAACTATATCCACATACATACAGAAGCACTCTATTCTTTAGTGTGTATTCTCTGTGGCCTTTCTCACTGTACAGGACTTTCCTGAGAGACTGCTTAGCAAGAGGATTTAAAACCTTGAGGTGGCCTCATGGCATCACAGTTAAGTTTTACCTGTACTGATAAAAATATATCCCTATATTATACCACAGCAGCCACAGGAGCAGACTCAAAATTCTTTAGACATAGAGGAAATTCGGTACCTATCCAATTTCTGCTGCTTAGGCTCATTGCAAGAACAGACCTCACTGTTTTCAGAAGCCTAAAGCAGTTTCAGTCCAAGACTAAGAAACAAGATTCTGAAAGTCATATACCGTGTTTTCACTTTTCATTCACTTCCACCACAAACCTGCAATGTTTCCAAACATAATCCCACTGGAGCAAACAGGACTACCTGTAGAAAGCTTCATTTTGGAAATACCTTGTTACCAGCACAACTTCCTTCAATCTGAGCCAATAAATACCACTTCATGATGAATGGAAATTAATATCGACCTTTCTGAAAACAATGCTTAAAGTATAACAAAGATTCATCAGCTATACAAATTATAGAATCATAGGGTTCCAATCCAGTCAAGAATCTGGCTCTCAAATATAGATCATAGAGTATGTCATAGAATTCCTTTGTGTTGTGGGTTTTTTCTGATTTTAATTTACGGTTTTTGAACATCTCATCATGTTTTTCTGGAGATAATTCTTTTTCCATCTTAACTCTGCATCAGTTCTTACAATTTTACTCTTCAAGCCAATTTTTAGCCTCACAATATAAATCACCACAATTTACGGCACCTTCTTTTCAAACAGATTAAGATACAGAGGTTTTGGTAAAACTCACTTGTTTATCATTTCACAATAGCGGTTGCATATAGTGAAAAAGCTATAGTGAAAAGGTCTGATTCAGCTCACGCTTCATGAGGTCTCACCGAACTCAGTGACTGCGTTAAATGAAAGCCAGGGTAGAATCTAAACTCCAAAACCCAATTTTCCTGGAAGCCTGAAAAAAGGATTTGCCTTCAAAAGTAAATTACACCAATTTTTCTGTCTGCTCTTAAGCTTCTACTCCCAAATCTTGGCTTTTTCATACAATAAAAAAAAATATTAAGGCATTCCAAATGGAAAAAATATGGAAAACCCAACTTGATAGAATGCACAGATGTCTCACAATAAAAACCTTTCTTTCCATATTTTAATGTAATATAAATATACAAGTCACTTTATTTTGGCTACTTTAAACACGGCTCTGCCACAACATGATTTCAGTATTAAAGTATCTGCTACCACAGCAGAATTTTTGCAAGTCTATTCTTGGATGCTACAGCTAATGATATATGTTGGAAACACTGCAAAAATAACTGCATACTTAAACCCGTTATTGATTAAGTCATTACTGAGGTCATTACATAACAGAGGAAAATAATTTGTTTGGAATGGACTGTAATGAACATCAGTTACTGTAATATTGAAAAAGTTCTGAAAAAAGTATTCTTTGGAATTAAATGTCTCTTTTATAAGGCAAGGTAAGAGAAGGAAAAGGACTGGGATTCCTACCAAACCACTAGAACTTAAATGGAAATTTTTTACTTTAAATAGTTGGAAACTGCTGACAAGACAACTTACCTACTAAGGGAAATTAGACTTTTTATGTGTTACACTGAGAACATTCTTTAACATAACACACTAACTTGATTTGCACCTCATGTGTGAAGTGGAAGTTCATTGACAGCTTCTTTATGCTTCACTGCATCTCTCACAAGTGTTTTTGTATTAGGGGAACAGCCATGTTTAAGACGCAATACAACTGCAAATCTTATTAGGATTCCACCAAATATTATCTAAGCTGCTACACTCAAGGTCAACATATTTATGCCTCACAATAACACTGGTATGATACAGTCAGTAGCAAACATACAATTAGACCTGTATTTTTCCCTTGGCTTAAAACAAAATGCCTAGTCACCTTGCTTACATTTCACCAAGAAAATAAATAAATTCTACATTATGTTTTCAGAAATGTTTGTTGTACACTTGCTTCTTGCCTGCTTGGTTATAGGGGATGGATAAACAGCATGGAAAGATAATGAACACTGCAAGTAAGAAAAATGCTGGCTGGTTGGCTCGCAAGTGGTTGTCAAAAGACTTCTGCTTTTTGCTGACTTGAATTGGAAGCTAAATTATGATTATCACTCCATACAGCTCCTGTCATAAGCAACATAAGAAGCACCTGTTTTTCTGAAAATTATTCCCTAACAGGCACCAAGTGCTATGATGCTCTGGAATACCGAAAGAGCGGGTGTAAGCACAATTGTAAGCCATGAAGAGTACATACACAAAAAAGAAAGTGTTTGCACAGACAGGTCAAACTCTTGCCTGGTCAACTAATCCAGTCACCACTTTCAGGCTAACAGACTTTCTTTAGGAGTCTTTAGGTCAGAGCTAGTCTGCCTACACAGTCCCTTGTACATCTCTATCATCACTCAGTAAAGATACACTCTCAAAAATTAACTTGGTAACTTTCAGTTAGGTGCCTTTACACACAGTTCTGGACTTCTGCAATGTCCAGTTTCCATATTAAGTTTTTCCATTATAGTATGCCAGAGACAATATAATACTAAAACAGTTTCACTGTGTCCATTTGGCTCATTTCCCATTGCTCTCCAGCAATCATTGTTGTTATTAAACACGAGACTGTGAATCAGCTAAAATTAAAATGTTGACATTCATAAATGTCCTTATTCAAATGGCCTTTCCCCTCAGAAACTTTTACACAACTCCAGCTGATTTCAGTGGGGGTTGTACATGCAGTCTGGGAACAAAGTTTAAATAATTTTGTGTATGTGCTCTTAAAGTCAGCTTTTAAAATCACCCTGCAGCAGTAAATGTCATGCAGAGACATGTTTCATTGAAGTTAAACATAGGCTTGGTCTAAGCCAGTATCCTAAAAGTAAGAATCAACTAAATAAACGAGTCTTCTCTTGCAGAGGCATATCCTAAAACTTTATGGTCTGAATCCTGCCTTTTTACAATGGGATATGTGAGGATTAGCTCATTAAGTCAGTAGGCTAGGTCATCACAGCCAAGGATCCAAGTACATGCATCACATGAGATAGTAGCAGAATCACTTTAAGATTTTACTCTGATGGTCAAACTCTCCTCAGCATTGGAGGAGGCAGTCACTAGTAAACTGATATCCTTCCCTCCAAGCCACAAAGTAGTTGTTTACCGTTGTAGTACCAGCCCTCAGGTACATAGAGAGGAGATGTGGACATGGTACAGGGAAGAGTCAAGGGCTTGCTACAGAAAGAGAATGCTCACTTGACCCTGTTAGAGCAAGTTTCTTGCTTTTCTACTACTGGGAATATAAAAAGATGAGACGATACAAACCAGGAGTGTTCTGACACGCAAAAAAAAAGAGGGACTCTGATCAAAGCACCCCTGAGTTCCCACTCCAATAGGAGTAAAGCCAATAGGAATTAATACTCGGTCCTTTTAATATTTTATCTGACTTTTCCAACAGTTAAACAATCAACAGTACTCTTAACTGTCTAGAAATATCCCTTTGTTATTCATTCAACCCTTCCCTGTGTTATTTTTTTTCCTGATATATATCTATTTCACTTTCTATATAAAACTAAGATGTTTTTTCCACAGATTATCAAAAGTCAATTTCAAATGTCAGACAAAAACCTTGCAATGTATAATTTGAAAAATGCATGAAACAGCATTACATCTCCTGAGGACACTGAGTCTTTGTTTCTGTCAGGACGGAAACAGCACTACGCAGTCTGAACATTACGTAAAGTCCCTGTGATATGCTAAAAACCTCATTGTAAGAAAATGTCACTTGAATTTGTACTATTCTGCCTGTAGGAGGTCATTCATTTCTGAAGGATTCCTATGTTGCTATAGAAACAGCAAAAAGAAATAATTTCCTTACCAACGAACTCTATCCATTTTCTGACCAAGAAAAGTCATCATCCCTGCCAAAATCCCCCAATCTAAACTCTAAGAAATGTATATAACAGAAAATAATTTCAAATTGAAAATAACTTCCAACTGAAAACTTACTGAATCGTGACAACCTTTTTAAATATATTGCTTTAGTACAGCCCAATTCTCACAGTACAGCTACCTCTCCAATGGAATGGCAGGATTGGGCCCTATGTCACTGAAACATCAAGATTCTCTTTCTAAAAAGGAAGAGACTATGACATCTCTCAAATTTATGTCCCTAATCTAACACACTGCACTTCTTGTTTATTCTAAAATGTACAAAGGTAAGAAACAGCATAGGTTGTCATCTCTGCTAATATGGGTGGCAGTCTCACTTATTTCAAAATAATTATGTCCATTAACACCAACAGCATTTCTAGCCTTGGAACTGCAGATATAAGTGGAAACACTTTGAAATTTCTCAATGCAAACAAAATGTGAATCCCATCACTGAATCTTTTTTGGAAAAAAGAAATTCTATTTTTTGAAATTTCACTGAAATTTATATTTAAAAGTGTAAAGACTACCCTGCTTAGAGTCAGTAACTGAAATATTCTTACAGTTGTTCTGAAAAACATGTGATTGCCAGAAAAAAGACACTCATAAAATAGATCTGTAGCTTTCAAACTTTTAAGACATTCATTAGGATTAAACATTTCTGTGAGGACTTCTTAATCTAGCAATGAATTTTTTTTCTCTTTAAAACAACTGCAAATTATGAAAGTTAATCTATTTAGCAGATAATGTACAGTATGTTCTTTTCATCTGACAGCATGCCTTTGGGCAGAAAATCAAACTCTTGCCAGACTTATAACCACCTCTCTTATTAAAAAACAGATTAGAAAAACAGTAGCTCTTGCAAAATGCTCATTGTCTGTTGCATTGACACCACTCTCACCATGTATATCTCAGTTTATGTATATTTTGTTTCTGGTGTGTGATGACCTGGGTAAATCTTATGATCAAAATAATTTTTATAAATCAAAGCCAAATGGTTGGTTTGGGGATGAGAGAGACTTCTCCCCCAAGGCATTCCTGTGGGTGTTTCTTGTTCTTCAGTCTGTACTATGCATCATCGAACATAGTCATCAGTGCTAATTTGTTTAGCTCCTTAAATTTATTTCACCAAACAGCAAATGGCAGTCTGAACTGATTTAATTTACTTTAGCAGTTTCAAAGACTTTGTGTGAGCTCAGGGGAATCACAGCCAACAAAATATGCCTGTTACTTTTCCATGGCACCTTTACAGAAGAGCTCTAACCAAAGGTGCCTAGTGATTGATCACCATGCATTTTTGAAAGTGAAAAGATAAAAGTGGAGAGTTTTCTACAGTATATATTTTTGCACATGCAGTTATGTTTAATACAGTATGAAATATAAAACTCCAAAACTTTCACCTCTGGATAGTACCTCATAACTGCAGACAAAAATCATCCAGTGACTGAATAAGGCTGTATAAAAGATCAGAGAACTATAAATTCCCTAAAATCTGGATTACTGTAGAAGGACACACAACTCCTTCAACAAATGGGCAAAAGTATAGTTTCCCTTTTCCCAATCCACAATCACAGAAAAGAAACGATTCTCTGTGAATAACAATTACCTGTATGATGTGGACCAGCACCCTCAGAAATAAGTAATTTTTTTATTATCCATTTGCTAAACTCTTTATACCATGTTGCCTGTGAACAGTTCATAAAATTCTGATCCTCTGGCATGTGTTCATCTTTGGGCTGGATCAGAGAGCTATGCAAACAATTTATAGAAGAGATTATCTACAGCTACTTGGCAAAATATTCGCCCTCTCTGTTTTATGAAGAGAAACAATAAGGGCAAGGACATAGGAAAAAAAATAAAAACAAAAGGAGAAGCAGAGAGTATACAGCTGGTAAATGACACCAAGTAAACAGAATAATTGCTCAGTTTATGTGGATTGATTTTCCCGAGTCTCCTGAAGCATACAAGCCACTTCAAAACCCTGAAAAACTGCCGTGTAGAACAAAGCAGAGGAAAAGGAATTTCCAATGGCAATGTATAACTGCTCCAAAATACTTTGGTGATAACGTACATAATTGAAGGACCATCAATGAATGCCTGGGCAGACATGTTCTAGCAAATCATGTTAGAGTAGTCTGAAAAAAATTCTAAGTTTTTCTCTCTCTGCTGAAGGCTACCCTTGCAAGAATGACACAGTACCTGTGAGTTCTCCTACTACATGCAGAGCAAAATAAATCATTATTGAAGGCAGTAAGAATGCTGCTTCTACATCCTTAGTCACAGGGGACCATTTAGTGACTCAGGAAATTCCATAAACATCTGAGAACTTGGCTTTTTCACTTCCTGCCACTTGACTATACAATAGCTGGAGAAGCTGACGTATCCAGCATGTCTTTTCTCACTTTCCTATTAGTGCTGAAATGTTCACTACACCCAAATTGTTTTCTCTTCTACTACGTTTCAATACCATAAAATATCAACTGTCTGAGCCTAAAAGGTAATCTCAAGCCTAGCTCTTGATATGATGATGAACTGAAGTGGCCAGAAACTATGGCATCACTGACTGAGTAGGTTGGTGAGAATTCATATGGTGAAGACATCAAGTAAGCCCCACTGGGATTCTGATGCAGGAAAATACTTAAGTGCTCAGTACTTCAGTACTGTTGGCAATGAAAAACACACACTGCACTATTTTGTTTCTCAGACACTATGGCTCACGGAAAAACTAACTGCAATACTAAACACTTTTTTATGCTTCCTTTCACAGCTTTTTTGTCATTACTGTTGATAAGTTTATTTCTCCAGGAGTTAAGATCTGTCCCATTTCCAGTCTCAGCCAGACAAGTTATTTCAGCTAATAGTCAAGTATTCACTTCACTCACTTGTGTAACTTTTCAGCCAAGTCCAATCATATTTATTTTAGCCTGACATTTCCTTTCAAGTAAACTTCTACACCAGGCTTTGAAGTTTGAATGTTACCTTTTAGTTCCAAAGTGGATATCTTTGTATTCTCAGTTGTCTGCTTTCTCTCAAAGATTTTGTCTTTTTTTCCTTCAATGAGGTAAGACGCTGCCTTATAGCAAAATACTCTATTGTATATATTTCAACAAATATTATGAGAACCTTTCATATCATTAGCCAAAAAGTCCTTTGAAATATCTATGGACCATTTTATTACCCCATGAAAATGAAAATACACTGATGACTGAAATTCACAGTGGATGCTCAAGGAGGAAACATCATGATTTAGGCCTCTGCTGTCATGTAAACAGAAATTTGTATTCTATTCTTTACCTTTGATCACCCAGTAATGACTGACATCGGTACATGCTCTTCTTAACATTTTATCTAACCAAGTGAAGTTTAATAGACAGCTTTAAAATGAAGAGCAATGTTTTCTGGAGTACACTCTGACAGGATTTTCAAATCCAGACGAATCTTCAAAGGATACACATTTGAGACACAAAGCTATACCTGTCAAAATGCTAAAAGCAATTTTTCATATGGAGGAACTGAATAAAAAGTAATTCAGTTAAGTGGCAGGATGCTCATTTATTCATATTTATCCCAAGACAAAATCTGTCACAGATTTTAAGGTTTTAATTCAGTCTCTTAGAGTAAAACCCCTTACAGGAATGCTTCTGCGTCCTTTTAAGTGTACTACCCATTTTAAACTCCATCTGGTTGCATATAAACCCATTCTTGAGCTACAGGCAACTGTCTTTTACAATTCTTTGATTCTTCAACCAATTTTCAGATTTTTTTTTTCTTTTTATTGACAATTTATCACTGCAGAAAGTGCATATCAGAATCAGAGCCCTCCTGGGGATGGTGAGCACTGAAAACACAAGACAGTGTCTACCTGAGATGGAGTTCTGCTTTTCTGATGGGTCTGCCTTTTTGATTCTGCTATATTGAGAATGTGTTTTAATTGAAGTTCTAGAAAATGCCTTTTCTGTTGCCATCTGTTTATGATAGGGTAAAAAGCTAAGCTTATTTTATGATTTTGAAACACAGTCTCTCCAGATCTCTGTATTAATAAAGGGCCCTTTATGGTCTTATTACAAAGATATTCAATTAAAACCTTTCCACCCAATGTAAACAGTTAACTTTGTCAGATCTTCTCTAAAATTTGAGGCATTTCCATAAGGAAGTCAACATTTCAGTCTGTTTAACAGAGAGAGGCAGACCTCTCAAGATTTGCAAAGGAAGACAGAGGCATTCCTCTGTCCACTGACAGTACAGAGGAAAAGACAGCGATATCAGGCTCCTGTGTCCACTTGGGATCCAGTCTGTTCTTGTTCTGAGAGTGAAATTTTGCATGCCTGGATGTAGACTTTCTCAGGTTCAACGGAAAGAGTAAAGGAGATTCTTCCCCAGCATATACTACAGCCTTGTGCATCAGCTAGGGCGTGTAGATGTGAACTCAAAGTCTCCTAGACTAAGGACTACATCTCCATACTCCCTCTTCCCTCCAAAAAAGTGTTAGAATATCATACAAAAGAAAGTGGCAGCATCACCAAAAGAGAAGTTCATTAAGTTCAGGCTTTCTGGAGGATATGGGCAGAATCTAGCTACTTATGCTTCTTTACCTGGATCTCAGCAGTGTTCTGGGAAGAAGACAAGTTATTTTCTTCTACAAAAGGAGCATTTTGGAGCTTGCATGGGTAGTGAAAATAAGGGACCTGAGCAATGCTCTGCATGAATTGCAAGGTGTCTGATTCTCTGATGGCTGCATCCTGTCTCAGTGTAAGTAGGTGGACTGGATCAATGTCTGAGACTCAGGTAGTGCAGCGAGCAGGGGGTTTGTGCCTAGCTCTCAGTTGCCCTTCCTATAGTCAACAGACAGAGAAAAGGAAAAATGAGATCTCAGGGGGACTATTTGTCTTCTGGAGGTATCTGCCTTTCTTCATTAAAGAAGAATCCTAAAGAGTCCATGCTGCCAATTGCAGTATTCAAATAAGCACATAAATTTTAGTAGGATGAATTAAGCACACTGGTAACTCTTTTGTTGTTGTTGCTGTTTTACAGTTTCCTATTCAAAATAGGTTCTCTGTTTTGTTTCCTAACCCATGTCATGAACAAAAAGTAAAAATCATGGAGAAAATGACTGCCAAGTATATCCCTACCATGGCTCCATTAGCGTCAATGGACAAGTTTTAATTCCCCATTAATTCATCTGCAAGATGTTTTTAAGCATCACGCCTACACAGCTACAGTGTCAGACTTCAGCAATACACTATCCGGCCAGCTCAGAGCACAGCCACGCTTCCTTTCATGGCCTAGGAGGCAGTTTTCCCTACCCTCTGATAATCATCATATGACACAGAGAACGCTCACAGGGAACAACTCTGGGAAACTGTCTGCTTGATGGCTGAGTGAGAGCAGCCTCTCTTCCTTATAAGAAAGCCTATGGCTCCAACTTATGCTTTTCCCATCATTCTGTTAATGCTCAGGCTCCAGGATCTTACCCCTATTAATTAAAAGCAGGATATGATTCATTATTTCTATGCTTAGCCTTGGTTTTGCTTCTCTAATGTAAAAATATTCCCTGTACACATTTCAGTCTCAGTAGAGCAGAAACCCTTCAATTTTAAAATGGATGAGATACTTTAACACCATTAATTAAACCTGCTATATTAAGAACAACCTGTCATGAAAACTGCTCACAAGGTAGAAGTTATAAGACCAAATATTTCCCGGAGTCTGGTGTGGAAGTACAGTCAGTTTTGGTTGCTGCTTCTAGGATTATCTTTTAAAGAGACCCAGAGTTCCCTTCAAAACCAGTGATTTGAACCCACTGTTTTCTGTGATGGATAGGAGGTTTGGAAAATGGAATATTATGCCTAGTTTTCATTTGAATATTTACTTCCACAGAAAACTCAGGAAGATGCTGCACTTTAAGTATCTTTAAACATCAATCAAATAAATGAATTATTGTACAGAAACATTAAATAATTACCTTCAAGTGTTTCTCCCTCTCCAGAAAGCGCTTCTCCTGCTCCAGAAGCGTACAAGGCAGACACAGTCAACGCATACCTAGTGGCTTGGTCTAAGCCTTTCAGCACTTTAGAGGTAGTGTCACCTTTCACGGTCACTTCCTTAGTTTCACCTCCTGCCACTGGAGTGTATGTGATAAAGTACTGCTGCACTTTGCCAGGAGCAGCACCCCAAGACAGCTTCATTGTTGATGTTGTAGCGTCAGAAACTCTCAAATTTCTTGGCTTTCCTCGGACTGCACATGTCAAAAGATGTTGAAAACAACTTGAGCCTAGCTTCATTTCTTGGTTTAATTACCACAACATAGGGCTTGATGCTGAAAAAATAATTCCTGAAAGCCTGCACTAACCCTCTTACAGCATAATTTTACTGTAATCAGGACTGTACAATTCCATCCACACCTTTCTTGGAAAAAATATCCAAATAAATTAAATTTTATCCTAGTTTTTCCTGTTAAAATGGGCTTATTCTTGGAACATTAAACATACTAGCACCTGAAAATATGTTCAACTTTAACACAAGATCCATGTGTTTAACACAAGATCCACTGCCTGCAGAATCAAGCCAAAGATCACCAACGAAATATGAAATTACACATTATGGTTTCCTACAGAGTGCTTTTTAATGAGAGATTTTCTGGTTTTTAATATTTAAGTCTCAGTGAAGTATCACCAGTGCTCAGGACATTGGTACTGTTTCTCTACTCTTTGAATTTTGTTTAATAAAGCATGATGCCTGTGTTAAAGGATCATACATTTTCATACTAGCTAAGGCTACAGTGATAACTTTAGTAAATGAAATGTTTCATTCATCCCTTGCTAGTTATTCAGAACAAAGTGCAAACAGGAGCTGAAAAGAAATATAATTGCTATGATTGACAATATGAAGAATCATGAGGACAACTAATTAAACATACAAGTAGATTGCTCACACAAGTTACCTTGCCAGGTGTTGCAGGTTCAATAGACTCTATCTTTAAATGAAATATTACAATAGTGATAAATTATATTATCTTAACTCTCAACTACAATTGAGTAATTTTACAATTCCCTGTTCATCTGTGATAATACATACGGCCAATATGGTTTATTCTCTTTTCAGTGTATCAGCATGCAGGGAGTTCTTCTCAAGCATATTACATTCATGGCACTGGTCACGTACCTTCATCAGTTTTTGCATATCCATTCAGTGAACTCCCAGGCCCAGACTGATACTCAGGAATAACAGACACTTCATATCTTGTATCTTGGATCAAGTTCTGCAGAGTAGTTGATCTTTCATTTGCTGAGACAGTCACTTGTCTCCTTTCTCCTCTGGTAAGTGGTCTATATACAAGCCTGTACCGTAGGACATTTCCTGGAGCTGGAGTCCAACCAACTACAAAGCTATCAGTAGTTTCATCTGTTATCCTTAAGTTTCGAGGAGCACCTTTAACTGAAAATAAAAAAATACACATATGATTTCTAAATATTTGCTTTTAATTAAGCAGTATCTGAAGAGAAGCCGTTCCAATCATTCTGTTGGCTCATCCAGTTTACCAAAAAACAGCTTGTATTACTCTCATTCTTCAAAGGTGCAGGAATCATTAGTCATTTCTGAAAGTTTAGGGGTGGAGTTATAATCAGCAGTATAACAAAAAAGTTCCCAAAAGTACATTAATCCCAGTTTATACAACTGCTTCTGAAACTAAAAATGGTCTGACTGTGTTGAGTGGTAACGGCAGAACTGAAATGTGTCAGGGACATTTGGGCATAGTTGGGGAAATTTCTTAACACAACAAATCATATAGGTTTCATTTGCTTCTAGACTATCTCCTTTTACAAAGAGTTGTCAGCTACGTCTGACTACACTCAGGCAGCTCTCCTACTTTAAAGAAAAGACCAAGGTAAATGCAATAGGAAAAAAAAACCACCAAAACAATTCTATTTCTGTAAGTTAAATTTTAACAATAAATAATATATTTACAGAATCATAGAATTGTTGAGGTTGGGAAAGACCTTTAAGATTACCTAATTCAACCATTAACGATAGCATTGCCACATCCACCACTAAACCAAGTCCCTAAGCACCATATCTACAAGTCTTCAAATGCTTCCAGGGATGGTGACTACCACTACTACTCTACTGAGAAGCCTGTTCCAATGCTTGACAACTCTTTCAGTGAAGGTTTTTTTTTCCTAATATCCAATCTAAACCTCCCTAGGTGCAACTTGAGCCCTTTTCCTCTTGTCCACTGATAATGTGGGAGAAGAGATCAACCCCCACCCCACTACAGCCTCCTTTGAGGTAGTTGTAGAGAGTGATCATGTCTCCTCTCAGCTTCCTGTTCTCCAGGCTAAACATCCCCAGCTCCCTCATCCATTCCACATAAGACCTGTTCTCCAGAACCTTCACCAGCTTCGTTGCCCATCTCTGGACATGCTCCAACACCTCAATGTCCTTCTTGTAGTGAGAGGCCCAAACCTGAACACAGTATTGGAAGTGTGCCCTCACCAGCACCAAGTACCAGGGGACAATCACTTCCTTGGTCCTGCTAGTCACACTATTTCTGATACAAGCCAGAATACCATTGGCCTTCTTGGCCACCTGAGCACACTGCTGGCTCATGTTCAGCCAGCTGTTGACCAACACTCCCAGATCCTTTTCTTTTCCAGTCACTCTGTCCCAAGCCTGTAGCATTGCATGAGGTTGTTGTGACCCAACGGTAGGGTCCAATACTTGGACTTATAAAACCTCATACCATTGGCCTCAGTCCATTGTTCCAGACTGTCCAGGCCTCTCTGAAGAGCCTTCCTGTCCACAGGTAGATCTACTTACCCACCCAGCTTGGTGTCAGCTGCAAACTCACTGAGGATGCACTCAATCCTCTCATCCGGATCATTGATAAAAATGTTAACAGAACTGTCCCACACACTGAGGCCTGGGGAACACCACTGGTGACCGGCCACCAACTGGATTTAACTCCACTCCCCACTACTCTCTGGACCCAACCACCATTCCACCCAATGAAGAACACATCTGTCCAAGCTATAGGCAGACAGTTTCTCCTGGAGGATGCTGTAGGAAACAGTGGGTTTTTTTACTGAAAATGAGATAAACAACATCCACAGCCTTTCCTTAATTCACTAAGCAAGTCACCATGTCATAGAAAGAAATCAAGTTGTTCAGCATGACCTGCTTTTCATAAAGTCATGCTGACTGTGTCTGATCACCTCATTTTCCGTTAAGTGCCACATATATTCATTGCAATACAAGTTGCATCCAACATTTAAAAATGGCTTCTGAATTAATCTCAAACTGAAAGACAAGAAATAGCTTGTTATCCCAAAAATTAAGGAAAAACTGTGGTGAATCATTTAACCTAGCCTTTTCCTTGACAGAAGATATGGCAGCTCAGGTTGTTTCATATGAACCCAGTGGGCACATCAAAGAATAACTAGACTCTTCCATCACACACTCAGATCTACTATCCTGCAAGATGCCTAGCAGTATGTAGCACTGTCATTTAGAGAAATTTTAAAAAAAACCAGTTTTTTATTGTTTACTATCTAAAGTATAAATCACCTGGAACACTATTAGCCAAAAGCATTGTTGTTCAGTGATAAATTACAGACCTACTAAGAGTGGAGCAATCAGTAATCCCAGTTTTAAAGAAATGAACTTATTTACTATTAATCAGAAACATATTAAGCAAATTGGAATTCTTTAAAAGCCTGAAACTAAATTTAGTTGCCAAGAAAGTTTTATCTGGCCCAAACTGTTAGTTAGATGTGCATGGAGAGTTGCTGATGTTTATGTGACTGCAGAAGAACTCTATCCTGAGACATTTCATCAGATTTCATCGGATCAAGATGCTAACAATTGTTTAAGGCAGTATCAGTTACAACATGGGAACACTGATTATTTTTAATAAAGCTGTTACTTCTATCCCTTACACTCACAAACTCACAAAAAGCCAAGAGTTTCTTTTCCTAAGGGAAAGTTTTGTGTGTCCAAAACATTCCTGCTGGTACGGTCACGGAAATATGCACACCAGCAGTGAAACCTGTATCTTCCAAACTAAAGCTATTTTATAAGTGTGTATTCCTATCAGTCCTAAGAGGAAAGAGCAATCAACAAATTTCCGTGCTGCTTCTTTTGCTCCCTTGGATGCATTTACGTCACCAAAGGTCACAAATGACAGCATGGAATAATGAAAAAGAGTGGATCAATATTTTAAAAAGCATTATTTAGATTATACTGAGTATTCAACTACTGGCATAGTATTCAACTACTGGCATCCTTCTCTTTTAAATCAGTACAAATGCATCATGGCAAGTCTAACAAGAATAAGTACAGCTATCATGCTTAAATTTACAGTTGTTGATCACATAATCTCACCCTGACATCAATATAAGTTTTGAATCAGTATGTTTTTCTAGATCAGACTCATAAAGTTCTGATGAGAAACGGCTGACCAAAAATTCATCCCCCTTTATGCCTATTGTACATAAACCAGAATTTCTATGAATCTAAGTTAGATGTAGACACTGCAAATTACATTGATACATGCTTTAAACGTGTTAAAGTCAATACTTATTCCTGCATCAGAGTCATAATTATTAAATCAAATAGTTCAGTTGGAAGGGACCTATGATGATCATCTAGTCCAACTCAAATGTGTTTTAAGATTAATACATGCCAATGAATTTATTAATGACAACACACCACTTCATTCAAAAACAGGCCACAGAAGAGAAACACAGCACCCATCCAGCTTTCAAAGGAAATAAAACCTAATCTTTACCATTTAGTGTTGGTCTATTATTGAAATGTTATCCCTTTACTAAATGCATTGAGAGACAATAACATTTATTCTCATCTTGTATACCAGTAGATCTTCTCAGTCTTAACTGTCTGTTCCACATACATGCATTCTCTCAAAGGAAACTCTATTTGAACATATGATTCTGAGAATAATGGAAAGCTTACCTTCTAAGGTGGTTTCTTCTCCATCCAAGGGAGGGCCATCACCATCTTCATACTCAGAAATCACACTGACTGTGTAAGTAGTTTCAGGTAGCAAGTTGGTAAGAACTGAGCTAGTACTTGAAGCTGGTACTGAAACAATGAATTCATCTCCACCAACTGCCACTTTATATTTAATAAGATAAGACAGAACCTCAGGTCCAGCTGGAGACCAGCTCACTTTGAAACTGTCAGATGTTACATCAGAAAAGACCATATTCTTTGCAGGTACATAAGCTGTGTGGAAATAAAAATGTACAGATGAGGCATACTTACTACAATGGTTTTTTAACACAAATTACCTAAAGTAAATGAAAACCATCCCTCAATTGTGCTATTTTCTAATGGAACACACATTTTGTTGTACATGCAATGGTGTTTTCTATACTGGTTTACAGCTACCTAATTTTCTTAAGATTATATCTAGGCTGTTTCAAATCATACGAGTAGAAGCACCAACTCCATGATTTCAAGATCAAATTAGAACAGTCCATCTAAAAAATGTACTTCTGAGAAGAAGTTAGAATCCGATGATCAAGTTGTGTTCCCTCTTTCATATGTCCCATGAGTGGCGGTAAGTTTATGCCCTCAATGGGAAGCTAAGAATCCTTGGGTTTTTTCAGATCTCAATTAGAAATATGACAAAATAAATCCCAGTATTTTATCAGGAATGGAGTCAAAGGGGAAACAAGAAACTTGACATGAGGCACAAACACAAACCTGACATCCTGGGCTTGTTTTGGCTGGCCTAGTCAGCCTAACAGTAGGGATGTTAAGACTGCTTGAGCCCTCTAAAACAAAGGCTGCTTTGCTGGTTTGTTCCTCAAAGCTATCCTGAAACAAAAGGCTTATTTTTAAAGAGAGTGGGATTTTGAATACTGGGAGCTATTCAGTGTTAGTGTTCTAATAAACATAGGTAGGGACATGGAGGGTACAACTAATCATGAGCAACTTTAGCTGACCAAAAGTTGGTCATTCAAAAATCTTTTAAATATTAAACATTACCTAAGCTCACTAAATTTGGATGCATGTGAAGTGGTACTTCATTTCAGCTAGATTGAAATTAACATCACCTAACACCTGCTGTCTCAGATTTTCCTGTCTAAATCCATTGCAGATGGCCATTCATTTTACCCTAAAATGTAAGCAAATCACCCTCTGAGAGTGTTGGCATTTGTTCATTGCCTTTGAAAATCTAAAAGACAAGCTTAGACTAGCTATCTCATTTCAGACAGATAAAGAAGAATGACCTCAGTAAATAATTGTTTTACTAAACTGAGTGTAAAACCAGAGCACATCCACTAAGGTCATTACAGATAGACACACGCTTTAATAGCTTTCTAGGTACCTAGGAGGGGAGGGGAAAATATATTTGTCCAATAATTTTTTCATCTCCATTTCCTCATTAATTTCCCCTGTTGCTTTTAAGATGCTTGAAAATAAGAACCAAATCCACAGTTATTAAAATTATCATTTGTATATGACAATTTCATCAAAATTAATTATTCAGGTAACTACAAGCATAAAACATTGATTCAGATTTACCTATTTGCACTTCTGTAATAGCAGTTACTTACACTTTTTCCTTATAGCAGCCAGTTCCTGCTCAATCCGTAGGCAGACAGACTGTGTAAGTTCAAATGATATTCTTTGAAAAGCATCAAAATCTTCCACTGTGTAAACATGGGTTTCAGCAGGTGGTGATGCAATTGCTTCTAACTCTGTACGCACTGCGTCCTTCACACCAACTGCAAATATTTCTACATCTGCATCCCTCAGTTTTATTGCAGGTTCTTTAAAAGCATCTGATGATTTTCCATCAGTAATAAGAATCATGACTCTCGGCACATTGGGTCTTGATCCTTTGCTGGTAACAAATACTTTTTCCCTCACATATGTCATCGCTTTGCCTGTGTTGGTAGATCCACCTCTGTAGGGGAAGGTGTTAATAGCCTGAATTATGTCTTCCACTCTGTTGTATCTGTTCAAAGAAAACTCCATATAGGGATCTCTGCTGTACTGGACAAGACTTATCTGTACTTTTCGAGGCGATATTTCAAAGCTTTTAACTAACACTTCCAAAAAGGCTCTTACTTTAACAAAATTGGCGATACCAATGCTGTAGGAACCATCGACTAAAAACACAACATCAGCTTTTACATCCACACCACGTGAGCATTCTGTAAAGAAAAAGAATCACCACTATAAACAGATATTCAATAGTCACAATATTACAATTGCATCTGCAGTTCATGTATCACACCCAGTTACTTACAAAGAAAATAAACCATGTTCAGTCAAACTGTTTCTCATAAATAACAAAGGGATGAAATTAAAATAAGCATCAGAGGCTTAAAGAACAAAAAGCTACTGTGTGAAAATAACATAGTAGCTCCTAACTCACCCACTTGAACTTTTACTTGTTGTGTTTTTTCCATTATCGTTATTGGCTCACTGGGGGTCAATCCTTTCATTGCATAAACATTAATTTGATATTCTGTGTCGGGAGAGAGATCTTTAACATTCAGAGCAGTAGTCTGAGGACCCACACTCAGTACATGCTGTTTTCCACCAGCTATCATTGGAATGAACTGCAGCCGATAGCCAGTTATTTGGCTCGTGGATGGATCCCAAGTGATTCTAACAGATTTTGAGGAGATCTGAGTGGCCACCAGATTTGAAGGAGGCTCCACCACTGAAAGAAGTCAAAAGAAAACCCAAACTATTGATTACAATTATAAATAGATTTTCTTTCACAATTTTATTTCTGGACTAAACTTAGTCAACTTTTCTCAATATTCACTAAAAGTCGGGCAGGTTTTTTAAGCATAAACACAGGACAATCCAAATGAGGCATCAATGAGTGTAGAAATATAATTAGTTACTTAGAATCTCACAGGGACAGAGAGGTGCAGTGATCCAGTCTCCTCAGCTTTCTCCAGTTGTCGTCCTTGGTTCTTAACCTATTGCATATTCTGCCCCTTCACCAAGATAGTTTTTTTCTCTTTAGTACATTTTTCCATAGAAGTGGTGTCTGTATTAGACTCTGATAACTGCACATCATTGTGTTGCCCTTGAAACTACAGAATAACAGAGCTATTCTAAATCTACTACATCACATGTTCTGTTCTCCTGCATTTAAATGCACAAAGCTGAGACCTGTTTTCCACACTTGCTAAATGAGGCAGAAATTAAGCAAAAGAAGTAGGGGTAGCCCCTTAAATAGTCATCAGATTAAACTGAAGTAAATAAATACATTTACATAAAGTATCTCACCTTCTTCTCCACTAACCAGTTCACCTAGTTGTTCATCAACACCAGAGCACACTTGTGAGATAATTTCATTCTGTATATCCACAATTCCATCAAAATTAGCCACATTGAACACATGCCTCAGTGAAGGTTGAGATGCAATTAGCTTGAGTTCCTTCGCGTCTGCTGCTTTGATTCCTAGAAGTTGCAACAGATAGGACTGCGTTAAGTGACCATAAAAAACAGACACCTGTGAATGTATTCATTAATTATCAGAACATCATGGGATAAAGCTGACTTTAATTCAGTTATGTTGTCTGTCATTATCAATAATCAAACTGCAAAATAATGATTAATTCAATGAGGAAACGTACTCCATTTTCAACCTGAGAAAATAATGTGGTATCTTCAATAAGGCCAAGGTTAAAACTATGCTTGTCAGTCACCTTAATCTCCATGTAGGAGCTAAAGAATTCCTACCAACACAGCTGGTACGTTCCAGTCCAGAGGCCGCAAACGATCCACTTCAAGGCATACACGTGGAAAGAGCATCACAGTAAACTTCTTGAAACAGATTTGGTAAAAAGCATATAATCTATTTCTCTAGGAATGTTAATTCTCAGTCATTAGAAAAACTCAACATACCCAGAGAAAAAACTTCAACTCCTATGTTGCGAAGCTCTCTGGCAGGAATTTCCACTTCATCTTGAGCTTTTCCATCCGTAATGACAATTGCTACCTTAGGAAAGCCTTTTCTTGCTCCAGCAGACTCAATGAAGGTGTTTTGCACCAGGTAATCAATAGCCTCACCTGAAAACAACACCACAAGATGTGTTTTATTAGGCTCAAATGAACTAGGATTTCATGCAAATTTGAATTATAAAATGAAATGCTGAATAAACACATATGTGGGAAATCTGTACCTGTCATTGTGTTGCCACCTTTGTAAGGTATCCTTTTAATTGCATCAATAAGATCACTTCTTCTGAAGTACTGATTTAAATTGAACTCTGTTCTTGTATCTGAACTGTACTGAACCACTCCAACTCTTGTCTTTTCTTCCCCAATGTCAAAAGCTGATACAAGGGCAACCATGAAGTCCAGGATATATCTGAAGTTATTTCTCCCTACACTCCATGAACCATCTACCAGGAAAACTAAATCTGTCATTGCACTTATGGAGCATCCTGGAACATAAATCAAACAAACACACACGCACATACAAAATACCTCTGTTAGCAAATGAGAAATTGCATTCTTACAAATCAGTGAGAAATGTCTTACAGAAATATAGTTGGTAAAAGCCAAAACAGATATTTAAGACTGATATTCTTATCTGGAATATCTTACTTGGGGAAGCATTACTGACATAAGTGAATACCCACATAAGCCTTTTAGCTGCCATTACCAAAAGGGAACTGTCAGCTAGACAGTTTTACGACACATCTCACACTAATTGACAAGATCTGTTGTGCCACAGCAGATGAAAACTCACAACATTTTTTGTAACAGCTTGATGTTATAGAAACACTCCATTTTATTACCATTTCTGCTTTGCTTCTTTATCTCCCCATAATAGTTGCACAGTTTTTTCCACAATGCCTTTTAACCACAGCACAATGTATTTTGTTAGTAGGACTAAGACACACATTTGCTTGGGTTAGTTGCACAAAATTCCTAGTTTCAGTACCAAATTTGTACCTTATTCTTTCTATTTGGCTATAAATTCCTCACATCCCAATCCCTTCCCAAGCTTTCTTAACTCTGGACAGTTTTACAAGTTAATTTCTTTGCTAGGTAACAAAGGAACACAAGTTAACTTTATGAGGCCTTACAGCTAGACCTCACTTTCTCTAAAATGTCAGACAAAGACAAAACACCTTACTTTGTAATTGAGCCTCAACCTTCTTTTCCTCTGGTATCCCTGGACCACCTGTCTGAACTGCACAAAGCACAACATAGAGACAATTGAAGGAAATCAGGTTACATTTGTAAACATTTAAAAACAAAGTGTGCAGGGAATTAGAGACACATATCTGACAAGCCTCAGAACACAAAAACATTAATGCAAGTTATAAACATATCGCTGTACTTACAGGTTTGACAACACAACACTCAAGACAACACAAAATACAGAAAACACAAATAATTAAGAATATTCTGTATATTTTGTACATTAATTTCTTGAAAATTAAATGCAACATCCCCGGATGAAATAACAATATTATTCCTCTCTAATACGGAGAGGAACTCTTCAGAAGTAATTTTCCAGCACGTGCTTGGGAAGCCTTAAATGTGAGATAAGGTTTGTCACAGAAGATAGTCTTTGTGCTTACTGGTTTTATTTAAGCAAATGTCTTTTGTATTTTAATTACTAAATATAAATAATAATCTTGAAAATTCTGTATTTTATCATGCATATAGATATATTGTGTCATGTTTTACAGTTTGATGAAGGGAGTTAGCTTTTTTCCCCACTCCCCCACACATAGGAAGGAGGTCAGATTTATTTGTTACTGAGGTCAATCAGAGTCTTCTCCTCGACTTCAGCAAATGTAGTTTATAGGAAACAGGTTTAGCTCAAAAGAATTACTGGCCTCCTGCAAAGAATTCTATAGAAGTTGTAAGACATGATATATTCATATCAGTCTCCTCTTATCTCTTTCAAATTATCTCTGCTTAATGGAAAAGAGCTGTTCAGACAACTACATCTGATCAGGACTTAGGTATGTGGCAATTTTGTTGAGGAACTGGAGCAAAGCCAAGTCCTGTGAATGACCACTCAATTATCTTACTTGATTTCTTAATTGTACTACAGGTACTTACTTGTCAGTTGGCCAAAAACAGGTACACTCTCCTCCCTTTCATCATATGAAGCTATTGACACAGCATACTGTATATCAGGTATAAGATCTGATAAGACCGTTTGGGTAGTGCTAGGTGAAAGTGTAAATTCTTTAGTAGGCCCATCTGCAAGAAATATATAAAACAGTTAATGTAGCCTTTAAATCCCATATCAATGACAAGTTGATCACTAAAAATAAAAAGCAACAGAGAAAAATCTATCCAAAATGATACACCTTGTTTTTTTCCTAAAGTATGCATTTTGAAACTTGAAACCAACCTGTTTTCAATAGCGAACAAAGTTACTTCAGTGTTTAATAAATCCAGGAAATTTGAAACTTAAAATGCACATACAAAATGTACTATCATCTTACAAATTATGGTCCAGTTCAGATTCATTATCACTTTTATGACATTGTTAGTCGTTACAAATGGTTATTTCTCAAAGTGAAATAGAATAATGGCTGTCTTACACAGTCATTATCAGGAAGTTACATGACATCACTGCATGTCACCTGACACAGATAACGTTTCCCCAGGGAGATGTACTTGAATGAAGTAAATACAATTCTCTAAGGTAAAAGCATAGAAGAGTAGCAGAGTGATGATTCTACTTTCTTTTTGCTTATTGCAAAGGAAGGGCATTCAAAATTCATTACTTACAGTTGCCAAGGGGTAATCGCTATGATAAAAAGCCTCTAACTTGGAACAAGCACTGCTCCTTCCAGTAAGCCCTTTGTTGCTACCTTGTCTTTATCACAAACTTTAGAAAAGATGTTAATAGCTACACTGATACCTAAATTAGACAATAAAAATGAAGCCAAGTTTAAAAAAAAATGTAATGACAATAAAATTTTACAGGACTTACCATTTGTTGGAACCACAGTTATCCTGTAACCCATTATTGCATCTGGTGGCCTTTTCCATGACATTTGAACATTATGTTCATCTATAATTGTAAAATTCAAGTCTGATGGTGGATTAACTGCAAAAGATTTATAGCAGGTGGGTGTTTGAACAAGCTTTGGCAAACAAATAAATAAAATAATGTTGAGCAAAGCTTACTAAAATTGTCTTTGCATAAATTTGTTTCCAACAAATATAAAGATATATTGTTGGAAAAAGAGTAAAATAAAGGCTCACAAAATATGACAAAACATCAAAGAGTAAACGCATTACAGAGGACAGCACAGAACATATGTTTCTTGAGTTGCCAAGACATTCAAGAATGGCCAGCAAAATCAAGCACAATAGAAAACACATTTGGATACATGTACAATGAGTTCACAGATAATCACCACATAATGCAAACATTTCACATAACAATTAAAGGAAATTTTTTTACATGCTGGGTGCAATCCGTACAAGCATGCCAAATCACAACCTGCTTACAATATCATGAGACCATTTAGGACATTGCAAACACAGTATTCTTCTTAATGAGACATCAAATACTTGATCAGCTTTTTAGTATAGTCTCTGCAAAGTCATATTTCTTATTGATTTCACTGAATCTAGAAACTTGGCAGAGAAAAAAATGTTTTCAAGAATACAGAAAAATATTGGGCAATTAATGTTCAGTAAAACAAATTCTGTGAGGGTCTAGATATGAATATATATGCAAAATGTATACTGATGAATCATTTTATTTCAAAATATGGGAGAGCTCCGTCCCTTTGTTCCTAGAAGCCACTGACGTGACATACTTCACATATGGCTGCAAAGGGTTCAGGAGCTAAGGGGATAATAACTGCAGTTAGAAATAGTTGAAATTTGCTGAAATATTTGAGCTGATGGGAAAAATGACAAAAATAAGATTCTACCTGTTTACACCATATTGCTGTACAATTTCAAAGGTGTAAACTAGTGTTTTCATGTTCCCTTTGCAGCAGGTGTACCCATACTAATAATGGCATTTTAACATAAAATGCCAGTATGGTTCCAAACAACACAATGGTTAATTATGAAAAGACAACATCAAAGTATATTTATGGACATTTATTTTACGGAATTTATAGAAAACAGCAAAGAAGGCACCAGTGATCTGAACGAATGACTGCAAATAAAACTTGTAGGAGCTGATGAAAGAATTAACTGAACAGTACAGAAAGAAATAGTTTACATAGGCTATTTTGCAGCATCATGCATATGTAGATGAAATGTTGATTATTATTTTTTTAGCTTCCCACGATGGACAAAAGCCTCCATGTACAAAGTTCATTACACAAAGACGTTTCATAAATACTTTATAATGATATTCTCTTTGTAAAATTGTCATGCTTATTCATGCAGTATTTTACTGACTCACTGTCAGTGCATGGTAGGTGTATTATATATTATTGTTTAAATAGGTCAACAAAGTAAGATTAGATCCAGCCATACTTTCCTTAACTACTCATGAGACGGTTTTGCAGGCGTTTTTAATAGACCGATCTTCTCTGTTTCATAGATCTCTATCATCTGTCAGATCTTTCTTCAGTTTTGAACATAATTTAGAGTAGATAAAGAAACAAGTGATAGAACATATACTTATGAAAAGGCATTGTCCAATTGCAGTAATTAATATCGAGCTAAAAAACCCAACTGTGTAGGCTTTTTTTTTCCTTTTAATTTACTGTCATTTCCAACCATAGGATAATATGGCTTTGCAATACTGATACAACAGATACGCTAGTACTGGAGTGAATGTTATTTTTCCTATTGTCCATACACAGGCAGTGAGATTAGATCATTAACCTGCATGCATAGTTTATTCATCGTTCGGTTTATGAGTATCACAATGCTAGAGACAACAGGGGAGTTACTTAGTATCAAAATCATGCAGCACGTGTTAATAGTAAAATACATTTAGGTGATAAGAATATCATTATAAAATATTGTTTCAGTAGCAATGGCTCAGGACAAATTTAATGCAAAGGCAGAGACAACTGACCTGAGCATGCTTTTAAAAAAAAATTCAGTACATGGAAAAAATAGCACCACCAACCTTGCAAGTAAATTGGCATGTTGCAGTGGAGACTTTAGGCTTTAACTGCTGAAGGACAGCAGCAGCCCAACTTGCTGATATCCAAAAGACCGGATTCCAGATAAACTGAAAAAACTGACTGTGAGGAAAAGTCTTTAACATTTTAAAGGATTTTAATCCAGTTTATGAAAATTCAGATGTGGATCTCGGTAAGTAACAGGAGTAGTACATCGATGCACAAGTGATGCATCCATCCATCCAGGTGTTCACAGCCTTTTAGAACAATGGTGTTGCAGGGGAACTCAGAAAGTCCCCTCGTCCATCCCAGGGCCAAGACATGATAAGCCACTCCATGTCATTCCCATTTGCTCTGATCATTCTTAAAGACCTCCACTGTTGGCAAGACTGCCAGCTTCCCACAGAAATCATAGAATCATAGAATCATAGAATGGTAGGGGTTGGAAGGGACCTTGAGAGATCATCTAGTCCAACCCCCCTACAGAAGCAGGTTCACCTACATTAGGTCACATAGGAACATGTCCAGCTGGGTCTTGAAGACCTCCAAGGAAGGAGACTCCACAACCCCTCTGGGTAGCCTGTTCCACTGCTCCGTCACCCTCACAGTGAAATAGTTAAATCAATCCTATGCCTCCCTCCCTCTATCATTGTAAAGTTATTCCCAATATCTAACCTCAGTCTTCACTGCTGCATTTTAAATCCATTCATCACCAATTTGTGCCTGGCTTATCAAACTCAAGCACTGAATGCTCGTCCCATTAAAATCCAAAAAGGAATTTTGCCTGAGTGAGGGAAAAAAACTGCAAAAAAAAAAAAGGTAGTTTGGATCCAATGTATCCAATGTCATCAAAATGTCTTCCAGATGGCCTGTGAGCTTTTGGTACTCAAAAAGAACCTCCAAAACATCCATGGACCTTTGCATAGGTCAAATTTCACTCATGTGAAACCACTACAGGGTGAAGACCAAATCATGCTCATATGACTGAGAGCAGTAAATTGATCTGAAGTAGAGCAAGATGTTCAGACTATAAAAACCTTACTGCAATAACCAAACAGGGCAACAGTTACTCCACCTTATTAGCCTTCTTCTTCCAGAAGGGAATTCACCAGTGCAAAAATAATACACTTACAACACGGAATCAGAGCAGACTTCCAGGAATAAAATGCCCCCGGCTGTGCTAGGAGTTTGTCCTACTACAGGGACAAACCTTAAAACTCCACTCTACACAGGCTTACATGCAAGCACAGCTTTACTCAAGCAAGCAGTCTTGATGTCAGGCTATTTGCACAAGTGAAGTTGCACCCTACACTTACAGTATAGTGACACTGTCGATCAGTCTGATCCTTTGCCCATCAAAATCCGTGCCAAATCTCTCACTGACTTGTCAAGGTACAGGATCATGATTTTAATATGTGATGGTATTATAGCATTGCCTTAATACAGGGATCCCACTGTTGATGTATAGAAATCTATGACTCTCCTATAGGCTTCCAGCACAGTAAAAAAATAACTTGTTGCATGACAGTAATGTTTACACAGCACTAACTTCCATCAGTCTTCAAACTATGACATGGTAACTTCCTCAACTGGATATTCTATCTCATGCACCACAAAAGAAAAGAAAAAAGAATCAGAAATAATAACTCATTGCTACTCATTGTGTCACATACATGTATGACAATGGTGTATTTTTCTGAAACAAAAAACAGAGCAAAGCATCTTTCTCATGCTATGTATGTCTCATGCTACCTTGTATTACTCAACAGATAATACTAACCTAGCATACAACAGTCTCCATCTTTTTACAGATCACACAACATGACTGATAAAGGATCCTGATGATATCTTAACAAGACAGAAGCACAGTGTAATCAGAAGATGAACAAACTATAGCTGAGCAACATAGTAAACATAGTCAAGAGCAGCTTCTCATCCTTGTTAGATATTCATTGCCAATCACATCATAGAAACACTGTCACCTGTATGTTTTTGGGTTTTTATTTTATACATGTATGTGAAATTTCTTCAAAATACAAGATAAGTGTATTTTGAAAAAGACATTTAAATACATATACATATAGACACGTAACTAAACATAATTGCATATATATATATACACTGTA
Source organism: Colius striatus (assembly GCF_028858725.1). Lineage (NCBI taxonomy): Eukaryota > Metazoa > Chordata > Aves > Coliiformes > Coliidae > Colius > Colius striatus. Next base: position 14,556,595 of record NC_084760.1, on the reverse strand, counting down.
TGCATAAATATTTACTAAATTCTATGCATCTGTGCATATATATCTATGTGTATTTGTATATGCATACACACACATGTACACTTTGCTTCTATTTAGCAGTAGGAAGAAGTTGCAGTCACCTTCATACATATACAAACTTCGATTTCATGCATCAATCTCTCTGATTGTTTTAGGAACTTGGTTCTCTCTTTAGGTACTTGGAAATCATCAGCTAGTTTCTCAAAAAATAGAAATCAGACATCAAAAAGTAATAAAATAATGGTACAACCAACCAGTTCCAAAGCTGAATAAGGGGTAACTTCAAAAGTTACAGCTATCCCAGATCATCTCTAAACCATTCAGTCAATAAAAACTAATTTACTCAACACAAGCTTTAATTCATGAGAAATTCTCTCTTTGTAACTGCTCTGCTGCAATTATTTGACAGTCACCATATTGTGTGTTCTAGAGACAGATTTTTCACCTGACAAACCTTTCTTCTGCACCACACAAAGATCCCATGCTTGGCTCAGTGATGTCTTCCTTCCCTACCTCCAGCCTAGAAACCACTTTTCTAGGGCTGAACCAGCTCCCGAAACAGTGAAAAGTCAGCACCTTTACGAGCTCAGTGAGGTCACACAGAACCAGTGGCTTCCTTATTCCTTTCCTGTGCCTTTGAAAATTCTTCTGTATTAGGAAAGACAACACACTATACAAGCCATGACATCATCACAGTATTACCTGGAGGTTATAACTAACAGGTTATTCACATACTAATCTAGTTGGCTTAACTATGACTATAATAATGGGAAAAAAAATCTTATTTAGTGAATGGACATGGATTTCTCCCTGGCTTTTTGTCATCACAGATGGAAAATGCACTGTGACAGAAAGGAATTTTGACACAACACCACACAGGGAATGCCCTGGAGTACTGCAATGCTGGACAAAAAATAGCAAGAAACAACTTAAAGCATAAAATGTAGCATCATACACAAAAGTTTCAGCAGAGACACATCAGAAGGATTGCAAAATAAAACACGAAGAATTTAACTGTAAAAGAAAAGAGCAAAAACACTAAGCACGAAAACAGATTGGCTTCTTTGTCCAGCATAAATAAACAACTTCCCCAGTAAAATGCCACGAATGCATTTAAACTATATGAGGGGGCTTTACCCCCTCAACTGCTACAGCAGTCCTCCTCTGCATTGCTATATCTCTGTAGAAAAGCTCTAGCACCAGCACTGCAGCTCACTGTCTTGCCAACAGCAATGGAACTCTCACAAAGGACTTGCAGAGCAGCTGGGAGGATGATGAAGAACCAGTTTCATCCTGAGAGATTTAGGAATCTATGAACAGCAGTATCAGATAAACACCAGATCTACTCCCAGGGGACACTGAAAAATGAAAGTTGAATGAAGGCAGAAAAACAGAACTAAACTTTTCCTTCCCTCTGCTTTTACTTCATCTTCCCATCTCATATCAACGATCCACCACATCAAATGGCCCTCTCCCTTACTCTCCTCTGGCTTTCTCATCCCAACAAGTGTCTACCCACACCTCAGGGAAGGAAATTTAATCTCCTGTGAACACCACAGGGAAAGCCAAGGGAACAAAAAGAGAGAGAAAGAGAAAGGAGACTGACTGGTGGGACAAAAGCTTTGCCACAATGTGACCTGAAAGTAGGGAAAACAGACTACAGAACAAATATCCACAGGAGAAAGTCAGTTCAGCAGACAGGATTTAAGTTGTAATGATACCAAAACTAAAGTAAGTAAGAGCTACAGTACAATATACAACTTGATGCAAAACTGAAGCACAAAATTGAAGCATAAAATTGAAAAGCGTAGAAGGATGATAAGTATAGTGCAAGCAAAAACCCAATGCAGAAAGCTCTATGAAAGCAGCTCCTATTTAAGGTACTCCTAGCTTTGAACTTCCATTTTCAGCACCACTATTTCTCACTGCACTTCCTACTCAAGATATTCTTCTGCTCTTACTTCAAAACTAGAATAGAAATAGAAGCTTCTCATAGAAACCTGATCACTGTGAGCTGGGTATGTTATTTCATACACATTTCTGAATGCAAAGTGAAGTAAGTCTTGTCCAGGAGCACTCTACAACTCACAAGATCAGGCTTTGTCCTCTTTTCTGCTTAACAACAGCGCATCCCTCAATGTGAGATCTAAACAAGCTGGACAGTTCAGCAACACATCTGGTTTCACTGCTATAAAATAACTCTGTGCTTCTCCAAATACATTTGTGTAGTTTTCATTACTCAAGCTAGGACTGGTTTAGCTAAATAAAACACCTTCACTTACATTTTGAAATAACATACTCCATACATGTAATCAGTGGCACAGGACAGCAGCAACATTACTGCAGCTCTAACTGAACTCCCTCCTAAGATGGAGAAGAACGCACAAACACATCCACTCCCTTCCTCCATCAAAACTGTATGCTTTCTCTGGCATGATGGTCCTGCATTTCAAATGCAACTCTGAAATGACTTCAAATGACCTTTTTTGGTTCCCCAGCCAACAACAACGCCGCGCAAGAGGGAGGCTGAAGGCTGATTCTCTCCTAGGGTGACCAGATGTTTTACTACTGCAGAAATGTCATCTTTTTTCCAGAAAGTCGGTGCAGTTTTACATCTGTGTGCCTCAAGCAAGTACCACTGCTGGGGAAGTAAATGCCACAGAGGCCATCAGCCAAGGTGACCACGTCCAAACACAGGCACTTGTGGCACGCCATGGTCAGAGAATTTGTTTTACTTCAATACAGAAAGAGAAGGAAGCGAAAAAAAAAATATCAGATGCTGGCTTCTGGTTTTTTTCCAGTAAGTCAGGGAGAGTTCACAGCCAGTGGTTAGGTTCAGATCAAGTCATTTCAGCGTAGGACGCACAGCATCTCTATTTCTGCTGGCAGACACGACTGGTAGAAATATCATTACTACAACCAAAATCACACATAGGGCAACAGAGGAGGTTGGCCCCACACATGCGGTTAATCTGCCTAGGAAGCAAATGGGTCAGGGCCAGGCCATTTCAAGACACTATGGCGAGTGTGGTGGCCACGATAAGTCTCTCCAGGTCTTTGCTCCTGCAGTTGGAGGCAAGATACAGCCATGAGCTAACAGGAACCTCAACCTCCAGACAGACTGGGCCCTGCAAGGAGGAGGAGGGGAAGAAGAAAGGTCTCTTGGAGATGACAGCACTGCATGCATGCCAGAGCCTTGGAGCCCCAGCCACCACATCAAGGCCTGGCCCGGGCCCAGCTACCCTTCAGCAGTGCCTAAGACATATGTCATGGTGACAGCAGCATCTCCTAGGGGCTGTCCCCCAGGTCAAACCCACCAGAGGCTGAAGGATCTCCAAGGGAGGGTCTGGCCACCCCATGGCTCAGCCGGGGGTTGCCCCGCTGAGCAGGGGAGGCCAATGTGCCAGCAGGCCAGTGGGGTAGAGGTGAGGGGTCCCAGGCGGACAAAACACACAGGCGCAAAGAGACAGACTGTTGGAGCATTTTATTTCAAAGCTGCATGTTGTTGGGTGGTGAATTTTTCATTTCCTCTCTCAACACAATTAAACAAGACTCTAGAGCCCAGAGCATAGCCATTCTCGTTCGGTCAGCAGGGGCCGTGTCCGGCTGCCCACTGTGGCAGGGGTGGCAGCAGGCTCCTCGGGGCACTGCGCCCGGCCAGCCGTGCCAGCCAGCCCACGTCCTGGCTGTGAGGCGGTGTGGACAGCACACCAGAGAGACAGAGAGAGGGAGCTATGGTCCGGCTGACTAGCCAGGAGAAACAGAGCACAGAAGGAGCTGGGCAAGGAAGGAGAGGCATTTCTCTGAAGGAGAGAAAGAGAAGGCGAAGTAGTTACACTCAAAAATGGAGAGGGAGAGAGCCGGTAGCTCAAGGTTGGTTGGGAGGTTTGCTGGTCAGAGGGGCACTGGGGGCAAGGGGACAGGGAGGGGAGGGTTACCTTCAGCCTCGATGGAGGAGAGGAGGGCGGCTGCACACAGAGCAGCGACTGCCGAGCACAGCGCTGTCTTCATTTCTGCCCTTTCAGATCACAACAACATGAATGAATCTGCAGTGATGGGGATGGGGGGGGGGAGAGAAAGAAGGAAATGATACGCGTGGATTAGAGGATTGCGTGGGTGTATTCATGAAACACAAAAAAGACAAACCGTAGACTTCACTTTGTTCCCTTATCCCCAGCCCCCACCCATGGGACCAGGTTGAAACGTCTAGACTTGAAAGCCATCCAAGACGATGACAGATCTGCATGACTAACTGGAGAGTCTCCTCTCACAATAATATGCCTTTTGTTGCCGAATCCTTTCCAATCACAGTAAGTACAAGTGCCTTTAACCTAGTTGGGGTTAATTTGATCAGGGAAGTGTGGTGAAGATCCGTGCCTCCGCATGGGCAGGAGCCAAGAGGGAGCTCCATGACTTCATCGCTGAGTGTGATGATAGCTAATTCAGAGGTCATTCCTGCCTTGGATCAACTAAATGTCTCTTTCAGCTGGGGATTTTTCTCAGCTCCTTTTTCATAACTGTTGAAGCACTTAGTTAGCTATGTTTTAGTGGTCTCAAGGCAGTTTGGAAACTGCAATAAAACTTTTTTTTTGAGGGGGTTCTGCCTACAAATGTGCTATTCTTCATTTCTTGAAGGTCTGAAATAGATTACACAGAAGTGTGTGAAACACACAGTTGAAAACTGACACGTCTGCTTAGCCATGATGTTTCAACATCTGATAATTCATTTACACATCCTGAGAGAAAAGAAATTCAAAATACACTACAAAGAGACAAAGAGTCTCACAATCACTGCAGGTTGTCTAATAACCAAGTTAATGGTTCCTAATTGCAAGCAGATTTACTTTCAGAACTATATGCTCTAGGTAACATCCAATTACCATCAAGTACTCCAGAAAAACTTCCAAAATATTTCCTTGTCTAGGGAAAGGCTAAAATGAATAGTCCTCATCACACATGCATGTAAGTGTTTCCAAAGTTTGGGGGTTTCTATCTCAGGAAGCAGAGGAGGCGTAATTTGTTTGAATAAAGTCATAAACGCATCACATATCACAATTAGGAGGAAAGAGAATTCCAAAAGCAATCAGGCAACAGATATTATCTGGAAGGTGCCAAGAGCAAAACAAAAGAAAAATACATAAACCATTATCCTACAAAAACATCTGAAGGGAGAAATAGCCTTCTTCTGCCACCTAGAGAACTAACCAGCAAGTCACATTTAGTCAGTAGACGCTATGGAGATCCAGGAATATCCCAGCTACTGCCACTGAACTTAACAGGCTTCTGCCGGGCAGCTGTGTACAGTTGCCTTAGCCAAATGCCTTTATTGCACATAAAAATACCAAGAGCTCAAAGAAAATCTAAGCAATGGTTTCAGTCCAATGGTACCTCCAGTGGGTAAGCAAAAAAGCAATATTAACCACGACTGCCTGATGCTAACACATGAAAGACCAAGGTTAGCATTAAATCATCCTGAAAGCTCCAAAACCGTGTCTCTGCTCTGTGTGGAAAACCGCTGTCCCTGAGCACATCTAGTGCCTTCTGCAGCAGGTTTAAGGATCGTCTAAACTTCAAGTAAATGGACTTTTGTCACAGAAATCTTGTGTGGGCTTGGAGTGCCATCTTTTGATCTTTTTGAAGAGCAACAGAAATTAATCATCGCACAAAGGCAAAAGTTCATTACCACTGCAGGTCTGCCATTCCTGATACACATTATTCTTTGATTAAATAAAATGTCTTAGCCAAAGCATTAATTTGACCACCTAGAAACAGTTTGTATCCTTCTCGCCAGCTTAGCCATGTGAAAGCCTGGAGGTGCTGGAGGAAAAGGTCCTCTCTGCCTCAGCAGGGGCACAAGCAGACTTTGTGGAAGGACCAAACGTTTTCTCATTGATCTTTAGAGATCACTTTAAAGGAAACGTGCTTTCAACAGTATCTGTCCACTCTCATACTAATTCAACCCACAAAAACTTAGCCAGAGCATTTCCAAACCACGTAATGCATGACATTAACTACTTCCAAGAAAAAAAAAACCAAACTAACTAACTAACTAAACAACAAAATAAAGGGGGGGAAAAAAAAGGAAGGGGGAAATCCCTCACCACCTATCAAAGGAATAAAAAACCTGGAAAGAGGAGAAAGCATCACTGGCAGCTGCAGAAGCTCCGGAGCGAAGCGAGAGCCCTTGCCAAAAGCCGCAGCCCGCCCGAGGGCGCGCCGGGCAGCACCGGCACCGCGCCGGGAGCCTCCGGCCATAGGGAACCCCCGCGCCCGGGAAGCCGCCGCCGGCCCCACGGGCCCGCCCCGCCGCAGCGCCCGCCGCGCTCCGCCGGGGGCTGGCAGCGCGCAGCGCCTCGGAGCACTCTGCCCCGAGGCTCTCCGCCGCCCCTACGGGTTCCCGCCTGCCAGCCGGGTCCGGCGTGCCCCGCACGCACGCACGCACGAGGACCCGCATACTCAGGGCCACAGAGACACGCACACGGTCTGTTCCTCGGACAGCCTGCAGCCCAGCGCTGCTGATCTCAGCCCAGCGCTGCTGATCTCAGCCCAAAGCGCGTCGGAAGGGGCTGCGCGCGCGGTGCGTGCGGACAGGCCACGGGTGTCGTGGGGATTCCCCGCTCCTGCGCGGGCACAGACCTTCAGGGGCGGCTGCAGGGTGCCGGGGTCGGTGACGACGCAGCTCCTCCGGCGGTACCTGCAGCAGCAGCAGCCGTCGGACCTGGATAAAGGGAGGAGGAGAAAGGATGAAGCTCCGGGGGCACCTTGTGGAAGGAGCAGCAAGTAACAGCGGCGGCGAAGGAGGAGCAGAAGCAGCGGCAATAGCTGAGCGCAGAGGAGGCGCCTCGATTACTGTAGCTCCCGATGCGAGGGGTCCGTCTGGGAAGACTTGCCTTCTCCAAGTGGGAAGAGCCTCTTCTCAATCTGCTACTTAATAGAGGGCTGTTCCCAACTCTCAATTTACCCTCGTAAGCGGTTACGAAACTGCAGGGAAGGTGGACTGCTGCCACCGGGTGATATATGCGCTGCTCTGCTCCAGCAAGGAAGGGGATCCACTTCTGGAAACTGGCGCATACCTCCGCGCATTCCTGCGGCATGAGGCGGGCGGCCGCCGCGGCAGCGCGCCCGGGGGCAGGGGCCCGGCCCGCCGCCCCCTCCCTCCCCTCGGCTTCCCAGACCGGGGGGAACACGGGAGGGTAGTGGAAAAACTGAGTTCCTGGGCACGGCTTCGAGGGACGGCGGCGCGGAGGGTGTCCCCGCGCGGGGGGTTCAGTGCAGTTCCCGTGCGGCCCCCTCCCGCCGCCTCGCTCAGAGCCCGCTCGCCCTCCCGCGGCCGGGGCTGAGCCCGGGACAGCCCTGGTGCCGCAGCCAGGAGCCCTGGGGGCAAGGAGAACAGAATTCAGGTGTGTCTGCCCGCCACCCCGTGCAGCCAACATACATTAAGCCTTCCCCTTCGCACATAGGTGTTTTTCCTCAGTACAAAGCGCCGCAAGTGCCGGCTGCCGCCTGCAGCGGGGTGGGTGCGGCCCCCACCCTCACACCCTGCGGGCAGCCCCGCGCCCATGGCCCCTGCCTGAAATCGTGTGCCTGCCAGAGAAACTGCACCTTCCCAACGCATCGCTTGCCCCCGGGAGCGTGCCCGTGGCACCCGGCGCGTCCCGGCCTCTGCAGCGCGCCGGGACAGAGGGTGACAAGGCGGCACGCAACGGCCCTTCCCTGCCCAGGGAGGGCGAGTCGCCCAGCCGAGGCCAGGCAGTGCTTCAAGGGGCTCCGCGCCGCACCGGGCTGCGCTCCCGTACCATGGGGAACGGCACTGCCGATAACGCTCTCGGAGGAAGCTCCTCCCGGACCCCTTTGGGCTAAAACGTGGGATATCACCGTCCCCGCGGAGCGGGTCCGCAAACTCGGGACGCCGGGAAGAGACGGGCGAGGTGTGAGGGGGCCGCCTCGCGCTCGCACCCCCGCCCCCGCATCGCTCCCCGGCCCGCATCGGCCCCGCACCCCGCCTCGCTCCCCGGCCCGCATCGGCCCCGCACCCCGCCTCGCTCCCCGGCCCGCATCAGCCCCGCACTCCGCCTCGCCCCCCCGCCGACGTCGCCTCAGCATCCCGCCTCGCGCCCCCTCCCGCGTCGCCCGCGCGCCCCGGCCGCCCCGCGCTGCTCCGGGGCCATTTGCGGTGCGGGGGCGCCCCCCGGCGGCGGCGCTCAGGAGCGGCCCAGCAACCCTTCCGCCGGCCACGGGTGCGGCGGGGCCGCCGCGGAAAGCAGCCGCCGACAAGGAGGGGAGAGACGGGAAACGGGAGCGGGAAGGAAAGCTGAGGGAAGGCGAACCCCCGGTACGGGGCTGAGGACCCCCGGCTCGGAGAGGTCGGTGGAGCCTTCAGGGGGGCCCTTTGGCCCCTTGTCAGCTTTGTGCCCGGACGCGAACCACAGAGCGATCAGAACGAGTTCTAGCCCGCGGGGAAAGTGTCTGATAATGGAGATTAATATTTACCGGCGGATGGTATTTACCGCTGGGCGCTTTCCCGCAGGATTGGGAGATCTTGAGCAGGTCAACGGAAGGACTTCTCTCTCCTGAGCTGAAAGAGGTTGTCTTCATTTAATAAACCAGGTATCTGCAGGAAAACCCCGACACCGACAAGAAAGTGATAACCAGAAGACGTGCGCTGGCATTTCCAGACACTTTGGAAGTGAGTCAGCGACTCTTAGGTACACGCCACAGCTTCGGCTGTCTGGTATTGATAAAATGTGTTTCCCAAAAGCAACATCTCCTCTGCTGATAAACTTTCCAATACTCTTGACCTATTAACCCCTTTGCCCAGCTGCTGAGTTGGATTTTCTAATTTGGCATTTTGGCAAAATGGAGGGATTTAATTTCTTCCTATCCAGATCTGGTATGCAGAAAGCAGTATTTCTAAGAAATACTACTTTTTAAACTAAATTCAATTTCCTGAAGGAACACACCAAGAACACTGGTATCAATGTGCTCTGAACAATAGTTTCAGTGGAATGAATGTCAGGGACGAAATATCCTTCCAAAGGAAGGGAATGAATGCAAATTAGTTGGTTTTATTACTTGTGCACTGCAACTGTAACTTTTTACAATGCACTGTGGATTTTTTTTTCCTCGTGGGATAATTGAGATTTTATGTTAAAATCATTAAAATAATCTTGGTGAGAAGAGACTTTGAAACCAATGGGTCTTTCAGGGGTATAAGAATCTCTCAGCCTCTCCTCATAGCCCCAGGTGCTGCTAAGGGAACTGCCTCCTATTCCTCTCAGTTGACCGGCTTTCCTTAATTTCTTGACCTGAAATAAGACTCAGAGCTGGCAAGGGCAAATAATTCATTGACTCCAAGGGCAGGAGGATTTTGTTCTTTAACTCTTTGTCCTACCCATCCTAACCACCTAACCGTCTCTCACGTGTGAAATATACCAACAAATTGCATTTTAGAATGCGTGCTTCCATACATCATAAAGGGGTTGTTTTTAATCAGCTCTGTTGCTATGTACACTTATAGTCTGAGCACATAATATGTGATGCAGAAGGCATTTCTGAAATGCATAAACATTTACTAACACTCCCTTGTCTGCTTGTTTCTTAGACAAGTGTTAAACACATTAGGACCATGCACTCCAGCTCTGTGATTTTCTTTGCTTTCTAAGCTGAATAAATTGAAGCAGTGGGAAATTTAAATACAGAAGTCAAGATTTGATCATTCACCTTCATGCTTTTAATAATTTTGTCCATTTATGTTGTAGATATGTGATATTGCAGGCAACCAGGAATTTCTTAGACATTTTGAACCGGTTTTGAGTCTAGAGTAATTCAAGCTACTTTCTGTTTCTGGCACCTTTTTCTGTTTATTTCCTCAGGCTGCATTGCCAGGGCAGAACAAAAAAGGACATTCTGCATTTCAGTACTGCAAACCTTGAATATCACTTCCATGTGGATATCACCCTAGATGTGGCCTCTGTGGCTTCCTGGCAGTTGCATCTGCCTTACATACAAATATAGCAAATGCCTTATCCATATGTATCTGAGCATATGTTTTGGACAGGGGAAGAATACAAACAAAAAACATCAGTGTTTTGAACATTAAGTAATAGGTAGATTCAGCATTAAGTATTGTTAATATGGGCAAAATTGTACTGTTACCAGTGACTTACCTACATCTACGTGGGAAGTGCTTTGCTAATACTGCAGAATATTATCTCTGCATCCATTAAACGCAGAAAGACAGAATACTTCCAGAAAGACAGAAAGCTTCCTCAAGCCCTGCCTTCGCTGAAAGGTTTCCAGTCAGTGGCATGAGAAGAACTCAGTCTGGTGTTTATTTATTTGGACAATTTCATTTCAGAGCTGGTATTCAGAGAGCAGTGCTGGTCTGACCTCTTATAATGAGGAACGGCTTTTTATATTAGCAGTGTTTAGAGAGGACTGGTTTTATCTGAAATCTACTTGTTTAGTGGAACAACTATGGAACCAGCATCCCTGGAGATTGTTACAGCCATGAAATAATTATCTACCTCACCAGGTGTGTTTTCCTTAGCAACTATTTATTTCTTTAATTTCCTTGACTGATTTTTTCCCAATCTCTGAAAGTAAGAAATTATTGTGGCTCCAAATAAGTAGGACTGGAAAAGTAAATAAATCACTCAAATGCAGAGATATAAATAGAAGGGAAATGGCCTTTTAATGCAATTTGGGAGCCTTACAAAAGCCAGTTAATTGGTAGGCAGTGATATTTTTTTTTAAGTACCAGATCTTTAATACTAAAATTGGAAAAAGTCAGATGCAACAGCCTTGTGGTCCCTTCCATATATATACAGCACAAAGCTGCTTTATATTACAACATTCCTAAATTACGTTGCTTTTCTTTTCAAATATTCTGGTTTGTTGTTTCACAACAGAATCCTCATCTATTCAGGAAGCACTTCCCCATGAAGTCAGTACAAATCTTGCTTAATGAAAGAGGTCAAGAAAATGAATTCACCAAGGCATGTTTGTCGGGTATCACGGTCTGTCTTAACATATCATAGCAATGGACTAGCCACAAGGACTAGCCACAGATGCAGGTGTAAGCATTCCTCTTCACCACATGGCTGTGGCATCCCCGGTGAACGAGAACGATGATCCACTGAGGAAATATATCACTTTAAAAAGTCAGAACACTTTTAAAAATCACTTGCTGCTACTAGCAGAACATTATAATCAGTGTTCTCCGAACACCTGATCGGAATCAACATCTGGTGAAAGGTTAATAGCCATGGGTTCCCTTACATCTGGTAACTATTCAACTATTTCAATGTCATTACTCCCTACAAAGAAGCACACAACCCTGAGCAGCAACAAAGTCTGAAATTGTGCAGTATCAAGCTCTGAAGAGGAACATTTTGCTAATTCTTAGTACTTCTAAATAAAAAAATATCAACATGTACTGTGACAGCAAGTTGTATGTAGGTGGTAGGCAAGCTTACAGAGAAGATAAGCTTGCAATTGAATGGCCAAGGCATTAAAGGTATCAAAAGTTCAATAAGGAATGACCTGAGGCCATTGCTGCAGACTGTGGAATAATTAATGATAGTGGGGGAATTTTAAGATCAAATACCTTATCATTAGGCCAACCACTGATGCTGTCCTTCTTTTCCCCACAGGCACAAAAGGCATTGAGCATGGAGAGATGCTGCAAGTCCCCTGACTGAAGAGCAGGTCAGTGGAAGCTCTCAAACTGCTGCTGTGTTCTCCCAATATGTATCTTTCCAAGAAGGTTAGAGGATGTAAATGTCAGCCCCAAACTTCCTGTTGGTTCAGCAGGACAGGCGTTCAAAAGCTGAAGCACTCTTAACAAGTAAATCTGATATGAATGCACAGAACCTAACAAATGAGGCTGGAAAAGATCCTGATAGGCCATTTAGTTCATCCCCCATTGTTTAAAGTTATTCAAAGACTTCAAAGATAAGTCCTCCATAGCATACTTAGTACTAACATCGTACTTTGGGGAGCTGTTTCCTAGTGGCTGACAATAGATTGTGACTTGTTTTAGGTGAGTCACATGTCCATAGTTGGTTGGACTATGAGCACAGCAGTCAGAAATAATTTGGAGTGATAAAGTCTACTCTGAGGTGAAAGGAAAAATTACTTAAGGAAAAAAAATCAAACCTACACCAGAGAAGCATGTATCTTCAGATAAGTCCATAAGTCTACTTTTGTATGAAAACTCTGACAACCTTCAGCTTGAGAGCAAAGAAGCAGGACTGGGACGTTTTGTGATTCCTTCCTGTGTGTAACTGACAGAGGCACAGATCCCATCAGTCCTGCTAAAAATCCTTTCGCTGTTACAGTATGTCTGTACTTGACAGTCATGCAATTTTTTTACCATTTCTAAATTTTAGGGGAGATGGACTCCACAGCCAACAACATCCCTGCTCCCCACACCTTCCCAGTCTCAGTGCCTTGATACCCAGACTAGCAGGTTGTGACATTCACTACCATTGCTTTCCTCTCCAAAAGAAAGAGCTCAAGAGGCAAAACTTGGGCCAGCATATAGCCAGGGAACAAGCCAGGCCAAAGGAACTGGATATCCCAGGTTATATATACTTCCATGAGACTTGTGAGACTCTTACCTGCATAGAATCATAGAATGGTAGGTCACCTTTCACAGGTTTTGATGGACATTTTGAGGTTTTGTGGATATAAGAGTTAGGCAAGAGCTTAGCACTCAGGCATTAAAAAGACTGTATAGGTATCATCTGTCAGGACATCTATGAACTCCACGTGAGCTAACTTTAAAAAAAGAAATGTATTTGTTTTGCACAAGTCATAACTGGTGAGTGACTAAAGGGGAAAATACACAGAGCAAAACAGATTTAAATCGGCATTTCTTGGTGCAGCCGATTGTGGCTGCTGCTTCCCAATATGTTGGATGCTGACCATTCCAAATACCAGGACACAAGATTTATTTGGATTATAAATAGATGTTGCCCTGTGCTTCAGTATCAGAAGCACTCTGTTGTGTAAACCGAAAACTATTGGGTTTTGCTTCTACTTTTAAAGGTTACTTTGAATGCTCCTACTCACTCCTTGCTGACAGCCTTTTTCACCTGTTGGGGTTCAGTCTCTCTCTGGTGTATCAACACCTCCACAGCCTGCAGAGAAACTTCACAGGAAGCTATTAAAATGCCTCCTCTCACATGCCCTTTCCTCCACTCTCTTGGATGCTCTCCAGTTGGCCTCACTACTCGGTTAGTTTTTAGCCACCTCTGTTTATTGAACATGTGTTGATTTTGGCATTGTCCTGATTTCTGTATAATGTATCTCCCCTGGAGGAATGTGTTTGCTACCAGCTACAGTGTCTCTTATTTGTTTTTTTTTTTTCTTTAAGTATTAAAAAAATTAATCTGCTTAGGATTTTTAAACAAATAGTTTTTAAGCAAAAATTAAGCTCTGAAGCACTACTCAGGTTCTTCCCATTCTTTATTATTATATTTTCTAGAGTGTAAATGTTTAGATGGTAAATCTGATCTGATTCTCCTTTACCCTCTGCCCAGTGCTCTTTGAAACATATTTAGGTGATGTGCTGCTTGAGGCACAACATTGGGCTTTACTGAATCATGATCTTTCTCCCCAGGATGAACAGCAGCAGCTGCGAGATCCCATTCTTTATGATAGGAGAAGCTGTTGGGACCTTATTTTCCAATAAAACTACATAATCAGCAGCTTTACAACATTGCCCTGTCCTTCATGGTCACTTCAGGTGGCATTTGTCTCTGGGTTAAGATACATTTAGGTGCCTGCATGTGAGCTCAGCATCTAAAGTTCTGCAATGGCTGATGAAGATCTAGTTAATGAGCTCAGAGATGCCTGAGGGTTTTGGCCACCTGTTGTCCATGGGGCTTGGCTGGTTTCACACTGGACACTAGAGCCATTTGAGTACCCTGCAGCATCTGAGACCACTTCCAGAGCTGACAGCTACAGCAACAGGACCTACAGAGGCTGGGACACCTCAAAATGGATTAGACCACTTAGGAGGCAGAGGAGAGTCCCCAGTGACATTTTGGGTGCTGCAGGCATCCTGCTAGGCCCCCAGCTGCTATAACACATGTGTATGAGTCTCCTGCAGGCCTCTGTTGTAGTTGCCAACTCCAAGCAGATGCCTTAAATATAGCCTGAGACGGTGATAGACACCCAGGTTCAGGCACTGGATTGAGCTCTTTACTTTTCATCTCTGGTATTTTTTGCCAGACAAGTCCTCTGCTGGTGCCAAGCTTTGTAGTCTGCTCAGGTATATACCTGTATACTGAGGACCAGCAGACAAGCTTGATGTTGATCAAAAGTCATTTAGATGATAGTGATGTCCAGTCTCTACGTATCTGCTTTTGCATCTCAGACCTAAACAGAGAGGTAAAGGTTCCTGCCCAATTCTATAAAATACATGATAGGCAGCATTTACTGCCTAGACATACAGTTGATGTCTGTCCTGCTCCACTCTCTTGTGACTTCCTTTCAGAAACTGCATTTACACCCTGTAATTAATTAAGCTGAGGTAACCTCTTCTTTTACCAGAAATCTGGCCATACATCTGAGAACTATTTCCAGAAAAAATAGAATCCTTCCTCGTTGCTGCTGCTGCTGCAAGACTTTTTCCTATTTTACAATTTTAACAGAAGATCAATTCTTAGTATTGCTCTTCTAAGAAATCAGGCTATTTATGTAAATGTCTGAGTATGGATTTAGAAGTCCAAGTATTGATTGTTTAAAATCTCAGCCAAAGGGCAAAGGTGTACTAACCTCCCAGTGCACTGTGCTCCAGCTGAGTGGCCCCAGTGCAATGATCCACACATGGCACGTATTAGCACACTGCACTATATTTAGCAAAATGTGCCCTACTGCTTCTCAGGGATGACTGAATAAACCTTGATAACAAAGTTGGCCTGGCTCCTTTGGGACTTGTAACTTCCCACTGAGCGATAGAAATCATTAATATGTTTTAATTATATCATTCCCTTTTGCATAGTGTTATGATAGATAAGATTGCATGTGTGTGTCAGCTTTTCCATTATAAACTTCAGGTTCCAGGGCATTAGTCATCCAGAGTTAAGTGCTCATGTTGAGATGAAACATATAACTCGATTAGTTGAGGAAAACATTTGTAGCTTAAAGGTCCTGATGGAATCACAAGATCCTCCTTGTACCCCTGCAGAAACAGAATCTGCTCACAGTTATTTGGAACAAACTGTCTCAAGAGGTGAGACAAGCTCTGCAGCACCAAATCTCCCTCTCTCTTCTATGCCAAAAAGCATCACTGAATGTCTATGCATAATATTATGGTCACATTGATGAGGATGACACCAGGAGACTGTGTAGAAACTCTTAGATGAATCTTAGTTTGGGAGTAAGAACATTTTCACATACTTCAGGTCCTACACAGCCCCATTTTCTGCAGAAGCTCCTGTGGAAAACAAAACATGGTCATCTGCAAGTATTTTTTTGCTGTTGTTTCCAATATTGTTTAAAATGGACAAAAGAACATATGTCTCTTTGGCCCTCAGAGGTCCTCTACAAAAGTTTTAACACAAAGAAATTAAGAGACAGCTTGAGTTGTTTCTGGATCCATGTGTCAGCTGGAGCGCTTTTGGGTTAGCACATATAAAGTATCTCAATTGAACACCTGACTGTTCTTTTCAAGAAAAACATTCTGCTGTTGAACCTGGTGAAATCACAGGGAACTGCATCTCTAGGTGAATTTCAAAGGCATCCTCAAGAAGAGAATCATCCCTCCATACACCCCTAATAGTAAGGACACACTTTTATTATACTGACATATCATAGGATACTGTACTCCTCTCTTATTTTCTTAGCAGTCAAATGCATGTTGCTCATAGAAGAAAGAGAGCAGCTATGCTGTAATATGCTTTTAAAGCAATACTGTGACCTTGTTCATTTCATACTTAAGTTTGTAACAATTCACTTTAGAAAGCTTTAATTTAAGTAACTCTAACCTTCCAAGCCTCCTGTGGCCTTTCCTATTGTAGATCCTTCCATGTTCTGGTATATGTAAAGCTTACATTTTACCAACTCTTACACATTACCAAATCTTACCTGATCACTCCTTTCCAATTTATTTCCATGCCCACCAGACAGCATCTTGCTTTTTCTGCAGCCAGCAAAGGTCCCACAAGGCAAGAGACAGTTTCACCAATGGAAAACCAAGGCTGGTAACGTAATAGTAAAACAATAAAATGGGGATGGAGAGGAAAGATAATTACAGGCTTGCATAAACCAGATAGAGGAGAAGAAAAATCCTTTCATCTCAGAAAGCTGAGATTGGTGGATTGGGAACTTAAAGAAATATATTAGCAAAGGAAAAAATCCTTCTTTGGCAGTTTTTCTAAGACACAGCAGACTGTATGAAATGGGAGTGAATATTTTGTGAGCTGAGTGAACTGTACACAGATACTGGTATTCCCAAGTGAATTTGGCTTGTCATAACACTTATAAACAGGAAGCTCAGCCAATTACCATTTTCTTTGCCAGGACTTATCTTTTTGAGAAATAGACACGAGTGTGCTTTAGCTTTACATGCATTTCAGGACAGCTTGTGATCTGTTAGTCTAATATAAAACATGTGAATAGTAAGAGCAACTCTCAAGAAATATTGAGACAAGACCAAGGCATATATCACAGACTGTATGTGCTGCCCCTCAAGTCTGAAGGCTTGAATACTCCCATTCAGAACAAGTACAGTACAGCTAAGAGATTCTCCTCAGATTGTGTTTCGGGACAAACCATTGTTTTTACAGCAGAATTGACTGAGTACTGAAAAAATAAGCAGAAAGGCTCAGGCAAATTAGACTAGAGAAGGTGGTGTCATTATTCAAAGGAACTTCTTTAAAAAAATAATCACACAAGCACACACATGAAAAGATACATTGATTTTTACTTACTCATCCCCTAAATACTTCATTTAGGGTCAAGTCAGGTTGATCAGATTAATTTTGTCTTTGAAAAGTCTGATTCATTCTAGCAGCTGTGAAGGTCAACCTCCAGCTCTTTTGTAAGAGAATTGGGAAAGAATGGGAGAGTGAGGAAGGACAGCTTAATATCAAAGATGACAAAAAAAACTTGTCATGCTTTGTCACAGTCCAGAGCAGTGATAACCAAGGTGAGCAGCATCAGAAAAGTGGTATTTTCACTCTGTAGTCAGGAAAAAGTACAGGAAAGATCATACACTTTGAGAGCTGTCTGGTGTTTTCTTTTTGCTTGTGAGAGTTTCTGAACTTTTTTCATGGTCTTTCAGGAAGTTAATGCTGTGGAATGTTGTCTTATTAGTCCTCAGACTTTCACTGGGGAAAATTTTGTGTGTCTCAGGCTAGTTGGATCTATACATATATTCAGCAGCCACAAAAATGTAGCCCAGGACATAGTTCTAAGAGTAGATAGTTCTGAGTTACCTTCCCAATAGAGAAAATAAAACATAGGCTGTACATCTGGAGTCTCAGAGAGGATTGTGTAACCTAAAAGTGTGATATTGAGAATTTAACTTTTGCCTGTTTCATTTGTCTGATTATTTGAATAGTCATTTCTCTTACAGCAGCATGAACTTTTCATTTCTGCTGGCACACTACTAAGCTTCTTCTGTTAACCTTAAAACCATATAAGTTAAAAAGCTTAAGTGATGAAAAATGGGGTGGCAAGGGAAGTGGAAGAGATGGAGCATTCATTTCATGTCTAGCAGAAAACAACCCCCATATTTTTGGGGTGACAAGTTCACACAACATGTTTTTTGGGGAAAGATTCCATGTGTATTGCCCAAACACAAACCAAAAGCAGGACTGCAGTAAGGCTGCAATATTGTACATTAGTATAATACTTAAATATTTAATTTAAGGATGGTAATGAAACACCACAGTAATAGAATCAGACAAGAAAATCCCATAGTTTGTGTGTGTTAACTGTTAGCAGTCCATGACTTTATGTTACTATTTTACTTTTTTAATTTATCATTTTTTCACATTACCAAGAAGTAATAGATGTTGCCTATTTTATTTTCTTCTACTCACAAAATAACTATAGAGAGATTGAAGGTAAAATCTTCAGATACTTCCAAACACTTTCTATTCATTTTAGCCCTAGAGAAGATGCATAGAAGCTGGAACACAAAAAGTTCCATTTCAACATAAGGAAAAACTCTTTCACTGTTGAGGTTGAGGGTGGCACAGGCTGCCCAGGGAAGGTGTGGAGTCTCCTTCTCTGGAGGTCTTCAAAACCTGCCTAGACCAATTCCTGTGTGACCTGATTTAGATGGACCTGCTTCTGCAGGGGGGTTGGACTGGATGATCTCTAGAGGTCCCTTCCAACTTCTAACATTCTATGATTCAATTAATCAATCAATCAATCAATCAGCTCTCTTCTTGCCTTTTCCCAGAGAAGGACAGTCTAGGAGGTATCAACACCTAATTCATCACAGAATCATCATAGAATCATTTTGGTTGGAAAAAAAATCTTTAAGATCATCAAATCCAACCAGTCACCTCACACTGCCAGGCCCACCACTAAACTAAGCCATATCCCTCAGCACCTCATATACGTGTCTTTTAAATATCTCCAGGGAGGGTGACTCCACCACCACCTCCCTGGGCAGCCCTTTCCAATGCTTCATAACCCACTTGGTGGAAAAGTTCTTCCTAATGTTCAATCCAAACCTCTGATCACTTTGTTGCATGAAGACTTCTGTTCTGGTTTGCATGCAGCCCACATGCCCTCCCACCAGGGCCACTGCCTGCAGCACTGCTCACAAGCTGCCACCTCTCTCAAGGCAGGAGGCTCTCAGGTGCCGTTCAAGACCAAGAATGGCTGCACATTCTGCTTCAGCTCTACATAGAAATGGACACTTACTAACACCCTACACCACCTGGCAGCTACAGAAGCCTTAGGAGAGAGCAGACCGATTCTTCATGGGCTGGGCTGTAAATTGTGCTTCACGGTGCTACAAGGTTTCCTATCCTTGTAGGAACCAATATTCATCTCAAAGTAAACTGGACCCCACTTCCAAATCTACTTCTGAGACATCCATCCAGGCAGTTCTTACTCTTTGAGTTGGCCAAACCCACCTTATGCAGAGAGACTACCCTCACAGGTTATTTCCCTCTGTCCTTTTTTAAGGTGGTTCTACTACAGTTCCAGGTACACTGGCCCTTCTCTTCCAGTTTGTCTCAAGTTGAGCAAGCGTACTCTGGTTCTCCAGGGTAACAACGAAAAATTCTAAACAAACTGAATCCATGGGAGGCTTAAATTAGTACTGTAGTGGGAAGTCAGATTTTTGTGCTCATTTTTGCATTTCGTAAAACCCACTGTTTCCTTGAGAAGCAAAACAAAAGAATTATTTTCATGGTTTGTTGGGGGTTTTTTTAGCAGCTCTATGCTAGAGCCAAAGCCAGGCTTTCAACATCATAAACCACAAGTAGCAACTTGACAAGAAGGCTGCAAAGGCATGCATTTACATTAGGAACATAAAACCTAACCAGCAATGCGCAGGCTACCACTGGTCCCTAGAGCTCTTCTTCCCCAGTAATTGCAATACCCAAGCTAATAGCTTACGAGTGACTGTCGTATTCATCAACTTAAAAATGCTCCCTACAAGCAGTTTTCAGAGAGCAGGCATTTTCACTGACAGCACTAGCTACTTAGGCTATCAGGCTTGGTCCTAAACATGCGACAGCAGTTATTACTGGGCATCCCTGCCCAATTCTAAACCATAACCAAATTTTTCTCCCATCAAGATGATGGATCTCCAGTTGCATTTGTAAGTGGCATAGCAAGCTGATAAACACCACCTTGGCCAGTGGAAGACAACTTCCAAAAGGATCGTGATCAAACCACTAGCTTTATCAGCCGTTTGTTGCACTGAGAGCTGTCACACAGGTCTGCTGGTACAACACAGCAGGTGAGTGCTCCTCAGCCATGTTATTGCTAGGTCACATAACCCAGCTTAAGGCACATTGCTCAAACTGCTGTCAGAAAGCTTGCAGTGACCCAGTACCGATGACACAGGAGCAGAGCTGACAGCTATCCCAGCAACCATGGTGTTAGTGACCTTTAGAAGCAGCAGTTACCAACACCCTAACATGAAGGAGCAGCAGCAGCAGCCTAAAACTCTACCATGCCTACAGCTTTTGTCTCCTTTTCTGTGAGAGGTCTCACCATACAACATTGAAATATATCTGCATTCTCCTTTAAGTTTGCACAATTCATCATTGTCTAGGTGGAAGTAATCAAGTGCAATTGTGGCTTCCTCCAGAGCTGTGCTACATGAATACTAACACCCATCCCTTAAACATCTGTACTCCTGTATCCCAGAAAAGGAAAGACGCTTTTCAGAGAAAGGACAGTGAAGCCCTGGAGCAGGTTGCACAGAGGCTGTCGAATCTCCATCCTTGGAGATACTTCCCCAGTTCAAGGCCCTGAGCAACCCAGTGTAGCTCTGAAGTAGCACTGCTCTAAGCAGACTGGACCAACTGACCTTCAGAGATCCCTCCCAACCTAAATTATGCTCCAGTTGTTTGAAACCTAATCCCCTTAATCTGGTATGTACTTATGAACAAGATCTGCTCCTGTCCTACAGACACAGGACAGTTCTGTTCTCAAACAATGGAAGAGTACAACTTGCAGAGAGAGACAGCAGCCTCCCTAAGCATTTAGCCTACTGGCAGAATCACTTTATCATTTCAGCCAGAAGAAACCTCATCAAGTCCAACAACTAATCTAACACCGACACCACTGAACCATGTCTCTCAGCACCTCATCTACACATCTTTTAAATATCTCTAGAGATGGTGACTCCACCACCACCCTGGGCAGCCCATTCTAATGCTTAACAACCCTCTCAGTGAAAAAGTTCTTTTTAATGTCCAATCTAAACTTTCCCTGACACAATTTGAGCTCATTTCCTTGTGTCCTATCCTTTATTACTGATGAGACTAATATCCACCTCACTACAACTCCCTTTCAGGTAGTTTTAGAGAGTGATCATGTCTCCTCTCAGCCTCCTCTTCTCTAGGCTAAACATCCCCAGCTCCCTCGGCAGCTCCTCATCAGACTTGTACTCCAGATCCTTCACCAGCTTTGTTGCCCATGTCTGGACATGCTCCAGCACCTCAATGTCCTTCTTGTAGTGAGAGGCCCAGGACCAACCACAGTATTGAAGGTGTGGCCTCACCAGCAACAAGTATAGGGTTGGATCTCTAAAGGTCCCTTCCAACCCCTACCATTCTATGATTATATAGGGAAAAAAAAAGTCACTTCTTTGGTCCTGCTGGTCACACTATTTCTGATACAGGCCAGGATGTCACTGGCCTTCTTGGCCAACTGGGCACACTGCTGGCTCATGTTCAGCTGCCTGTCGATTAACATCCCCAGGTCCTTTTCCTCTGGGCAGCTTTCCAGCCATACATCCCCAAGCCTGTAGCACTGCATGGGGTTGTTGTGGCCCAAGCGCAGGACCCAGCCCTTGGCTTTGTTAAACCTCCCAGAACTGGCCTCAGCCCATCGATCCAGCCTGTACTCTCAAAGTTACAGAGCATGCTAGAGAAATTCTTCCAAAAGTGCATTAAAATCTGACAAAAAATATTAATAAGAATTTGAAGCTTTTATAAGCACTGCCTTCAGTACCTTCAGTATTTCTGGCTTAATGGAGTCCAGCCTACACCAAACTGACAGACAAGTGCCAAAGTATCTGTCCAATTAACAGTCACTGTAAACCTTTCCAATCAGCAGAGAAATTCTAGCACTGCACTAGTACAGCTCATATTAACACTTAATGTGCCCCTCTTCTAATTTACTGTTTGCTCTAGAACACATTGAGATCCTCTAATAATTTTTTTTTTCCTCTTTTATGCTAAAGAACTGATTGCTTTATTTGCCCTAACAAGCTGGCTTTAGCCACCTGAAACACGAGACAATGTTGGAAGATTACCAGGTTTTCATTGTGATTAACATAGCTACATTGATTTCATGCCCAGCAAGATACATATCACTTGCTAATCATATCCACATGCTTAGAAATCTTCATTTTTTTCAGGAAACATGATATTCTGTTAAGGTGTAGCAGAAAAAAGCCAACTAAAAAAACCCTATTAGAGGAAGGTGCTGATTTCAACTGATATTGCTTCTAAGCCCCTGAAGCTGCAGAGGATGCTGTTATCACCTCTTCATAGTGAAAACTGTCACCCTTTGATGGTGATCAGGAATCAGATTCCTTCCTTTCCAGATGTATTACAGTCAACTTCCAGCAGCTGACAGTAAAGACACAGCACAATCATCAAGTCTTCAACATTCATTTCCACCTAGGTTTAATCTAATCTTCATCATTTATTGTAAAGTTAATTTGCTCCACTAAAGCAAGAGGAAATTCCTATAATAAAGATATTACTTTCTCATAGGGATTCAGGTTAACTCACCTTTGAAGTACTTATATAAAAACCACACACAAAGAAATGAGGCTCCCAATTCAAAGATCTGCATACTGATCAACTCAATGTACTTCTGCTGAAAACAAAAAGCACTCTAATGTAGAACTGCTTTATTGACTGCAGTTAACATGTTACAATTAAATTATGATTCCAGGCATTAAGCCATCTGTTTCTAGTAAGTATAAGCTGCCATCACATGGAATTGGACGAAGAGATGCTAGTCACTGAGGCATCTTGAACTTGGAATCATTTCTGCTTCTTGGGCATTGAAGCGACACCCAGCTGATACACAACATAGGCAGTTCCTGAATTATGAGAAAGAAAAGATAGTTTCAGAATGATGAACAGAATCCTTTCGAGTCAGCCTTCCTTTCCCAGTTTGATTCAGAAGAAATATAGCTAATAAGCAGCTGCAATTCAGATACATTTCCATAGTCATATCTCAACAACTGTTTTGGCAAATCTTATTTTAGGGAAAAAAAAAATCCTTCATACCTCTCCACAGACTGCATAAGATCAAAGAAACAGGACAAAAAAAAAAAGGAGAAGAATATCTGTGTAACCTACACAGACACTCATGAAGTCACTCATTCTTTAAGTGACTGAACTGTAAATCCATTAGATCAATATATTTAAGTTAGAAGCTATTACAAAACTATATCAGAAGCAACATGAATATTGAATACATAAAGTATCACCAAGCTTGGATATATTCTGCTATTGCTTGGATATACTCTGATAGTTTTCACAACATGTGAAAACTCAGCGCATCAAATATCCCCTTGCACTAAAAACCATCAGTCTAGTGAGAAAACTGGTCTGCATTATAATTACATTTTACTCCTTTTCAGAATAAGCTTTCTAAGTGGTTCTAGTTTAACATCTTATATAAATTCAGCAGTATTCTGCCCATAGTACTATTAGTCAGGGGGAAAAAAAAAAAGGACATCTGAAAAGCTCAACTTGAGGAAGCATAAATAAATATATACTATGTCCAAATGGTTTGGGTTTTTTTTCCCCTCTCTCTCCATGCATTTTGCATGTCCTAAAGAACAGGCTGAAGGAACTGTGTAACTGATTTACAAAGCAAACACCAGTCATGTTGGAGATTGTACCAAAGAAAAGTTATTTTAATTTTAGCACTTTGGAAATTGCACCAAAACTTAAATATTTTAGTACTAGACTTACCAAAAACTGTAAGACCCATGGTGACTTTATAGAGCAGAGAATCCATTAGACCACCTTTAAGATACACTGGAATGCCATTATCCTCCTAATGGAAGCAAGCAACAAAAAGATACTATTAGAATATTGTTCTTGCAATATTGTATTACTACAACTAGAGTTACTCAGAACAAGATCTACTTCCCCAAATTATCTTCCCAACTCCCAAAAGACACTTAACCTTACTTAGATTATGCTTTGTCTTTCAGGCTTTCACTCTGCCATGAGATGATCACTCACCAGGGAAGGTGAGCAAGTGATGTAAACATTTGTATGTATTCATTTCTAAAGCAGCTCCTGGCAGATATCTGAATGCTTCTGAGAGCAGTCGCTGGCCCCCTTGGCTGCACAGGATGGTACTGTCACCCCTAGAAACATCCCATCCATCTCCAGCTCCCTTGGCTGCACAGGATGGGATTGTTTCCCCTAGAAACATCCCATCCATCTCCAACATAATCAGTCCCTGCTACAGGGAGAGACAAGGGGAGCAGCCTCTGCTGTCATCTGGCGTCATACAGGAAATTGCTTTGCTCCACCTGAAGTAAAACTCCTAAACTCCAGCTCCATGTGAACTTTACCCTCATCAGCAATTGCTCTGGAATTCAAGGCAGCCTCCAGTGCTGGTGACCTGCAACCCAGCCCAGCTTCACTTGCTGCCCCACGAGAAAGGGACGGGAGGAGGCAGAGATACACCTAGAGATCTCCACCAGCAGAAACAACCTCTGACCTCAACAACATCCCACTTCCCCTTGGCTGGCAATGAACACTGTATTCCTTGGGTAGTGACTAGCTTCCTCTTTCAGGGGAAAATGAAGCAACGAGACACAAAAACTATTAAACTGGGGCTTCTAACACACTTCTTCCCTGAAGCCTGCCTACTCTTATCCCAGTATGAAGCTACTGGTCCAGATTATGGCTCACAGTTAGGAATACATGCTCCTGAGTATCCACTGCTTTGGCATTTGAAGAACCACTAGTTCTTACTAAGTGGCCTTATCAATCAGGATGAGGGTAATTCAGAACTCAGATTTAAAGACTCAGTAATATTCCTTAAGGCCTTTACCATTTTCATAACTGGGAAATAAAAGATGACCACATCCTCATTAAAAAATACTAGGATCATCCATGAGCTATGGATACAGCTGTTAAGACAGCACGTTTAACTTTTCACTGTACTTCCATCCTCTCACTTGATGATCTTCTCTATTTGTTCCTAGGACATACTCCCCCATCTCATCATTTCAGAGTACTTTATCTTTGTATAGTACCTACTACTCATGAGGAACTTGGGAATTAAATCATTTCACAGGGTAAAAAAAACCCCAAAAGAGTCAGTCTGCCAGTCAAGTATGTGTGTATAAATGCTCTTCAATCTCTGTAAAAAATAACTGCCAATTTCAAACACGGTAGTCACGCAATTGAGCTCACCTCAGGTGTAAAGAGGACTTTCACCAGTTATTCAGAAACAAGTCTATTTAATTATGATCTACTAAAACCTTGATATTCCACTAACATTATTCTACTATTGGTGCTCACTCAATACCTGAAAAAACTTCTGCTTCTCAGGAACTTTATTTTCCAACTGCCTGCGTGAAGCAGTGCTTATGGTCCTCCGGGAAATTTGGCGAACACCCTGAAATAGAAGATAAACAGTGTTTTAAAAATGTGACATTTTTCAGCCTTACCCACACCGGGCAGAAATAGTTTTTTTTAAAGTAGGAAGTGGTGGAAAGAATGGAACGTCTTTTAAGAAACACAAACAAAACTTCCCCAAAACCCACTGGTTTTCAGTTTGGTCAGCCTTTCAATAGACTACATAAAGGACTGGTTACCTAAAAAGAAAACGACTTACAACAGATTTATGGATCCGTAGTATAGCCCTCGTAATTTCCCTTTGGAGAGAAATCTCAACATCTGCCCCTTAGATCTCACTTTTAGGCCCCATTTGCCATGTCTGACTATAACAAGCATGATTGTGCAGATAAGGTTCTTCTGTCACATCTGCAGTTCGCTTGCTAGCCACCAGCACAGGAGCTGAAGGAGGCACCCCACACACATGTACGCAGCGGGTTTAAAGACACCTTCCTGTGTCCTAAAATAGGTTTCGTTTCCATACCCGGATTATACAGGTGATGGTTAGTACAAGTCAGGCCACGAAAACCAACGACCTCTGATTCTTCCGATGGCGCAAGGTCTGCCTTGGCTGAGACGCCGCGCCCGGCAGTTCAGAGCCAGCAGCATCTCTAAGTGTCCAGCAGCCTCCTCCAAGCAACACGGCTAACACTGGTCCTCCCCCGCAAAATCACCACTGCTACAACCGCAGCCACAGGGCAAACACCCAGACGATGGCGGTTGCGAGCAGCGGAACAACACACGTCCCTCACTACAAACAAACACGACAGAAAACGTCTCTCCTTCAGAGACGGACTAAGCGCATCCTGGACCCATCAGCTCTGCCCCCGGCCCTTCTACTGCCTGACACCCGGCACTAGGCGGAGCGGGACCTGAACTGTAACGCTTTTCCACCCCAGCCCGCCGCAGCAGCGGCTCCCTCGGCGGCACCCGGCCTCGGGCGAAAGGCTCCGGACAGCGGGAGCCGCAGCCGCGGAGGGAGGCGGGTGCCCACGGCCCCGAAGGGGTGCGCCAGCCCCTGCCCAGCCGGCCCCGCTGCCCGCGCCGCGCCGCGAGCGGCAGCCCCGCGGCGGGCTGACACAGGGCCGGCGGCTGCCTGCTCTCCTCGGCCCGGCCCGGCCCGGCGGCCTCACCTGCAGGTAACGCCACATCGCGGTTCCTGGTCCCGTCACCTCCCGCCAGCAACAAGGGCAGCGGAAAGCGGAAGCTACGAAGCAACTGCAGCGATGGCCCCGCGTCAGCCCAGAGCGCCGGCACAGAGCTCACAGCGCCGCCGCGCCCCGCCAGGCACAGCGGTCCTCCGGGGGGGGGCGTTGGAACTGGGCCCGGGCCGGGCCCGGGCCGCTCTGAGGAAAGCTCCTCACATTGCCACGACAGCCCGGCCCCGGCAGAACGAGGGTGACAGGGCAGCGGAGGGGAGTCCCGGCCCTGAGGCGGGAGAGACGGCGGGAGGAGCCGTCCCGGGCGGGGGCAGAGGCAGCAGCGGCTCGGGCCCCGCAGCCCCCTTCGGCACGAGGCCGATCCGCTTTCGGGGCTCGGGGCGAGCCCAACAACAGCGAGCGTGGGGTAGCGAGGGAGCGGTGACGCCTCCAGCAGCGAGGAGCAGCCTGCCGCCCGCCTCCCCCTCTTCAGAAGGCACTCTGGCAAATCCTTGGAAGAAGTACCCCTCTGAACTACCACATACAGATTTCAACATCATCTTTCGTTAAAACGTTACCTGCAGAGGGCTGGAAGCGTATCCTGGAAGGAACACCGTGGGTTTATGCTCCCCGTGTGGGCTCCCTCGACATCCCCCTCTGGCCGTGACTGAGGGCAGGACACTGAGGTGGGCTGAGTGGACCTTACACCCTTGGGACAGATTTGGCACCCCTTTGGTTGAGCCACTACACGCAGAAGAAAAACTCCAAAACCAAAAATGTGCACCTGCCCAGTGCTTCAGATTCCACTACTAGCAGAGGTACCCGTTACTCTGCAGGTGAAAAAAAGAAAACCCAACTTTAGTGTTTCACGATATATAATTACAGTGAAGCAGTGCCAGATTCATATGAAAATGCAAGTCTATTCGATTCTAAAGAAAAGAATCTATTTGCCCTTCATGAAAGTGCTCTGAGAAGCCTGTGTTTTTTCTGCATTGCAGATGTTGCCCCATAATTGCATCTTCTTATGTTTCAACCTTACGATGAAATACAACACTGTCAGGAAGGCTGTTCCCTGGGTTTGCTGCATTTGCAGAGCACTCAGTTTTTGGCATGACGCTGATTTCACACTGGTGCCAAACCTCATGATGAATAATATGTGTCAAACAACAAATTAGTGCTCAATCTAGTATGGAAGTAACAAAGACCATATCTCAAAGCACAGCACTTCTCAATTTTATGAGCTGCCCTAGAAAGAAACTAAAAACACAAAGATGAAGTATTTCTAGGTAGAGCCTTAGCTGAGTGGAATATTAACAATACCATTTAGAAAGCGTAGCCCTGGAGAATAGAATATATTGTAACAGAGGAGGAAATTGGATGCATGATTTAACAAACAGTTTTCAAACACTCAAGCATTGCTATTAGAGTAACAGAATATATTAATACTACTGCAAGACAGTTTTCCATTCATTCCTCTTGCAATCTTTTATCTTATGAGCGCTTATAATATTTGCATTCTGATTTTTATACACTCAGTTGTATTTAGATACTAGTAAAAGAATCAGAAGCCCCAAACATAGAAATTATTACCTGTTTCATTTCTGCTGTGTGGACCATTTCCCTGTATGTCTGAATCTGAGCTTCAGTGTCTTCACTGTTGACTAATTTACAAAGAAATGAAAGCACCTCAGGGTGAGAATATTTCACTAGAAGCAAACCCTGACTGTTTTTTCCTAGCTGGACAGGGTAACTTCTGCATATACTGTATCAAAGAATAATAAAATTGTTAATGAAAAGTCACTGTTAAATAGTTTTGCTGGAGCCAGAATGAAACCAGGGCTGTTAATATGTATGTTAATAAGCAGTCAGAAAAACCCAGAAGTTTTTTTATACGTTTAAAACCAATAATAGAAGGTTGTGTAAACCTTGCTAAAGAGAAGACACAAACAACTGTGTTACCATTCAATCCAGCTGGGGAAGCAGAAACTCCTGGTGCAGCAGGATGGCTGAAAATGACAAGTGTTAAAACCTCCTCCCATCTTGCTTGCATACTGGTTTATTTTTTTCTTGCAAACAAAATAATTGACTAAACCAGTTAAAAACTACATTGTATATGAAGAGAGAAAACACACTGTATTCTTAGTATAACCATTTTCCATGTTAGAGTTGTGCAATACACTAAAATTGCACTGAAAGAAGCTGCTGACAGAACAAAGGTTTGTTCTGAAGTTTACAGGCATCTATTGTGTAGCATACAGTAACTTCAACCATGTAACTCCAGAGCTCAGCAGGCGAGCCTGCAGACAATCGTTTCTTTCACAGAATCTCAAGGGCTGGAAGGGACCTTCATAGATCATGCAGTCCTGCCAGAGCAGGACCACCTAGAGTAGATCTCACAGGAATTCATCCGTCCATGAACATCAATCTCTCCCACATTCATACCAGAGTTAATGAGGTCATTGATTACATTCCTGGCTCTCCAATACAACTTACAACATCTCACCATTTTATTTAGCAAAACTTGAGCACAATCCTCAAACACAAATTCAATTACATTTCTCCATAGCTCTGGTACTCAGCTTGCTTGCATTGTTTCCTCTGTCATCTTTCCCTGAAATCAGTCTGCTGGAAAATAATTCCATCTACTTCTGTTCAAATATTTTTTTAACTTCTTCAACTTCACTAATTATTGACTGCCCAGGGAGGGTGTGGAGTCTCCTTCCTTGGAGGTCTACAAGCCCGCCTGGACACGTTCCTGTGTGACCTGATTTAGTTGGACCTACTTTGGCAGGGGAGTTGGACTAGATGATCTCTAAAGGTCCCTTCCAATCCCTACCATTCTGTGATTCAGTGAACAGCATTACTTTTAGTTTCAAATGAAGGCTGAGCATGTTTGGAACAGGAGGCTTACAGGAGGTAGTTTCTTATTTGAGTCACGGGTCATATAAGGACCTGCTAATTCTTATCAGGCCATTTTGTGATGGACTTTAGTCTTAATTGAAACTGTCAAGTAAGATTAGACTTCACAGTAAGGCCTACAGAAGGCAACACAGTGATCAGAACAGATTCCGTGAGCTGGAACATAGGGTGTTTTTATATGAAAATACTTCTGCTGATCTGAGGAAAATTTGATACTGCTGCTACTAGTGCAAAAAGAAAGAAAAAATTAAAAAGCACTTTTTTCACCAGGGCTTTCCACGTCAGAGCCCATTCTCACGCTGCTAGAAGAGCTTCTGCCATAAACCATCCACATTGCTAAAAGATCAGCAATAAAATTGGCATATATGTTCATGGCTTTTTCTCCTAGTTCAAAAGTGAGAATTGTTGGCAGGCTGTTCAATAGACAAGTATGTGATAGGCGGAACACTGACCAGGGAGGGGTTCTTTTTTTAAACTTGGTGACTAGGTCAATACAAAATCCTCAAGGGACTGGCTTTATTTGAAGCTCGATGTTGCTCTCCTTCCTGAAGGCCTTTGTACTGTTGCTCCCTTCAGTTAGTTCAGTTACAGGGAACAACATCAAGTAACACAAATGCTGAACTTTTTTTATAAACCAAAATTATGTAGTACCAAGGGTAGATCACAAACTTTCAAGCAAGATCAGAAACCGTATTTTCTTGTCAGAGGGGTCAGATCAGAATCACTTGCAGAGCTTCTAGACTATGGTTATGCCTTGTTCTTTGTCTTCAGCAGTTGTGTTCCAATCAGTAACCTTTCACATCACCGGGTACATTCTGCTTTAGACTTAGTCACATTTTTCTATTATATACTTACTTCAACTCAGCCTTGAACTTATCTGTCTGTAGACATACAGAAAACAAGTAACCAGTGCAAGTAACCACTTACTATACCAGTGCAAGTAGGACATTGGAGAGAAAGGTGTGGTCAGTAACGCCTCCTGTCAACCCAATCCAAACACCAGCCATGTTCATGGCTCCAGGGGATGGATTCAATCAGATAGATATGCTTGCAGATGTTACTTGACCATAGATTGTCATGGTCTTCCTTCCCAGAGATTTCTGTAAAAAAGACAAGGCTTGCATTCTTCAAGGTTTCATGTTCATAATTACAGAAAAACCATGTTGCTGAAAACCTTTTTTCTTTCAGTACCAATGTGACCATGGGAGGCAAAGACTGTGAAGGATCCTTCACATTCCAGTTAAAGCTGCTAACTCTTCCCTCTGACTCAGTCTCCTGGTTTCAGCTGGAACAGTGGTAATTTTTTTCCCTAGTGTCTGGTACAGAGCTGTATTTTGGATTTAGTTTGAGAACAATGCTTATAACACACTGATGTTTTAGTTGTTGCTAATTAGCACTTAGGATAAGGGAAAGAGTTTTCAGTTTCCCATGCTCTGCCAGCAAGGAGGTGCACAAGAAGCTGGGATGGAGCCTGGCCAAGACAGCTGACCTGAACTAGCCACAGGGCTAATGCATACCATAGAACATTCTGCCCAATAGATAACCTGGGGAGAGCTGGTGGGGAGAGGCTGGTCACTGCTTAGGCATCTGTCAGCAAGTGATGATTGCATTGTGAAGCACTTGTCTTTCCTTGGGTTTTAATTCTCTTTTTGTCATTTTCCTTTTCATTATTATTATTCTTTTTCTAAAAAATTAATTTCAGTTAAGCTGTTCTCAGTCCACAAGTTTTGCTTTTGGCTTTCTGATTCTTCTCCTCGTCTCATGGTAGGGGGTGAGGAGTGAGCAAGCAGCTGGGCCTCTTAGTTCCAGAAAAACATGGAGCTGCTGGAGAGAGTTCAGCACAAGGCCACCAACAGGATAGAGTGGATCATCTCCCTTATGATGAAAGGCTGAGGAAGCTGGGGCTCTTCAGCTTGGAGGAGACTGAGGGGTGATCTCATTAATGCTTACAAATACGTAAAGGGCGGGTATCAGGAGGATGGAGCCAGGCTGTTCTCAGTGATGTCCAGTGATAGGACAAGGGGCAATGGGTACAAGCTGGAACATAAGAGGTTCCAAAAAAACCTAAGAGTGGGGCAGAGAAGAACCTCCTGATATTCAACAAGGGCAAGTGCAGAGTCCTGCACCTAGGGAGGAACAACCCCATGCACCAGTACAGGCTGGGGATTGACCTGCTGGAGAGCAGCTCTGCAGAGAGAGATCTGGATGTACTGGTTGACAACTAACTGTGAGCCAGCAATGTGCCCTCGTGACCAAGAAGGCCAATGGCATCCTCAGATGCATCAAGAAGAGTGTGGACAGCAGGTCCAGGGACGTTCTGCTCCCCCTCTCCTTTGCCCTGATGAGGCCTCATCTGGAGCCCTGTGTCCAGTTCTGGGCTCCTCAGCTCAGAGGGACAGAGAACTTCTGGAGAGAGTCCAGCTGTGACCTGGTTCTTCAGTGGCATCCAAGTTCAACACATGACACTGAACACTAGGACAGTGACACTGCCCTGAGATGTCAGCCAGGGACAGCGAGGTTTCAGCTTTGAACATGCGATATAGGCAACTCGTAAGAAATACAAAATCCAAGGATCTCTGTTGTTGACGTGGCATCAGGACAAACAAGCAAGAGTACAGGAAGAGTTTACAAATCCGACCTAATATTTTAAGCTCCCCATACACACTATCCATTGGGTGTATTGCCTGACAAATATTTACTGCTGCAGGCTCTCAGAAAAGAAAAAAAAGCTTGAATACAGCAAAAAAAGTACTCTCTGGTACTTCATTCAGAAGGTCAAAGAAGCACTGACAGCTACAGTCAGCAGAAAAACAGTAAAGTATTGAAAAATATTTTAAGGCAGAGATATAAAAATACTTCGTTTTTCATGCTGAACACAGCTCAAAAAGCAGCATTTGCTACTTGGAAAAAGGTAGGGATTATGAATGAAGCAGAAAAAATTCACATTTCAAGTGACAAACACAAAGTTTAAAAATTAAAATATTTTAATAACCAGTAATCGGGAGACATCCCCTTCCTCATTTACTGTATTTTGGACTGGCAGCTACTCTACAGATGAAAGCCACTTGAACATCTTGTGAGCTTTTCTGCCTTGCAACATATAAAGCTACACACCCTTATAATTCCAGCAACATAAATACAACACTGTAAATCGAATCTTAAAGTCTTGACTGTTTAAAAGCTCTGTGCTGCCACACTGTGCTATGCAAACAACTTATTGTATGGAGTTACAGAAAGCTTGCACGCTGGAAACGAAGCCTTGTTTCATAGTTTACACAGACTTACACAATTAAACTGCTGGCTTAAAAAGATTACACCAGTCCTTCAATAAATACAGTCACATGTTTCTGTAATAAATTATTTTGTGTCATTTAAACTGGCTATAGATTCAGTGGGTCACGAATAAACAACTTTTTCTAATGACCGTGCAATGCCAGAAACACAACTCACTTAAACCACCTTCACACTTCATGAGGTCTTCTCATCCAGATGAAAACAAATGTATGCTCCAAAACAAAACCAAATCTCTTACTAAATGGTTTGCAGAATTTATTAGGTCTTTTTTAATATACTCAATACTTTATCAAGCAAGTTGCATATAAAGTGATCTCCACCATATACATTGCAATTTCTGTGCATCATCTAAAAAAAACCCAAAAGCCACCAGAAAGTACTATTTTACAGCTTACCAATAGCTTTAAATTAACCTAGAAAGTGAACCCTTCTGTGACTTAAGATGCTAACCTGCATATGGCTTCTAACTGCAATATTTAAACCAGGTT
Organism: Colius striatus; assembly: GCF_028858725.1. Lineage (NCBI taxonomy): Eukaryota > Metazoa > Chordata > Aves > Coliiformes > Coliidae > Colius > Colius striatus. The sequence continues at coordinate 14,523,415 of NC_084760.1, read as the reverse complement.
TCACAGCAAGCTCAACCTGCATTTTCAGTGACAAGAGGTTACTGCCATCTCAATTTCTATAGCTTACTATCTTAACACCGCAAAAAGAAAATCATGTGGTGTTCACTCCAAATAAGGAAAAAGTAAATGACAATTCCTTTACAACAGAGCCTTTTACTAATACATATGCCTTGAGAAAATTAGGAAACTCCTCCAGTAAGGGAATTAACCTGAATTTGTCAACAAGAAAAACATTTTAGGGTTCTTCTTGATTAATACTCGGAGCTGCTCATAAAAAGCAAAACCAGCAAGCAGAACAGGTAAACTAGTATTGTATATGACTTAGAGCAAAGACAGTTAGAAGAATAGAAAAAAAAAAGCAGATTCTACCTGCATAAGCATTTTCCAATTTAGGACACTTTTTATAAGGGACTCACACAGATAATTAACAAACAGGCTTTCTGATCTTTTCCTAGGATGCAAGTTTACTGGCCAGGCACATCCATTGTAAATGCGCAAAGAACCCAGAGTGATGACATTTACACAGCACTTAAAAAGGATTTAACAAAACAGAGGTGAGAAGGACACAGGAAAAAATATTTAACAACTTATATAAATATATTAAAATCTCAGCAAATGTAAAAGTCCATGCACACAAGACAGTAAATTGAAAAAAAACCCCACATTTAAGACTGGACTTTTTCCTTTCAACAGCACTGACACCTGAATTGCAGAAAGTTAACGGTTTACACTATAACAGTCTTTCTCCACACAACCTATAGGTACTGAATCACACTGACATTACACAGAGCATGAACAAGCAGCAGATGCATCAAGGGAACAGGAGCTATATGCATCATCTGGCCTGCCCAGTTAGGCAAGTGTCAGAAAAACTGCTTCTGACCTGGGCAGAGATACAATCAATATAGCTAATTGCATACCTGTCATTTTTGAGTTAATCCACAGAACGGGAAAGGGGACTTTTTAGGTAAAAGTATGTACCCAGTCTCAGAAGTGACAGAAGCAGAGATTTATCTTTCAAAACCTGGGTCTGTTCTGGACTGGCCTTGATGCACATGCAGTACACTTGTTTTCAAAATGCAAGATTAATTGGGAATGTCTGCACTGGTGTTTCGATTTCCGTATTTGTGATGGATGATCAGCAACACAACTCCTAAGAAGAAGCATATGGACCCAACGGTGATGTAAGCAATTCCCAGAAAGGGATTTTTGCCTCCCATCCATGAAATGGTGCTTAGGATCATTCTTTTTCGTCCGTCAAAACTGTGTACAGGATAATCTGAAAAGCATTTAGGAAAACAAGAAGCACGTTTCCAAATGTAGCTTTATGTGGTCAGGCACATTAAAATCTTGGATGATTTTACTCAGGCTCCAAATCCAATATTCAAAGGCAGCAGTTTCTAAGTGCAAAAATGAAACGTTTAGCTGTTCTTTAGGCCACCATTAATCTGAGTACTGTCAGCTACTCCAAGATAAATGTCACATGAGGAGATGTTAAGCCCTTTAAGGAAAGGGTAAACTTCTGAAAGTAGTTTCAATAAAATGATAGAAATCTCAATTTTAATTCTTGAACATGTTTTAGTACACAATTTTTCTTTATGTTCACTCAGTTTTATATGCACTCCCCACCGTTCTGCAGCAAAGGAAAATACCGCAGTAGCTATTTTTAAATGATCATTAAATGCTTTCAAATTTTAAGAACTTCGTAACTATGACAACCCTCCTCCTCTAGTCTCCTGTGCTTCTACCTTGTCTTTAGTTTATCCAAACAGAATGACAGACTCCCCTATCTAATGCACAGCTCTGGCATTTTTCTGACCTCCAAAGTCAGTCTGCTCTTGATTATATAATGCCATTGCACCCTGTAGTTAATGTTCTCAAACGTCTAGGCTTCCAACTACCTCCATTCTTTCCTTTTTGCTATGCTCCTCTCAATTTGTTTTCCCTTCCAATACAAAGCTACTAATTCTATAAAAACTTGCACAGAAGTAAGAGATGGTGATATCCTCCCTGATTCTCACTACCATGTTTTCAACCGCAGCTCAATACCATCATTTTCTTTTGGAGACGAGAAAAAAAGCCTAGTTGAATTTGAACTTTTACAAATACATGTGCCTATGTTATCCAGCTAAGGCCCCTAACTGCTTTCAAAGGTTTCCCAAAGGATACTGTATGCGATATCCAAAGAATATTTCCCAGCCTGTAAGGTAGGCTGCAAGTTGTTCTTCCTCTCAATGAGACGGTAGAGCTTGCGAAAGGTGGGCAGCGCGGCCGTGCGCATCCACACGATGAAGTCCTCGTTGATAAAGCCGTTGTTGTCAGGCTCCGAGTCCAGCATGTACACTGGCTTGGGCCAGTTTATAGGTTTTGTTGTGCCTGCAATTAAACCAATAAATCATTTCAAACACAGGACAAAGTAACAAGCTGGATCATCAAAATTCATTCTAATGTGATGGAAATGAACATATTAGCTTCTAAATGGTGAACAGCAAGTTTGGCTCATCACTGTTGCAAGACACTGCTGTTTAAGAACCTTTTGCAGTTCAAATAGTGCTTACCCATTTCTTCTCAAGACAGCACTATCCATTTGTTTAAACAGATTTGCCTCCCCAAAGTGCTTCGACAGTCTTGTCTCAAAACATTACTCAGTTAGATAGTTCTCCATAACAAATGAGAGCTCCCCTGCTTGCTTGTTTGGAGTTTGAATACCACCTTCCCGCACCATCAGCAAATAAACTTATCTACAGTATCTCAGCTGATGCCATACTAATGCTTTTGCCTTTTTTTTGGAAATACCACTCTATACAGTTTTAGGATAAAGAATCTGCTTTTCCAAAGCTAGCATCACATTGGTAACATATAATTTAGTTGTGACTAAGCATGAAAACCCACATCAGGTTAAACCTGAATTTATTACGTACCTTGCATGAACAGATACACACCTTAGGGCCCCAAGGAAGATTATTTTCAGACATTTGCAGCCAAAGAAAACTTGGATTTAACAAACTGTATTTAACCTAACAAATAAGTGGCATCATTTCTTTTAGAAAAAACTTTTCACAATCTAGCTGTAGAAACATTTAAGTGAAAACTCCATATGAAAACTTTAAGCAGCTGCAGGATTTCTTTTCAAGTTACATCCAAGTGTTACAGCAGTTGTGCTTTGGCTGGGATAGGGTTAAATTTCTTCCTACTGACATGTGTCCTGCTGGGCTATGGAGTCATGATGAAAATAATGAAATTAATGAAATCGTGTTGATGAAAATGTTTTTAAATCATTACAGAAAAGGTAAAAAACAAACACTTTTCACATGAAATTTGCAGCTTTCATTATTTAAAGGCAACATTTCTAGAGTAGTCCTTAGCTTGGATTTCTTTAACATTTTAAATTAGCATATTCAGTAAAACGTTGTCGACGAGGTAAAACTCATTGGAATCAAAATGTGTTTGAAGTGTTTTGTTATTCTTAACATTTCACTATTTTTTTTACCTTGGAAAAGCGCAGTTAAGTTATTTCCATCTCCTGTGGGATTCCTGAACTTTACATTTTTATCTGTCCACCATGCAATACCTTTTTTAATCAAAGTAATAGGAGTCCTTGTGTCATTCTCAATGCGGTATAATTCCAACGTATCTAAAGATAAATCAAATCAGACAACCAGCTGAAGAAACTTTGATTAGACAGGTGATCTTGATAGGCAGTGAAACAGTTACCTCCAGGAGAAACAAAACAACAAATCTGGACAAAGCAGCTATTGCCTGTCTGTCACAATCACAAGCTGTTCTGTAAGAAACAATGTATATTACACAGCAGTGTATTTTATATATGATTATATATAATGATATTATTATATATGATATTGTATTGTTTCTACTCCACAGCAGTCAAAGCTTCCCACAAAAGGTACTTCACCTCCTGTAGTGGTTTTGCCTTGGCCAGGTTTTTGGTGGCAGGGGGAGCTACAGGGGTGGCTTCTTTAAACAAAGAGCTGCCAGAAGCTTCCCCTGTAGCTCCCAGGGGATGACCCATTTTGGGCAGGGTGTGAGGAGCTGCCCTGGTGGCAGCCCTCATGCTGGAGCAGTTCATGAGGATCTGTAGCCCACGGGAAGGACCCACAGTGGCGAAGTTAATGGAGGACTGTCCCCCATGGGAGGAACCCCACACTGTAGCAGTGGGAACTGTGATGAGGCCTCTCTCTGAGAAGAAGCAGCAGCAAAGTCCATCTGTAGTGAACTGACTGCAACCCCAATCCCCCATGCTGCTGGGCCGGGTGGGAAGGAAGGGGAGCCCCAGAGGAGAGAGGAGTTGGGGGAGTTGTTTTAAGATTTGGTTTTATTTCTTATCTCCCTCATTTAATAAATCAAACCCTTTTCTCCCCAAGCTGAGTCTGTTTTGCCTGTGACACTAATTGCTGAGTGATGCTCCTGTCCTTATCTTGACTCACAAATCTCTCATTATATTTCTCTCTCCCCCGTCCAGTTTAGAAGGGGAAGTGATAGAATGACTTGATGGGCACCTGGCACCCAGCCAGAGCTAAACCACCACAACTCCATTGTACCTTATCAGATTGAATTAACTCTTACACTAATTTTGAAAAAAACAACAGTAGTACAATACATCTGTTTTATTCTGAACAATGAAAATGTGTTGATTTGAACCAAAAAAGCCCATAATGTCTTTACTAATTTGCAACATAACAGGAAACATACACTGAATCACAGAAACATCTGAGTGATAATTCAGAAGTGTTACCGTACCATTAAACATACTGTTGGCAATAGCTCCACAAGGAGCAATGGGTTTGTCCTCATTTGTACGGTAAGGCTCGCACTCCTTACTTGGGTTCTGACAAAGAAAAAAGGCAGATGAGTCTGTGCTAGTTTATCCAACTGTTCTCCTGGTTTTTACTACAGTACCTTAACTACCTGCACACCTTAAATGTACCACAAAATGATCTCTTCTCAAGTCAGGTTATTAACAAATGCTTCAGCATTCAATACTATGTCAGTGTGATCGATTTTTCTTTTGCAAGCAGGAATAAAATCTAAATAAAACACGAATAAAGTCAGAATCCCACCATGGTCATACTGATAATAAGGCTTTATTTGGAAGCTATTATTTTTTTCCTTTTATCTTGTAATAGAAAGAGTTCTGTATCATTAAGCACACCAGTATTCTTTTATTAAAGGTCTGGGGTGTTTTTTACGATGCATCAGTTTTATAGAAGAGTATAATACAAAACCAAGTGTAATATAAAATGCAAAAGGTTGAAAAGGCTCCAACAGTATGACAAAAATGAAAGCAGAGAAAGCCTCCCCAAAACCTCGTGTCAGTCATCAGGTGGAACCTCCTAAAACTCTTACCTTTTTTAAAGTTTACAGGTAAATCATTCTTGCTGGTGCAACGACTCAATTGCATTTCCACTCCTCATAAAAATTAGGAAAAGGAGAGGTATGGCCCTAAACATTACACAGTGCTTTGAACAGAATACACAGTACTGATATTTTCCAATATTGCTGATGTTCAATATTGCACCAGAGTCTGCAAAAATGGATGCATTTAGCTGCAATATCCAAATCAAGTGCTAGGTAAACAAGTATTATCTTATACTGAAGACAAAAACTTCAGAAAGAATGGATACAGATAGATACTAGTGACTGAAGAGAAGACAGTTTAAAACTATTCAAATCTGAGAAGTGATTGAAGATTCACTGCTGTCTGCTTAAAGATATTAACTTCATAGTATTTTACACATTCATTTTCTGCAAATGAAATATAAATCCTTTATGGTTGTCTTCTGTTATGTAAAAATTCTACTACCTCATTATCACTAAATGAAACACTCAGCTACATGGCAATTACGCAACAGTCAGAAGTTAGCAGCTTATTTAATATCCAAGCATAAATACCTACCAGCAGTGAACTGTTATCTCCATTTAGTTGGCTGTCATCTCGAGATTTCACGTAACGACGATGGTTTTGATAGAAGTTTGAAAGTCCGTAATACATGAATACGTTGCTCTAGAAGAAGATGGGGCAAAAGGGGTTTTCATGCACACAAAGCTTGAATTTTGATCTCTTAAACTCCATGTTTACTTTACAGCAACACTGAGTACACAAAAGTACTACCCTAAGCTGGCATCCTCACATCAAACATTATAAACATGCCATACACTACCAGAATGATATTCACCAGCACTAATCCAAACACTTACCTTGTCCGATCTTAAGCATATAAGCCTCATTATTTGCCTCTTTCTTTTATCAGACAGCAGCTAGCTGGTATTTTCAATTATTTTTCAACTGGGTCTTTCTAAACCACACAGGAACAGCTGATCTACTCACCAGCTATATGACATGTAGTAAATCTAACTGTGCAAAACACAAGCGTTCCATTTAATTCTGTACGTTTCCAGATAAACAGAACCCTTGAAATCCATCTCACCCCATTACTGAAAAGGCAGACAAAATCCAGATCCACGATCACAGAAAAACTACAAATAATCCTTTAAAATGAGGGGGAGGGAAAAAAGCCTTCAATGACAAAGCTTTCCTATGAAATAAACTGTACAAAGTGTTCAGATTTCACTTTGCATACAGAGTAATGTACCTCAAATGAATGTTCCAGTGTGAAATTGATGGTGCATGTACAAGGTGGTGTGCTGTCCCAGGACACATTTAAACATTTGTTGCAGGGACTAGAAGGCTCTGTTCCCGTATAGTCAATCTGTAATAGAAAAAAAAACTAAGTCATTAATTTATGATAGGAGAGTAAAGAAAAATCATGAGTAAGTCAGAAAGTTGGCATGTCATTTATTTTGCAAGCTAAATGCACCTAAATGCTAAAAGCCCATTCAGGCCTATCTGATGACCTTAAGACTTTCCTTCCAATCTAAACAGTTTTGTGATTCTGTTTATATGCTCAATATCAGCCTCAAACAAATCTAACACTGAGGTGAGTCATTACTGCTGCAGGAAAACAAAGCAAAATACAAAACAAAACATCATACCAAAACATAAACAGCAGATGCTCCAGGCAACACGGTATTTCCAGACACACACACACACACACACACATTTTGTGACAAGAAAATCTGAGCTTTTAAGTGCTTTCCAGAGAGGTTAAACTTATGAAAGTATAGACATTTAATTAGCTTGCATTCTTAATGCCCAAGAAGTGGTAAAATACCAGGAGATGGACAAGAAAGATGCTCAAGGTAAACCATCTGCAGTAGCCTTTTATAAAACTATAGTCATGTTGTAGTTTAAATGATACTGCTGTTGAACAGTTTTGTTTCCATAAGTTGCTGTATGTTGCATCAGTCTTAGTTTAAAATCTAAATAGGAAGCCCATAGTAAGTGTAGAAATACATACATTTCTCCCCCCCTTATTTATGCTTGTAGTGAAAGATGTTAGCAAGAATTAGAGTGATTAATGATCCGTTCATTCTAATACCTGTATTTAGGTTAGCTAAAACAAACATGCAGTTTCAAGGTTGAGGAAACAACTGAAGCCTATATTCCTTTGGATCTTCTTCAAGGTCCCTCTTCCTGTGATTTCTTTGATATCTATTAAGCTGCAGCCCTTCTCTCAGCACTTTTATTAGCGTCTGCTCTGCTGCCAGATGAGACTTACACCCTAACGAGCATAGCTGAAACGAGTCAGCTTCAGAGGCTATTAGCTGGCAGAGAGAGAGAGGATCACACATAATCTTTGCTTCCTTCACCAAACAAGATATTGAGTTGATGCTGATCTAGAAATAGCACTACTCCAGCAGTACCCAGCAGCTCTGTCCAGCTACAGCAGACAGACCATCACTACTTTCAACAAACAACACATCTCACTTGTTCAAGGCTAACTCAGCAAGGGCTTTTTTTTCCTGCTAAAGGAAGCTTAAGCAAACATTTCTTTTAAAAAAAGAACTGAAATCTCCACGTCCTGAGGTAGTTCTCAGGAGTGTGGGAAAGTTTTAGATCAACAACAAACTCAAATAATCCAAGGTTGCAAAAAGAGCTAAAGACTTGACTTTCAGAAGCAAAATTGACTAAATTCTGTGGAGCGTGGAATTGATGTACATCAAAACAGAACCATGATTTTGACCACTGCTATCAGCTGCCAGTAGCTGCCAACACAAGTGGGGCTTTTTTCTGTATCCACATGTACAGGTTACATGCAACAGAGAGCTTATTTAAGGGGATAGAGGTATCTGTCTTCATCTCTTGACAAAATAATGAAACCAGGACTTAAGACAATTGAATGACTGACTTTGGGGTCCACACAGGTACCCAGCTGACCCAGCATTGTCCCCAGGGATCGACCAGCAGCTGAGTATGACAGAGCCACACAGAATGAGACCCTCCCACCAATCACTGATCTATAAGGACATGGGATACATCCAAATTATCTGTCACCAATATCTTTTCAAGCTGTTGTCTGTTTCAATTGATTTACACTTTACAGTATATCAGTAATATAACTACTGCATACACATTCTCCAAACCATTTTGTAGACTTCATACACTGTCACATACTTGTCCTACTCTGATTGGCCACTTCTTCTATAAAAGGCATCTTTGCTAACCCTCTCTGTAGGTTTTTCTTAAGTTTTATGTCATTTGAGATGGGGCTACTAGAACCACATGCAACACTTTCTCATCTGAAAGCCTACTTGGCTTTTGAATTATGATTATGCATTTCACATATAGCAGTCACGGTGTTCCTACACAATTAATGCTTTGGATGGTCCTCAGTTTTTATCACATATTAATATGCTCAGTCAGCGTTTCTTATCCATACAAAAAAACACCCAGGAAATACAAAACTCTCTCACTCTTTAGTAGCAGGGCAAAAAGAGATATTTACAGAGACAATTCTCATTTTCTACTCAAATGAACTATTTTAACGATAAGATTCAAGATAAATAGCTTTTCATATCCTTTGAAACAGTGAGAAAATGCTAGAGAAAAACAAAGACAAAACCCCTATAATTCTAGCACACTTAAGCTGTCAGAAGTCTTCCACATCTGAATTCAAGAGATCTTATAACGGGAATCAGCGAAAAAGGTATATTTTGCTGCTCAGACTTTGCAATCTGTTTAAGAACTGCAGAGTTCCCAGAGATACTGATGGCTGCAATTTCTAGTTCCAGGAAGGGGGATGTGAATTATATGCAAGTATGTATTTCAGGGGCATGTTACACTTTCTATTAAATTCTAATACACTAAATGTACAGGCAGCTATATATATATGCACACACCCCCCGTAACAAGTACGCCATTGTCTAGGAGGTAGGTGTAAATAACTACCTCAACTTCCTCCCCCAATTACATTTTTAAAAGAGCTTAGTCACTGCACCTAGCTTCTACATGTCCTGTCTCCCAGAGCTAAAGGTACAGCTATTTGTGAATAACATTTGGAGGTTATTAAAAGCCAGAATACTATGCAGGCATTTATCTCAGCTAAGCACACAGATGATAGCATCTGTCACTGATGCTCAAAGCCCAAATGCTGGTGTGTAAAATGCTTCATCCACACTTTGTTGCTACAACCATAAAGCCTTTTTTTAAGCTTTTTTTTTTCCCCAAATTCACTTGCCTTTAGAGAGATAACCCAATTCACAGAATTTCTGCATTATAACACTTGTAAAAACATGTGTGAGGATCAGAGAATAGTACCCAAGTTTCCTCATTCTTACCTGCATACCCCAACTGTCTGACCATACTCTGAGAGGCCAAGAACTCTGTCCCTCCTGTCCACACAAAAGCTTAATGATCTGACTTGGGAGAGTTTCGTGTGAGAGGGATCATTCAAGAGTGAACCCACAGAGTAAACAAAAAAAATCCCAAATTAATTAAACCTTTTCCAATCTTGAATATCCTGGAATTAGAAAGGGTGAAAGACCAAGTGGTTTCCAAATATAAATGGCTACTACTGTTTTATATAAGCAACCCGACTGAGTGGAAGAGCATCAGTCATGCTCCCGTGTTTTCATACCGCATGCCAGGTGGGAACATCTAGTTTTTAGCTCCTAGTGGAACTTAATAGAAGTACATGACTGAGGTGGTAAGCAACAACAGTACACAAAAATTCTGTATATGCATACAGCAGCAATATAGGTACCAGAAAATAAAAATTGCTTACATTTTTGGACTCATGAAACGCTGCTGCATTTCCTGTCCCTATATTCATAATGAAATAGAGGTATTTATCCAATTATATTTACCTTACAACTGTCAATATTGTTTTACTATAGAAATGGCCATTCTAAAAGCAATTGTAAAAAAGAATACACCAGTTAGCAAGGATTTTTTTGCTTCTCTCTGTTGAGTGTCCTGCTGAAAACATGTGGTTTTATTTACCTTAAATATGACAACTTATAGGTCTATGTGCCTACAACAACATGGCAATGTTCCCTGAAGCACCTCTGTCCATCTTCAGACGTTCTGCATAACCTCAAACCTTGACAAAAGCAGCAATTGCTTTTCAAAAATATGCTTACGTACAATGTGAAATCCACCCCACCTTCGCTTTTTCTCATTTCTGCTTTTCTTCTTGACTGCAATTCTAGTTCTTAAGAACTAGGTACATAACATAAAAGGAAAATGAGCCTTAAACTGGGTTTATGATAACATTGTTTATACTTTAACAGAAATATATAAACATAGTACCATTCACTGTCTGCATCAGGATTTATTTAGTTTATTGGGCTTCACTGCCACCACTAGCCAAGCCACTGTCTTTAATGATTTGAAAGTGATAGCTCACTCTGATAACTAGAGTGATCTGATACACAAAATTTCATATTCTCCAACAGAGCAATCCAAACAACTGCACGTTCTCTCCCCACCATCAATCTCGGTTGCCATCAGCTCACTGAATCTCATCATAGGTGTCAATTTGCTTTTCAAGGTTGTCCCTAAGCCCTTTGGCTTGTTTCTGTACATCACAAAGTAATCATAGAATGGTAGGGGTTTGGAAGGGACCTTTAGTAATGCTGTTATCCAATGGTCCTAACTCCCATACACAGATCAGTTTTCAGCTAATGCTCAGCAACTTTTGACATCAGTGGTATGGTTAATTATTAGGTGTAAATGACAGTTTTTGTTAAGTATAATTAGAAAAAGTCATTCTCTTCCATCTTTAAGTTTACTCCGGACACTCTCATCTCCTACAGAGTATCTAAAACGTTAAATCATCAGTGCAAATAAGAATTACAGCAAACCACAGAGTTTTGTCCTGAAACTACAGTTACTTTGGACTACTCAAGGACACACAACCCATTACCACAAGCGATCCCAAGGATGATGGACGTGCTTTCTGTGCTAATGCAAACAAAACTTGCATTGGGCCGTGTAAATTACTGAAATACACAATTCTTAAACTTCCCTGTGAACTCGCTCAGCAGCACTGGCGAGGCTGACAGGAGGGATACAGCCTATGCGGAGGACACTCGATGCAATACCTACTCAAGGGTAACTTATGGACGGTTCGTCAAAGTACAGACGCTAACCCACATCGGAAGAGCTGGGGCGACGCGCCAGTTCACCACCCCGAGGCCCCTTTGCCTCCCACCGAGACCACGGCGGGTCTCGGAAGGAGCCGAGCGGGCCGACGGCAGGCGGCCGATCCCTAACACCGCTGGCCCGGCCCGGCGCCCCGCGAGCGGCCTCCAGGGGCTCCACAGCCCTGCCGCGGCGGGCCCAAGACCGGGCCCGGGCTCCGCCAGCCGCCTCTGCCCCCCGCCCCGCCCCCGCGCACCTCGTACTCGCGGATGTTGTTGGAGGTGACGAATATGCCGATGCCGATGGGGATGAAGATGAGGCCGATGATGAAGAAGGCCGGCAGCACCGTGCCCGCCGTCAGGATGGGCTGCCAGGCCGGTAGTCGCTGCTGCTTGAACGCCGTGTTATCGGGCTTGCGTGTCTTCACCGCGCCGCCGCCGCCCGGAGCGCTACCGCCCGGCACCCCCACGCCGCCGGAGGGGTGCCCGTCCGCCTCATCCTTCGCGCTGTAGTTCACCGCCATGGCCCGGCGCTGCGCGCTGCCACCGCCGGCACCTGCACCCCCAAGGCACAGCACGGCACAGCGTTCCGTTCCGTTCCGTTCCCTTCCGCCCCGCCCGGCACGTCACCGGCAGCGACCGGCCCGACGGCGCCAGCGCCGGGCGCAGATGTGACGCAACGTCCTGGCCACGCCCCAGCTGCGCGTGCGCGGGAGCAGAGAGGACCGAGACGGACCGCGGCCCGGGCCTGCGCGCCCCGGCTCCGCCCGCCCCGGCCCGGCCCCGCCCCTTCCCCGCCCCGGCTCCGCCCGGCCCCTCCCGGCCCGGCCCCGCCCCGGCCCCGCCCCTCCCCGCCCCTTCCCCGCCCCGGCTCCGCCCGCCCCGGCCCGGCCCCGCCCCTTCCCCGCCCCTCCCCGCCTTTCCCCGGCCCGGCTCCGCCCGCCCCGCCCCGGCCCCGCCCGCCCCGGCTCCGCCCGCCCCGCCCCGGCCCCGCCCGCCCCGGCCCGGCCCGCCCCAGCTCCGTCTGCCGCGGCGCGAGAGACGGGGCTGGGAGCCGCATGCGCCGCAGTCGTGGGCGCGTTGCCTGTGGCGGGGCAGGGCGGAGTGAAGGTGTTTCCGGGTCGCTGCTTCGCTGCGTCCAGGGACGTCGGGGCTGCGGAGGGGCTGAGCCGCTGTGCAAAGTACCGCGTCAGTTTCTGCCTGTCTCGCCCTGTTCAGCTTGTGGCAGGGTAGTCGGGTCCTGGCTGCCCCGCAGCCTCATGTCTTGCTGCCGCCACAGCCCTACTGCCTCCCTGTGCCCGAGGCCGGCGGCGGCCACCGCCTCTGGACAGAGGAGCAGAGAAGCCCTGGGCCTGCTACCTGGGCAAGCCCACTTGATCCTTCCAGGGGACCCCTGCCAGTCCTCGGCTTCCCACTGCACCAGAAGAGGGTTGCTGGGAAAAGGTAGCACCCACGGTATCAGAAACGGGGAAATTACCATCAGCTTTCTGCTTTGATGAATAGGAACAGCATCAGTGCCACTGTAGAAATGTCATAATGCAGGGCGCTTCAGCACAGATGTGAGAGCTTGTCTTAATGATGCCATTCATGTGCTGAGTCCTGTGCCAGTGTTGGGCTGTACAGCTCAAGGAAGATAAGGAGCTTCTCTAGAGAGTCCAGCAGAGGGGCTGCCAAAATGATCAAGGGCTTGGAACATCATCATCAGTCTTTACAACTACTTGAAAGGAGGCTGTAACAATATGGGGAGTCTTGTCAATCATGAATGGTAGGACACGAGGACATGGGCTCAAATTGTGCCAGGGGAGGTTTAGACTGGAGATGAGGCAGAATTTTGAACCAAGAGGGTTATTAAGCATTGGAAAGGGCTGCCCAGGGAGGTGGTGAGATCCCCATCTTTGCATATATTCAAAAGACACATACATGAGGTGCTGAGGGACATGGTTTAGTGATACGCCTGGTAGTGTGGGGTTAGTGGTTGGACTTGATCTTAAAGGTCTTTTCCAACCCAAGTGATTCTATCATTCTGTGATCTTTCTTACAAGGAAAGACTGTAGGACCTAGGGCTGTTTAGCCTGGAGGAGGCTAAGAGGAGACCTCATCAACGCTTGTAAGTACCGAAAGAATCAGGAGGATGGGATGACACTTTTTTTCTGTAGTGTCCGGTGACAGGACAAGGGGTAATGGATAAAAGCTGGAACACAAAAAGTTCATCTTAAACAGAAACTTCTTTCCTGTGAGAGTGAGGGAGCCCTGGCACAGGCTGCCCAGGGAGGGTGTGGAGGCTCCTTCTTTGGAGGTCATCAAAACCTGTCTGGACATGTTCCTATGCGACTTGATGTAGGTGGACCTGCTTCTGCAGGGGGGTTGGACTGGATGATCTCTAAAGGTCCCTTCCAGCCCCTACCATTCTGTGATACCATTCTATGATACCAACCATTGCTTTGGGGAGTTCTGCAGTATGTGTCCGCGCTGTTATCAGGAGGTGTGTGTGTGAATCCGAGTGCACTGAACGTGGATACAAGTGTTGTTATCTCGGGAGCTAATCTGGCTTCATCAACTAGTCGCCTTGTGGGAAGCACTGTGGGAGTGTGCATTTGTACGGCAAATGCACACATGGACGGAAAGTCCATGTTTCTCACTTTATTAGTACATTGTTTTGTGAGGACTGTGTAGTCCTTACTGCACAAAGTGAGCATAGCCCAAATTCGCTTGATTTTAAGAAAAGATAAATAAAACTCTTTCATTAGATAGCTTCATTAAGACATTTTTAGCTGCCTGAGGAACAGGTTCCCTAAAATAAATGCCTTTTAGTTCTCAAGTTCTCGACGATGACCACTGGGGGGAGCAAATGGCTTGTGTAGATGCGGTCTCCGTGGTGACTCAAAGGACCTCTCTTCACGGACGGCATAGGAAACGGAAGCACTCAAGCATCTCACATTTAAGAATGAATTTGGTGCCTAATAATTATTTAGAGGTTAAAAATAAATTGTATTCCTTATGTCATCTTTGCTAAGGCAAATCTCATTCCTAATGTATCATTTCCATTACTTACTTTTTGCCATCATTCCCCCCAGCTAAGCCACTCATCCCTATTACAACCCTTTTCTTTATTATCGTTTGTTTTCAGTTATCACCTTCAGCTCCAGTCATTTTTGCTCCCACAGCCCCACAGAAAATCCAATGAAGTGCCAGCTGGCATCCCAAGAGAACAAGACTGCTTGTAAACCTGTGCTGTGAGGTGTCAAAAATACACCTGGCAGCAGGATATTTGAGGAGCAGTACAAGGAAGGGGCAAGCCTGATGCTGTCAGATATGAGAGGACTGGCAAGAAATGGCACCTTAAATTTGTATGGGAAACTATTCTGCAGTGGTTAACTGGGCACGGGCTCTGTCAGCTGTTGGGGAATAGCCACTCGAAGTGATGTGGGCTCGGGGCTGTGGGCCAGGTGATGGAAACGCTGATGTGGTAATACAGTTGTGTGAAATGGGCAGAAAAACAGTGGGGTGCTTCCTAGAGGATCTTGCAGAGTGGAAGAAGGGAGATGTCTGAACTAACCTCTGCTTGCTATTCTGCATGATGTGAAACAGAAAAACCATGTAACGTGTCATAAAAATCATATCTACCATTAGCTCTGTCTTCTCTAGTTGTATCTGAGGCCATATGTTCATCCATAAGCTCGACCTAGACATACATTTTGCACTGTAACAACTAGGCTAATTAGAAGCATGATTTTCTTTTTACCAAACTATTTTCTTCCTCTCTAACATAACTGGATGCAATCATGGGATATATCTTACTGCCAGGCTGTTCTCAGTGATGGCCAGTGATAGGACAAGTGTCAATGGGTACAAGCTGGAACATAAGAGGTTCCAAAGAAACATAAGGAAAAACTTCTTCACTGTGAGGGTGAGAGAGCACTGGAACAGGCTGCCCAGATGGGTTGTGGAGTCTCCTTCTCTGGGGCCATTCAAAACCCACCTGGATGAGTTCCTGTGTGACCTACTCTAGGTGGCATGCTCTGGAAGGGGGGTTGGACTGGATGATTTTTCGAGGTCCCTTCCAGCCCTTGAGATTCTGTGATGCTTTAGAGAAAGAAAGAATATCAGCATAAATACGTCAATATATTAGTTTTACATTTTACCAGTAAACTAAGGTCTTGGTTGGATATTACTTCACAGTTTTACACTGGGCCAAACTAATTTCTATCCAATATGGTATATATTATACCAACAAATTTCCCATTCATGCAATTTTACAATGAGGTGCTGCACAACGTAGTGCACTTCACTTGGGCCTGTGTGCAGTTATAAGGCAGATGGGTACAGAAGAAAAAAAAAAGAGAAAAATACTTACTGAAACATACATTTATAATGTTGCTTTTGTAATATGTGGAATGACAAACTGATTTATTAGGTATTCACCTAGCAGTGAGTGCTACACAGATATATTACATAGTCAAGGCCTTGGTGTGCTGCATTGTTAAGGCAAGGAAGCAGCACACATGTATCAGATTACCTAAGAACAAATGCTAAAATTACAAAAGTTTCATTTTAAAACTGAAGACTGGTTCCAGGGGTAGTGAACAGATTCACAGAATCATTGCAGTTGGAAAAGACCTTTCACATCATCAAGTCCAACCAAAATGAGCCTTAAAATGGTATGAAAATGAATGTATTGTAGTTAAATGGATTTAAGTTGCGCCAAGGGAGGTTTAGATTGGACATTAGGAAGAACTTTTTCACCAAGAGAGTTGTTAAGCATTGGAATGGGCTGCCCAGGGAGGTGGTGGAATCACCATCCCTGCAGATATTAAAAAGATAGATGAGGTACTAAGGGACATGCTTTAGTGATGGCCTTGGCAGTGCGAGGTTAGTGGTTGGACTCGATGATCTTAAGTCTTTTCCAACTGTAATGAACCCGTGATTTGATGATAATCTAAAAGACCACCAACTGACACTTACTTTTTGTCTTCCATTAAGCCCCCAAAATGATCTGCTGGCATTTACCCTATCACATTGTCCACTTATTTCTAGAAAGGGCAGAAATAATTCTTTTTAAAGTAAATTGTAAAGAAATAAAACCTTATGTAGTTAAACTCCGTAATATTTAGAACAGATAAAGCAAATAAAATGCATTAACTGCCAAATAGATTATTCCAGGGAGAAAATCTACCTAACTTAAAGCATTAAATATGGGGGTTTTTAACTTGAATTTGTTACTGTTCAGAAGAGGAGATAAACCCCAGCAATTCACAGCAGGAAGTGGAACAGTTGGTGCAGTAACCTCCAATTTATATCTTGTTTGCTCCACTAGAGATGGTTCTACAAAACAGGAGGTTTTGTTTCCTTTTTGGTCCAATTATGTTTCAAAATGAGGCAAAAAAAATCTCACTGGCTCTAGACTAATTTGATATTTTTTTAATAGATTGAAACATTGTATTTTACCACCTATAATTATACTAACACAGGTCTTTCAATCCTCTTTAGATAGTAAGAGATCTTTAAGAGAAAAGTAGACCTTTCACTGGTTATCAGTTGCTTAAAAGTTAGTGATACCTCTAGCCCAAGGTAGCCTCTGCATTGTCTTTGTCAGAAAGCATTTCCCTATTACTTCCTTTGAAATGACAGTACTTGTAGAAATTAATTACATCTTTGTAGACTTTACATCTATATAGACTTCTTCCTGGTTGTTCCCCAAATATAGGCTAATTATGTAGCTAATGCACTTTTTTTTACTTGTTTCAGATGCGTATCCAAATTGGGCAATCTAAAAAAACCTGAGCAGGAGCATAAATGCATTGAAGATGAAAAACACCTGTCAAAGCACATCTGAGTTTTACCCTCCAGGCATTTCTATGAAATAGTTTACCTGCCTGCCAGATGTTAGGTTAGAATTTATTATTCTACCTGCAGAGACCATTATCAGTGATGACACAGCCTGTATCACCACAGAACTTTTACGACCAATGCTACCTACTAGCCTCCTACTCCAAAGTGCTGCAGTTCATTGAAGAAATTTTAAAATCTAGATGATTTCAAATACACCACAACTGCATTTATGCTTGAAACAAACTTTTATTTTGTAATGCTTAAAAAGGTACTTGCAAAACCGTAAATGTTTTAATCATAAACCAGAAGGGGACAGGTTGCACATACACACATACTGAAACACCTTTAAAATCTAGACAAGGAAGAGTGTTTTCTACCTTGATTAGGGCCTTTTAAATCTAGACTCAACTTCAGAGTGAGATTTTACTTATATCTCACTCATATTTAAAAGCTTAAATATATGTCCTACTCTCCCATTTAAAAGCTGAAGTTTATTTCAGGCATGTTGCTGTCACTTTCCAATGGCCAGCAATTTCATTCTCTATGAGCTCATGGAGTTCTTCACATGGGTAGGTCTTGGTTCCCACACAATGCTTTGAAAACAGAAGATCTGGGTCATTGCAATGCTCATTCTACTGCACAGTAAACTGAAATGTGGCACATACTAAACTTTATTGACCTCAGCTGTATTACTCTCTGAAAGCTGGACTTCTTCTCGGATCACTCTAAAACATGATCTACAGACACAGCTATGTTCCAGGCACAGATTGTCTGCCTTAAGAAAACCCACTCCTTAAAAAACTTGGTGTACTAGCTCAAGTATAAGCTGCACCCACAAAATCACTCTTTTGCAATGATAAGCAGCGTTATTTTCATTATAGCTTTATTAGCAAACTCTTTACGATCATAAAATCAGAGAATCACAGAATGGTAGGGGTTGGAAGGGACCTTTAGAGATCATTTAGTCCAACCCCCCTGCAGAAGCAGGTCCACCTAGGTCAGGTCACACAGTAACATGTCCAGGTGGGTTTTGAAGACCTCCAAGGAAGGAGACTCCACACCCTCCCTGGGCAGCCTGTGCCAGGGCTCCCTCACCTGAACAGTAAAATAGTTTTCTCTTATGTTTAAATGGAACTTTTTGTGTTCCAGCTTCATCCCATTATCCCTTGTCCTGTCACTAGATACAATGCAGATCAACTCCAATAAACTTTATATAGGTCCCAGAATATCCCACTTCTCTGTAATGTCCGTGTTTGCTGTGGAACTCCCACCTAGGAGGAAAAGCAGCAACCTTGGCTCCCATGAGATCAAACTGACTACACAGCAGTGAGATGCTAACGCTTCAACGAGGAACTGACCCAGTCATCTCAGTGGGACACCGAGTTAATGCACTCCTTCTGGCATCTCCCAGCAGATAGCCTGCAAGCAACACCATGTTCCCTTCCAAAAAGCAGTTTGTCCCAGTACCTTTTGCAATTAAAAAATCTGCAGTATTTGAAATATGTGCCAAATTGCTTAGATTAAAAATAATTCAGTACGAAACGTCTTTGAAGAGACAATGCTGCCTGCGATGCATCTGGCTCTGTATGGAATGAATTCACAAACCACTTCAAGTATAGCTGCCACAGAATTCTCTGGATGCTACTTGAAAAGCTACAGCCAGCAGCACAAAATGTGCCCTTCAGTGTGGGCAGAGCACGTGGCATCTCAGTCATAAAGTCCAGGAGAACACAGGAGCATAGAATGGTTGTAATGGTACCAGCCAAGCTTCCCTCTGTGCCAGTGTAGCAAAAGGCACAAGGTTACACCCCACAAAGTCTCGAAGGGTTTGGTGATAGATCCCTCTTTAGATCTTACCATGTGTTACCGTGTCCATTGCTGTGACACCACAGTGAGATACCAGTCAGGAGATGGAACCTCCAAAGCCATATATGCTGCTGCTAGAAACAAGTACATCTTTGACTACTGTCAACCTTAAGAAATTGAGAGTTAAAATCCAAACACTTGATTACATTTGCATAGTTGTGAACATTTATTAGTTACAATGTAATGAAAATCAACTTTTTTTGGTACAGGCAGAAGTAAAAACATACATGATATAGAAAAAAAAAGTCACAGCTTTCAAAACTGGCTTATGTTGTTTAAAATGAGTCAATCTGGTTGTATTTCAAGGCATTGGACTGTAATACTGAATTTTATGCCAAACCGTCACACAGTGCAAGAAATATTCTGCAATAGTATAAATTCCATACAGCAGTCTTTAGAGTATTTAGACTCACAGAATCTCATGGTGGCAAAAAAAAACCCAACCCAAATGTGCTGAATATTTTTCCATTTAAACACAAAACATTGCTGAAGTTAAATTTTTCTTTCTTTACATATTCTCTATTACAAAAATATCAGATTGTGGATTTGACAGTGTACTCTACAAATAAATGCGCCATGGACAACTGGAATTGTAACTTTGGGACAGTTACTTTACAAAGTGTATTATAAAAATAAATTATATGGCAAACATCAAACGAAATCAAGCACGTGCCTTAGGCTTTGCAAATAAAAGTGAAATTCAGCTGGCAGAAAAGACTGCTTCTCCCTCTCTGACTTCCAAGGTGTCTTTCAAAATATCAGCGAGGCCCTTCACTCTTAAAGCTCTACCAAGAAAAAAATATACATAAAATCTAATGGAAGCAATAAATACTTCCACAAATAATCAGTAGCACAAGTGACCCTGGTGTTGATGGCAGAGAGCTTCTACAGTGATCCATCCGTCTGGCAAGGAGGGTAGTGCACACAGAGAGCGTACAGTGGGGACGGTAACTCATCTAGAGTTCATGCGTAACTGGTGAATGATGACACTCTCTAAAAGAAAAGAGAGCAAAACATTTGGGTTCGTGTAACTGCAAATAGAGGTTACTTCAAAGAACAATCACAATGGCAGTGCATTTTGCTTCTAGTATGCCTCACAGACTTACTCTCACATCACTGGGTGATAAAAACTGTCCTGGCTAATGCTACAAAGGGAAACTAAATTAGTACCAGGCTAAGGCTGAGAGGCCCTTGACTTCCACTTCAGTGTCCAGACCATCATTTGGTGGGCCTTAAGGAAAAAGAATAATACATTTGAATGGATTAAACCACATGGGCACCAAGGTGCCGAGACCCAGTACCCGAATCAGTCAGAGGAAGACTTGGGAATTGGGTCTCTTGTATCCAGTCTAAGCAAATCCATTGTAAATCTTGCTGACAATTCTGAAATGGGGATAAGAAAGAGGTATGGGGTCATTTCTCATTTTTGAGTGAAATTCGGCTTAGAAACCTGTGCTGGGTTTATTTCGAAGTCTGCTTGAATTGTGCTATTGCCTTCAACGGGGATAAATTTCAGCCACAGTGTGCAAAACTAAGCACTGGCACTGTCTTTGATAGGCTGGGTTTAACTTTTCTCTGTGTGTAATGCAGGAGATCCCTGAGGAGATCCTTGACCTTGATTATCTCTGGGCTCCACTGAAACACTAATGACCTGCCTGGTCTTCTGTCCTTTCTGTATACACTGATGTAACAAGCAGCTTCCTTAAATATAAGAATTTAGCTATCAATGACTTTTTTTTTTTCTCTGAAAAGGTAATTTTATGCATTTCAAATAATGTAACTGTACCAAGCTAACTAGAAACACACAATAATGCATGTTCAGTAATATTTTCTTCATTGAAATGATTTCTCTTAAGATTCCTTCCTCTCTCCATTAGGCTGAAGATTGTTCAAAATTTACACCACTCAAGAAATGACACCAATCCTATTGCTATTCCCTTTTACATTGTATCGACTTCTGCCTTGATCTGCTTCCTAAAAAAGATTTGCAAGATGTTTGATTAAGTTATTTAAGAAGAAAGAAAAATCCAAGCCTTTTCCATGTACTCTCAATGCCAGAACTTTGTCACTAGATGGCAGATTCCAGTGATGTGATGATTTTCATACAAGGTGAATCAAAAAGGCAGAGCTAAGGTAACCTTCAAGAAAATATGTAAAGGTAAATCATAGAATCATAGAATGGTAGGGGTGTAAGGGACCTTTAGAGATCATCTAGTTCAACCCCCTTGCAGAAGCAGGTTCACCTAGATCATGGTCCAGGAGGGTCTTGGAAGACCTCGAAGGAGCCACCACAACCCCTCTGGGCAGCCTGTGCCAGGGCTCCTTCACCCTCACAGTGAAATACTTTTTTCTTATGTTTAAGTGGAACTTTTGTGTTCCAGCTTCATCCCATTACCCCTTGTCCTGTTGCTAGATACTACAGAAAAAAGGGATGTCCCAACCTCCTGACACCCACCCTTTAGATATTTGTAAGTGTTAATAGGATCTCCTCTCAGTCTCCTCTTCTCCAGACTAAACAGCCCCAATGAAATGATAGAATTTCCCAAATAGAAAGTATTTATTTTCCCCATAATTTATCAATAACAAATGATTTTCAACAAGATATGTATACCAGCTCTAACAAATTTGAGCAATGAATGTGAAAGAATTAGAAATTACAGTACAATTTTACCTTACAACCACTGCTGTTCTCTAACTTCATGGTCTTGGGGATATATGGTAGAAAAAGCTGAATGCATTTAATATCAGATTGTAACCTCAGACAAACTAACAGCAAACTCTATACAAAACATTTCTTTTTTCTTAATATTCACTGTGCACATGACATATTAATGAGTTCAGAAACAAAATTCAAAAAGCTAAATGAGTAGTAGAAAAATATCATGCTCCTTGTAAAGGCTTAGTCACTGAATGAACACCAGGTTCTGAATCAGTCTCCCTCCTGCAGACCAAATATAGTAGTTATGCAGAAAAGAGGAGAAGTACTTTAAAGAATCATCATTTCCTCCTCTAGTATTCATTTGTTCATTCCTCAGACATGTATATGTATGCCCTTCATTTGTTTACTAGTTCTTTGTATTTGAAATGCTTCTATGTATAGAAATACATATATTCTAACCACACACGTATACATACGCACTCTAGTTGCTAAGAGACGCCTGAGCAGTTATTAAGCTAGAATGATAGTAGGACAGATGTTGTCAGAGGTCTGTTGAACCACCCTCTGTAGGAATATGATTTTATCTGTAGGATATGACATCATACATTTTTCTAGGGTTATAGATGTGAATATTTCAAGGAGCTATCACTTAAACAAAACCATTTTTAATTAAAACAAAGTTAATGTAAAACTGCTAATTCTGCTTTCAGTGCCACTGATGTAAATCATCATTTCTCCAGAAAACACATCATTAACTGCTCATCTATGAAAACCACCAGTTCATAGAACGAAGTACATCAACTGACATTTTAACATTCCAAGTTTAATTTCTTCTCACAATGTATACAAACAAGTAGCACTAGATAATACAAAAATGTATGTAGCATGGACAATGCACACCCAAGCAACAGTATGTTTGTTTTATAAATCCTGAAGAGTTTTTCCAGTGAAGAACCGTTCATACCTGAGTGATTCATACCCGACTCTCAGAACTCATAGCTCTGCATATGAGAGCAGTTAACCCTGATAGTGTCTTCCAAACAGCCAAGTTAAAAGCAGCATGTAGAGAGATTCAGTGTGAAGATAACATCTATAATAAGAAATTATTTGCCTGAAAGAGGTCAGGCAAAATTAAGGGAAAGAGGACAACTCACACTGACTTATGGGAGAAAACCATTCCCCTAAACAAAAACAAGTTCAAAAGATGAACTCGCAGAAACTCCTACCAGCAAACTAAAGGTTTCAAAGCGACTCAGTGAATTTGGCCACTGACATGTGACAGGAACACAGAACTGGTCTGAAAATTGTCCTGATTGTTGCAGCTTCTTCCAAGCACCTGAAAACCAGCAGGACAGTCAGTAGCTTACCCTGTTTAAAGACATGCTCTTCCACATCTGACCAGAATTACTGAATATTCACATAAATACTTGGCATGTTTTAGAACACGTGTAGCATATTCCAGGCACTAACATACGACTTGGCATCCAACTGGCATGACTCTACATACTAAAATGACTTTAGAGATTCCTCACATGATGCTGATTACTGTGTGCTGTAAGTGCTTTGAGGTTTCCATATGGTAATGTTCATGCTCTATGGGAACAAATGTTATTTGTTTTTGCAAAAAATCACACAAAAGGAAACAAATATAAAAAATATAAATATAAAAAGCAAAAGAAATCAAAGTTTCTGTTTTCCTACTATTTACTAAGTGGGTTTACTGACCTGAGAGAAATCCCCCTGGCAATAAGGCTGAAGTTCTGTGCTCCCTTGTTTTCAGTCACACTTACTCAAATGTACTGCTCTGCTATAGCAATACTCACACATAACTACTTCAGGTGAAAGGATCTAATCTAGGGAACACAGTGGAAAACTTATTAGGAACTGGAACCAAAATCACAGAGATCATCTGGAGCACTGACGTACACCTCCTCAGTTCAGGTGTGCTGCTCCTGAATGGGTTGGCGTTTTCCTTCCTCGTCCCTCTCTCCTCCTTGTCCTAAGCCATATGTTCCCACTGCTGGGCTGGAGTTATCACAACTGCTTATGTGGCCATGCAGTCAGCCAGAACAGGGCATCTCTCCAGCTGACTTTGAATCCTTCCAAAAATACAAACATTGGTTCTCAGCCAGCTCAGTTCCTGATGAAGCACTGTAAATATCATTATTACTCTGAGCTGAGTGCATTTTGCTAATGAAACTGTTCCACTTCCCTAAAAATAAGATAAAAATCAATACAGAGGAAAAGGTAAGAGAGAGAAAGCAAGAGGATGAGTCATTCTAGATGATCACCTGAGCAGAGGAAGGCTTGGTTTCTGTACCAGTAACACAGAATACACATGAAGCCTTGTAAATAAAGGCCCTAATATTTTCCTTCAGATTGGTGTACCAGAGCTTGATTCTTTGATGCTTATTAAAATCTGAGACGTGAACTAAGCTTACCCTTGTGGTATTTCTAACATCACTCTCATGTTCATTGTTTGATGCTGTATGAAGGTGAGCCCATGCCACATTCTTCTGTGCAGTGAGGCACTGCTAAGGTCTTGCTCCTCCTCTCTGTCACCCTTTTTGTTAAACTAAGAAGAATTTCTTATTCTTTGCTTTGTGAGATTTGGTTGAAATTGGTTGATGTGTTCAATGTTATTCATCAATGAAGGACAGGTGGATAAAACCTGACATTTCATCTTTTATACTTTCTTTTCACAAAAGGCCAAGCTCAAAGGCAGCCTTTGGAACAGGGGCCAGAATCCAAAGGGCTCTCTCTCTCAGTTTAACATCCTGACCCCTCACCACTCTCTTGCTTCTGCTCAGTGAATACTGAAACCCTCCATGCTGAACAGCAAAGCCTGTACAGGAGGGAATGAGAATGTCACCTTTCCCTCAAGAGTCTTGTTGGTGCCATCGGTGAGCCAGGCTGGAGCCGATGTGAGTTTGAGTCTCTTAAGATATAGGGGAGAAAGGGGATCTGTCTCCCATCTTTGAAGAAAGGCTTTTAAAAGCAGCAGCATTACCCCTACATTTGTGTGGTATTTGATCTACTAGGAGGCACTCATCATTCCACACTCACTTTAAAACAGTCTACGCCTTGTTTTTCCTGAGCCTGCCTTCTTTCTTTTTCTGGCCTGAGAGCCTGGAACCAAGCTACGTTAAAGCTAGCCTTTATGCTTTTTGCCAGATTCCTTTTAGTTCAGATCAGTTCCCCAGTAAAGTTCAAACAATTGTGTCAGCTTCAAGGGACAACCACGTGGAAGTTGAGTACTTTCTTGGCTGGAGGTGACAAAGACAGGCCTACAGCTTTTGACTCCATGTTACATCCTGACTTTATGTGACTACGAAATTGTAGCTTGACTTAAAGTCCTTAAGAGGAAATACAAGAATATCTAGATTATAGATTTCAAGGCTGCAGTGCTAGTTAAGTCTCAGCTGAGACACTGACTAGATAAGTGAGGTGGAAGACCTCCAGGAAGATCTTCAGGATGCCTCTGGAGCTTAGGCGCCATCTTTATACCTGCTTGTCTAAATTGCCTTCCTGAGGTCACTTATTTACTCAATGTCACTAAACGTAACTGTCTTCAGATTCAGAGGAAATTCCAACACAATAAAGACAGTTATGCTTCAGCTTTTAAGACTTCTGAACTACAGGCTTTCATTTTTCTTCATCTTACCCTTCTACC
Organism: Colius striatus; assembly: GCF_028858725.1. Classification (NCBI taxonomy): domain Eukaryota; kingdom Metazoa; phylum Chordata; class Aves; order Coliiformes; family Coliidae; genus Colius; species Colius striatus. The sequence goes on along the minus strand of NC_084760.1, from coordinate 14,497,886 downwards.
TTTAAGAAACAAGAAACTCAGCTCAATTATAACAGATGTTAAAAAGGATGAGTACAACTAAATACCTAATTTTTTGCTAACAGATAGTTGCCTGATTCCGACTCTTCAGGCTTCTGCTCAGGAGCAAAAGTTCATTTTTTTGCTATGCTGTCCTCAGGAAAAATAATAGGATCCTCAGTTTTACCTGTCTGTAACTCCTTAAGTCCCCCTCATGAAATCCTACTGACTCTACAAGAATAATCCCTGGCTTGTGCCTGGGGTTCTGGTTCAGTTGTGCTAATTTGTGTGTCCTGGATTTCAGGTACTGTAAAGCTGTGTCTCATTACTTAGTTTCTTGGATCTCAAGCAAAACAAACCAATTTTGCAACCACAGACACACATAGGATATTGTCTTGGGTACAGCAACAGTTAACTAAGGAACTAGGTTTCTTTGAAACAAGGATCTGAAAAGGAAGGCTTAAGGCAGCTGTAGTTCATCACTGTATCAAGCCACATTAGCTCAGGGCTTATGTTCACAATATTATTTAAATGACTGTTTTGACCTGAAGACTGGCTGCAGTGCCAGTATTTAGAGTGAAGATCCAAAAAAAAGCTCTTAATCATGTGTTTTCTTCAAACATCTGCTAAAAATTCTGTGTTACAATTAGAACAGTAAGACCTCGGCAACAATGTATTGACAAATTGAGGCTTTTTTTTATGTAACAATTATTTGAGAGCATCTGATGTATTTCTGGCGTAGTAACTCGCATTGCTTGCTAATTCCAGTTTCCAAGTTTTAGCTGAAGTACTGGCAGTTGAGTGTTATGAGAAATGCTACCAATACAAATGTTATTTTCAGATATTATAGGAACTAGAACCTTAAAATTAACAGGTATTGCAGGTGCTACATGTGTAAATACCGAAACCTATTTCAATGGCTGGGATAATGGCCACATCTGGATCTTAAACTGGAGAGCAATGCAAAGTGCAGACTGAAGTCTAAACATTGCTTGGACTGAATAAAATCTTGTTGACCTTCTGTGGCAGATTCTTCCATCCAATCTCTTCTCCCAGACAGAAAGCCATTTAATATTTCACCCACTGGTGCATTTTCTTGTCTGTGAATTGTATTTATTATTTATTGGTGATCTTCTTGCTTTGCCTTCTGAAAGCTGTTCCTAACCACTGGGTCCTTTACAGCTTGCTATGATGGCTGAAGTATTATCTAAGCTTTAAACCTCTCATTTATCAGTTCTGCTGGGCTCCATTTATTTTGCTTATGGCTTTCTTCTGTGAAAATGGATCATTTAATGGAAATGCCTTTTAATAACTTTACTGGTATTAAATAAACAATCATAACAATCACTGGCATCCACACCATTTCCATGCTGGAAGAACTCCTTAAAACATGCTGAAAAATGCAAACATACAAATGAGGAAATCACAAAGAGGGGAGGAAAGACAATGAATTGCCATGGTATTGTGAGGCAGCCTGTATTTAAGACAAAATATTTCAAACAACTAAGAACTGAGAGTAACTTCTATAACAAACCCTATCTCTTTCATTGTTTGTACTTGAGATGTGCCTTTAAATAGCAATTTCTGCCACTAGCAGTCTGTGCTGACTCCTCTCTAAGACCTAAGGATACCTGGCAACTAAGGTTTAAATACAGCACAATGTCATCCAACCAGGAAAACTGAAAACCTCGTGAAGTCAATGGAGTGACTTGTTTCATATCCTTTGGTGGTCTTTGGAGTAGGCAAAATGGACTATACTGACTTTAGCCAGATCAATGTTTCTCAAGCTTTTTCTAAAGACTAAACACTTCTAGGTTCCCTTGCCTTCACTTGACTCCTGAGCTGACTGTATTCCAGTGTGTGTGTGTAAGCTGGAGACCTGGTTCTAAGTACTGTCTACAAGTGCTAAGCCCCTCTAGAAGAACTGAGCCACTGCTTAGCATTGCTGCTCATGAACATTGTCCAACCTCCCTACCTCCCTGAATTTTATAACCACCTCGAGAAAGCAGCACACCACTGAGAAAGGCTGATTTAGATGGGAGACTCCTAGAAAGAAGGCTGGTCACATGGTGCCCATCCTTCCTCTCTTACCCTCCCTCCTGCACTTGAGGTAATAGCTTTCATTAAAACAGGACCTCAAGTGTGCTGTCTCCTGGCATTGCTTCCCCAGGAAATGTGGCATCTCAATAATGTGATCACAGGCAGGAAGGAAAGTGCCCCATGCAGTAGCAAAGGTGGAAAGTGATCCATTACGGTGGAAGACAATCTGTGAAAAGTGACCAAGTCTATCATTAAGAATTCCTGAACTAGATTAATAACCTAGTGCAGTTGCCCTATTCTCTCTTCCTCAGCTGAAAATCGTCCTGTTGTCACACTGCCTCTTTGAGGGCTTGTTTAGTTTTTTCCATTCTAAGCTTCAGTAAGAAAACCTAAGGATGTTGTTACTTAAGTAGTCAGTGCACACACTTATTAGTTTGTTTTAAGTGACAGCTGCGGGACTTCGTTAGTACAGGCAAACGTGAGCAACTACACAGACAGGGATCTGACTTCCATGGTAGCAGTAAAACCTGCAGAACATACCCCCTGAGCCACCGCCATCAGCCCTGACCCCCGCCCAGGGAGGCAGAGCTGCTGGCTGAAGATTTCTTCAGTTCTATTTTCATAGACTGAGTCTCAGCACGAGGCTCGAATTTTGTCACATTTCCTGCTCCTGGGGCTGCCACTACTGGCTTTCCTGCTTTCATACCTTTTGACACAGGAATGCGGGTGGGTGTAGGTCTTGGGGATGACCCATCCTGTCCTGTCTGCAAAAGAGAGAGACAAATTATGTGAATGGAAGACTTATTCTTCTCATATATGCTCACCTTATACTTTTCATTGGTTCTTCATTTACATCTCGAGCAACTATGTCCCAAACCATGTCTATCAGCAAATTAATGTTCACACTTGGAACCTGGTCATATCACATGCTGCTAGAGTAGGGTCAAAAGTACAGTGAGGATCAAATGAGTTCCCCAGAGCTGAGGTCTGGTTTTTTACATTAAGATGCAAAACTACAGTCCCACAGAATGACACAGTGCAGGATGCACTTTCAGGTCACTGAAACGCTGACTTTGCTGTCAGCCAGGTACAATATTAGCACCTTGGTGAAGGGCCTGGAGAACAAGTCTTATGAGGAGCAGCTGAGGGAACTGGGGTTGCTTAGTCTGGAGAAAAGAAAACTGAGGGGAGATATGATCACTCGCTGCAACTACCTCAAAGGAGGTTGTGGAGAGGTGGGAGCTGGTCTCCTCAAGTTACATGAAACGGGACAACAAGAAAAAAATCTCAAGTTGCTCCAGGGGAGGTTTAGATTAACTGAAAGGGTTATCAAGCATTGAAAGGGGATGCCCAGGGAGGCGGTGGAGTCACCATCCCTGGAGGTATTGGAAGGATGTGCAGAGGGACGTGGTTTAGTGGTGGATGTGGCAGTGCTAGGTTAAGAGTTGGACTTGATGATCTTAAAGGTCTTTTCCAACGTAAAGATTCTGTGATTCTGTGTTCTTGTAAAAAGACTAACACAGGCCCTCAAGAAAGTACAGCCACATGAGGCTAATGCTGAACCCATGGTAACTGCCACATTTTCAGAGGTAGGGTAAGACTTCTCAGCATTATAGATACATTTGCTTCACAAAGTATGCCAGGGCCATATCTAAGGTCACTTATTTCTGCACTGGCATGTGCAGGGAACTAAGAGACAGAGACAGTGCAAAGATTTGTATTTCCTCTTCCTGTAGCTGTGGAAATAGGTATGTGGGAGAAGGCTCTCCTCCTCCAAGCCCTACCCACAACTTGGGGAACTCTGTGAGGGTGAAGGAGCAGCCCAGATTTCTAGGAATATCTCAAGGCAGTGCAGACATGGTCTCTGCCACTCTGATGCCCCAGACAGCAGCCTACCAAGAACATTTATCCTCAAGTTTGAGGACTTTAGAATAAAGTAAAAATGGCCTAAGTGACTGAGGACTCCAGCATGCATATGGCAGACCCAACCTGGCTCCTACCAGGGATCTGTGCTCTTCTGGAGCACCAGCTGGAGGCTGGGCTACCTAACCTATAGTTTTGAAAATGCAGTCAGTGCTTACATTTAGGCAACTGAATCCCACTGTGTAAATGCACAAGAAGCACATGGATAGGACAAAAAGATTGAAAGCCAACTGATATTTTTTATCTCCCCTGGCCAAATAATATTGCACATACTCTGCAAGGCTGGAACTGGAAGCTAGCCCTTAGGCACCATGACCTAAAGAAAATGCTTATTAACCGTGACAACTCTGAAAGAAAAATGTTTCTGCAGTGTGCAGTACAGACACAAATGGTAATGGTGACAACTTCAGTGTCTCATCTAAATTTCATATGTGATTTTTTTCCTGTTCAGATAACGGATTAAGATTTGAGCTCACAAAAGGCTACTTCTCATGAGATCCTGGACTCCTAGCTCGACCCATCTGCTAAATGCCTGAATTTTGCAACTTCTGACACTTAAGCAAAATAAAATTAAACTGCTGAAATAGATTGCATCCGGAGATGCTGTCAACTGAAACATGTATTTGCCCATTTACTTAAAAATGCTCTCAGAGGATTCCAGCCAGTAGCATCAGAACCTCCTGTTTGCATCCTGAACATTCCAAGTAAAACCATTCCTTAATCTTCTAAGAACCATTCAAAACCCCAAGTGTATACAAAAAAAACCCCCACAATTGGAAAACTTGAATGCTGTCTGCCTGGCAGGAAGGAAGCCATTTTCAATAACTAAAAGCAACGTTTACAATAGCAGTCTAAAGGCTAATATGGAACTCACATGTAGATGTCAAAACAAGTTAGGCCCATACAATTCTGTAGGGCAAAACATGCAAATGCATTCCATCAGCCTTGGAAAATATGTCAACATCCCAGGGAACCCAAATGACAAACATCTTGTACTCCCTGAAAGAGCTCCACAGTGTGTAAACATGAGGCAATCAAATGAAGTAGCTGGAATCTCAGGCATTTCTTCAGCTTTATTCACATGTAAATTATTAACTAAGGATTTGGTGCTTTCAAGTTACTCATTTCAAGCCTAAATCACACAAAAGCACGTGTGAAAGAACAAACTTGCCTTAAATTTCTCAGTTGCCTTCTTTACTGCATACTAACATGTTGATCATTTGGAAGCTAATGCGAGCTTCACACGAAGCTGCAAAATCATTTTGTGTTTGCTACCTTAAATGGCACAAAGGTGGCTGTTCAGCAAGCAGTCCCTTTTGGCAAGTGATGGGCTAAGCAAGCACAGGACAATTTCCTGTACATGTCTGCATCTGTAGTGTCTGTGGCAGAGAACCCACAGGACCGCCGGTCTCTTGGTCATTTCTTCCAAGAACCAAGTTCTAAGCAATTCTCTCCAGCCCTGTTTGTCTGTAAGCTGCTGTCTTTTAGGTTGATACTGGCTCCAACCAGAAACCAAGTCTTAACACAGCTGGCAGGGAGTGCTGCGGGACACAGTGATGCTGGCTGGCTCTGAGCTGGCAGTACATGCTGCTGGAACAGCACAGGGGCCAGAGAGAGGTTAGTAAATACATCACTGAGAGTGAGATAAATGCACATAGCCAATAAGCTGGTTAAGTCAATAATTAGCACTCACTTGCAGACACTGGCAAGTATATCAAGCTGTGAGCTTCCAGTGAGGATGGACAGTCCCATTAAGGACGACAAGCAGTTTTACTGTGTTCAGTTTTGGGCTTCTCACTACAAGGACATTGAGGTGCTGAAGCACGTCCAGAGATGGGCAATGAAGCTGGTGAAGGGTCTGGAGAACAAGTCTGATGAGGAGCTGCTGAGGGAACTAGAGATGCTTAGCCTAGAGAAGGCTGAGAGGAGACATGATCACTCTCTGCAACTACCTGAAAGGAAGCTGTAGTGAGGTGGGGGTTGGTCTCTTCTCCCAAGTGATGGGTGATAGGACAAGAGGAAATAGGCTCAAATTGCACCAGGGGAGGTTTAGATTGGAGATTAGGATGGCCTTTTTCGCTGAGAGGGTGGTTAAACACTGGAACAGGCTGCTCAAGGAGGTGGTTACCATCCCTGGAGATATTTAAAAGATCTGTAAATGAGGTGCTGAGGGACATGGTCTAGTGATGGGTTTGGCAATGTTAGGGTAGTGGTTGGACTTGATGACCTTAAAAGTGTTTTCCAGCCAAACAATCCTATGATTCTATGAATGTGCAGGAGATTTAGCATGTTTTAGTGGTTTATTACAGCTTGTGCCTAGTGCATGTTATTGGCACACAAAGAGTGCTTTCACACACATTTGCTTTTGGAATATTTTAATAACAAAGGTGGTTTTTCAGCACTTGTTCCTGATCTGAGCAGGGATGAACTTGCCCCAGACAGAAATGGCTCAGTTCAGTGCCTGACACAGATATCTAGTGTAATTTGAGATGTCCTGGGCTACTCAAGCTCTCTGCACTGTGCTGCTGGATAAGAAAGACGACTCAAGGTGACCTGCAACTTTTGATAAAGCTGCTGAAAGTTAGGTAGTACTTGATAACACTTAAAATGACACTAAAGAAGTATGTTTAGGCAATTGAATCCTGAAAGGGTGGGACTTGAGATCTGCTAAACAGAGTTAGTGGAGCAGTGTGCAATTCAGCCCAAGCTGAAGCAGAAGCCAGCATGCAAGGCTCAGTGCTGAGAAGGGGACTGGTGACTAGGGACTGACTCAGTTGCCTGCACTGAGGCATCTTGTGCCATCAGAGGTATGCTGTTAGCTTCCACTGCAGAAAGATGCAGGTCCATGTTATACCTGCGAGCCACATGCACATGTTTCAACCACCACTGGGCATGCAGATATCACCACACATCTCCATACAGACCAGGGAGTTGGATCTCTAGTAACTCTAACAAAAGCTTTGAACATATATGAGACACCTAAAACAACTAAATCCAGATGCTGATCTCAAACTAAAAACTAAGAGCTGCCTAAGGGAGCTCTCACTCCACAGCCTTTCATCCATGCCTTGCTGCCTGGGTGCCAGGATGCTTGGCACAGCTGGTGTCCCCAGCACCAGAAACAACCGGTGCTGGATGCCAGGCTGGTGGCAGTTGAGGAGCACAAGGGCAAAGTGATCATAGGACTGACACCCATCCTGGTAGCCAAAGATCCAAATTCACCAGTAATCTTACAGTCTAATGAAGGCATAAATCAAAAACCACAGTTGCTTTTTTCTCCCAAAGAATATTTGGTTTTATTCTGTGGGGTTTTTTTGCTGTAAACTATATGAACTATCTTGGGAACAGGGATTTGGGCTAATGTGCTAAGGTAAGACTAACAATTAGACTACAGTTTCAGGCTCATTTTGAGGCTACATATCCTCTGGTCTCATAATCATGAATTTTTGGTTGTGTTGTGGTCCATCTATAATGAAATCAATTATCTGCTAGGGTAGTCCAAGTATTCTCCTGAGACTGGATTTGACTGTAATCAAGGTAAGGAAGACCAAACCTAATTTTTTCCCTTTCTATGGTAATGACTCAAATCCGTAAGCTATCATTTAAAGGCAGTTATCAGCTTAAGGTTTGGAGTTTTGTTGCTTTGTTTTGTTTTTTTAAAATCAAACTGGCAATGGTTCTGTTAAATGCTGAATTCAGTCCAACTGGTGAGTCTCCATCACATAAGCTCCTGCTCCTTCCTGGGCCTGGAGAGAGCTGGGTGGCAGCAATGGTGTGACACAGCTGGCTCAGCAGCAAGCAGACGTGGGCTTGGGCAGCAGGCAGAACACAATGTGCCTCCAAAATACTCAGGTGGAGTGAGTTCAGGTGCCAGTGGAGACACAGTCATTGTCTGGTGCCTTTTTTTGGGTCATCTTTCTGGTTAAGTGCACAAACATTTCCTGAGTTCTCCTTCAGGTGCCTGTGTCTTTCTTTGGATCAGGACCTCATTTTACCTAAATCAGAACTGTTGCAGACTCAGAAGAGGATTTGGATCAAGGGAATATAAATCTCTATCTACTCTATAGTATGTGTCAGTGTAAATCAACGCAACCACAACACCCCTTAATTCATAGGATTCATGGGATTCAAAAATTGTGATGGTCCACCACAAAGCCACAGTCTCTGCAGAGTCTGGGACTCACACACACAGGGAGACACCACAGTTCAGGAAGACCCTCTAAAAGAATCATGTAGGCACCTTAAAATCAACTTCACCTGTGGTACTGAAGATACTTATCAATTAAAATTGGAAGAAGAGTTTTCAAATATGAAACCAGTCACGGCAAATTTGTTACAGCAACAGATGGGAGCTAGGACTTTCTGAATTATTTTCCCCTCTGTAGCTTGGCACTGCATTAGTGCATCACACAAAGCACCTTGTGTGAGGAGAGTTAAGGAAAAAAACCCCAAGAGTGAGCAAAGAGAGCAGCTGTGTATCAGTTTGTCTTCTTTGATTTTTATGAACTTAAACCCTCCAAATTGTACCAATGTTGGTTTCTTCCAGGGTTACTGAGTAAATAATCACAACTCATTTTTTTCTGACTATGGGTATTGAAATGTATTTGTAAAACAGTCATTTGAGAAACAGATGGTGAATACAGTTTTTTTTTTCCAGGGGTTTGGGGAGGAAAAGGCACATGTGGGCTTTTTCAAAGTTCCCTGCTCATCTGATTAGGGACCTTAAAAAATAAAGAGAAGTATAAGATAAAGTAAATCTTACGGTTGAACTATTTTCCGTACATTCCAAATCCGGAGGATGAAGTGAAGAAAAGAAGCCACTTTTTAGACAGATTAAAACAAGGCAAAAAAGTTTTGTCTGCCATGGTTCAGTGCATCATCATACTAGAGACACAGATCCAGTAAAAAAGAATGAAGGACTTTTTAAAAAGTTTTCCAAGTTTCTGAGACAAAGGAGTTTGCAAATGAATTAGCTCAAGACTTTCTAAAAAATAATTAACAGTTGCCTCTATATGAAGGAAAACACTGTAAAGTATCTACAATGCATTATATATGTGGGGAGGGAGAGAGAGAGAGTACATGTGTGCAATCCCAAATAGGTCTCTCTGATGAATGCAAGTTTTCTCAAGTCAGAGGGCTTAAACAGGAATAGCAGCCTCTCTCCAAAAGTGTGGAAGTACATCTTAAATACACTTTGACATTTCAGCTTGGAAAGAGAGGCATGTTGTAGGGGTCTGCAGCCTCCCGAGCGGCATGGACAAATGAACAGGGGATGACTATTCAGTGTTTGTCAAGATGCAAGAGCGAGCCTGTAGTCAATGAAGGTATTGCATAAAAGGTATCAAACAAAAGAGCATTTTTCCCAGAGCCCACAACTGAATTCTCTGCCCCCTGATGTTGTGGAAACAACAGTATAAATGAGTTCAAAAAGCAATTAGAAGAATAAACAGAAGAAAACTCCGCCACGGTCTATTAGATACAAAAATGTGGCTACAGGCCCTGGTTTAAAAAGAAATACCCACCTATTGCCAAAAACTGGGAACAGACGCTGAGGGAAACATTACTGTGTGTTTACCCACTTAAAATAATCTTCCCTATAGCATCTGCTGCAGACTCTGTCTAGCTAAATAAGCTTTTGGATTAATACAGTACTCCTGGTTTTCTGTTCTGTTTTAATTCTTTTTCCCAGGGTATTTCCAACTAAATTAATGCAAAACCATGTAGAATAGTAAAACTGGGGCAGAGGGGAAGACTACCAATAAATATAGTCCAATATGTTTAAAGACAGAGGTGAAAGATTGATTTAAGTGTGAAAAAGAAAGCTGGGCTATCAGCACAGAGAGAAAGCAGCAAAAAACACATTAGCAGAAGCACTGTTGTAGTACAGCACTTGTAGACGTTCAGAATTTCAGAAGAACAGAAACAGCTTTACTATTCACTGTCTGAAAGAAACTTGCAGCTGTAAGTTATGATACTATGTCTGCCTATTTATTCCTTCAGAGTTCCGTATTACAGTAGATATTAATTGAATTATAACTATAATGGGATTATGCCAAAGAAATACCAGCCTGCACGATCAGACTAAAAAGCCACCAGCTGGGCCAAAAATCATTATGAGTATTCTCAGAAGTCAGAAATTGCACTCATCAAAAATAAAAATACAGTTTTCTGCTCTGTCATCTCCATCATTCCTTGTCCCTCTGTCTCTCACTTGCAATTTTACATAATGGCCATTAGAAAGTCACTTTAAAGCAACTTTGAAGAGATTTCCTTTCAAAGTTACTCCTTTGGCACATAATGCCAAAAGCACACCAGCATGCTACGCTAGTACAAAGATATATGAATCAGGCAAGTTCTGATTTTATAGTTAATGTTGTATCTGAAACAAATGTTGGGAAGATGAAAGTTTTTCTCACCCCATCCATTCTCCCCACTGGTGTCTCAAACCCAAACTACAGTTATCTTTCTCCTTACCATGAAGACTGAGAAATCTGGGGCTGTTTAGCCTGGAGGAACGGTGGCTCAGGGGAGATCTTATTGCTCTCTGCAACTACCTGAAAGGAACTTGTAGCAAGGTGGGGGTCTGTCTGTTCTCCCTAGTGACAAGCAATAGAACAGGAGCAAACAGCCTCAAGTTGTGCCAGGGGAGGTTCAGGCTGGATCTGAGGAGGTATTTCTTTGCTGAAAGGGTTGTCAGGCATTGGAAGGGGCTGCCCAGGGAGGTGTTGGAGTCACCGTCCCTGGAGGTGTTTAAGAGACCACTGGATGTTGCACTTAGGGAAATGGCCTAGTGGTTGACAGGGTGGGGACAAAGGCTGGACTCGATGGTCTTAAAGGTCTCTTCCAGCTGAAACGATTCTATGATTCTATTCTATGATTCTAAGACTACATCATAACATTAGGCTGCTTACCACTGATTGGGTTCCTCGGGTGGAAGACGTTGTAACAGGCGTTATAGTGATAGTACTTGTCACCTTGCTTGCTGCAGGTCGTGAGGACAGGTTGTTCCGGGGAGATCGAAGGACAGTACCGGTCACAACTTCCTTCTCTGCTGTTACGTTCACTGGTCTGACAGTTATCACAGGACTTGCACTATCAGGTGCAGCACTGGGAGAGCGTTTAAACTGGGAGCCTAGGTGGATGTGGATTTTGTTGTCTTCTGTCGTAATAATGTTGGTGTTGGCATTGTACTTGCGGATTGGAGTGGGGACAGTTTGTTTTTCTGGCGTTACTTTGAAGACGGCCCTTCCCATGGTCATATCTTGTGACTGTGGAGAGACAGAGATTTCTGCCGGTGCTGCAGATGTTGACACTGTCATAATCTGAATTGGTGATGTAGGTCTGTCAGCAAAGGGCGCTCTCCCTCCATCGGGGGACTTTTCCCTGGAGAATGTTGTTATCGTGACTGGAGACATGGAACGATCCGGGCCAAGGGGACTTTCGCCGCCTTTGCCTTTTTGTGGCATAACATTTGGAGAGGGAATAATGGTTATTCGTGGCTTCTGATTTCCCAAAGTAGGAATGACAGTGGTACTTGAAAAAAATTCCTCTGAGGTTGGACTCGTTATCTCCAAAGTAGCTGTGCTGTTCTCGTGATCTGGTGTCACCCGAATATGAAGAGGCTGACCTTGCTTTGGTGAAAGGACAACCTCTCCAGGATGTGCTGGGCTACTGTGGGTTCGGGCTCCTTTATCAGGAACTGCCTGAGCTCCAGCTTCCCTCTTTTTCATCCACGGTATCCAAGATTTCCTCATTGCAAGTTCATTCGCTGCTGGAGGATACCTCTCGAGCACTGAAGAACGCTCCATGGGTTTTTTCAGACCTACCTGCCGCAGATTGCTCATGATGTGATTCTCCTCCTGGAAGGACTTCCTTATAAACACTGCTGGGGTTTCTTCTTCTGCCGCCTCGCTGCTTAAGGCATCTGTTTGCACGCCAGTGGATGTCACGGGAACATCGACCATTCTTCGTCCATTTATGCTGGGCCTCAGAGCACGGCTGTAACGCTTAGAAAGCTCCAGCTCTCTTGTTAGGTTCAGAACTTCCTGCCCCATGCTCTTGTTTTTATTTTCTTCTTCCATAAACCTTTGCTGAAGAACTGAGTAATCGACTTGGAGCTGAGAAAGTTGGTCTTCTTTGTTCATCAGCTCATGGATTTTTTCCTTAAGAGCTTGAACTTCTGCTTTCAAATCTCTGCTTTTGGCCTCTTCCAGACGAAACCTGTGCCTCAGCTCTGCCTCCTGGCTCACTGCCTCACCTTTTTCTATTGCTTTGGTTTTGGCAATTTGGAGTTTCATCTCCTCCAGCTGTTGAGAAAGAAAGTTAGCTTTATCCTGCTCAGTCCTAAATTTCTGCTCTAGCTGATCATATTCATCTTCTGTCTTCATCAAATCTCCTTCAACCACTTCCAATTGTTTGAGACGTTTTTTCAGCCTTTCAATTTCAACAGTAAGTTCTTTAATCTTGTTGTCCTCATGAGAACCATGTTCTGGTCCTTTCCTGGTTCGACCTCTTGTAATTTCTCTTTCTACTTCCTCCATACCATCAATTCTCTTCTTTAACAGGTCAACCCTACAGTTCAGTTCAGAGGATTTTTCTTCTTCACTTCTCAGCCTGCCAATTAACTCATCCCTTTCCTTTGTCAAACTAGACACTTTTTCCTCCATTTCCGATTTCAGTTTCAAAAATTTCTTACTTTCTTCTATCAGTTTCTCTGTTACATCCATTACCTTCCCTTGTTCAACTTTAAAATTCTTGTTTAGACCTTCGACCTTTTTTTCCTCCTGTTTTATTTTTTCCATCATATTTTTTCGTTCATCAACCAGCATGACAGTAAATGACTTCAGCTTCGTAAGGTCATCTTTTAAGCTTATTTCAGCCTTTTCCAACTTGCTTTCCGATGCCTCAAGGTCTTTCACTCGAGTCTTCACTACTTCCAACTCATTTATCAAATCCTTAGTCAAATTCTTTTCTTTCTCCAAGTTTAAGTGAAGTTGGGTGCATTCAGACTTACTTTTACTGAAAGCCTCTTCCAGCTTCTCTAGTTCTGACATCCTTTTCTGCAATTTTTCCACTTCAAGTTTCAACTCTTTGCTGTGGTGCTCTTCCTCTTGCAGTTTACTTTTCAGCTCTTTACACTGGGATTCGGTTTTTGTGATCTCTTCATCTTTCCCCTCCATTTCAAGCACACGCTTACGGAGGTTTTCCACTTCTGCCATTAAGCTAGAGTTCCCACATTCCCCTTTTGCTATTTTATCTCTTAATTCTTGAAGTTCCTCCTCAGCTTTTTGAAGATTTTTGTTGGTTTCTTCCAGCTCCTCTATTCTGCGAGTCAACCCCACTAGCTTAAGCCTCAGCTGTCTATTATGTGACTCTTGATTAGCCAGTTTAGCAGTCATCTCCTCATGTTCCTGAGAAAATGATGACGTTTTGTGTTCAAGTTCTGCCTCTAACTTCATCAGTTTTTGCCCATCTTCTTTTGTTTTTGCGCTAGTAATTTTAAGCTTTTCTTCCTCTTCCTTCAATTTTTGGTTTAAGTCCTGTATTTTCTGGCTTTGTTGACCAAGTTGTTCAATATGCATTTGTCTTTCATCCACCAGCATGAGTGCAAATGATTTGAGCTTCACTAGCTCTTCTCTTAGTTTATTGAGTCTCTTTGTATGTTCCTTCTCCTTCCGGGCTTGATAGATCTTTTCCTGCTCAAGAAGTTTCTTCAACCTGAAATAAGTTAGAAGAGATGCATTGAACTGATACATATATGTAGAAATATAGAGGTGCATTTCTCTATTTTTAAAATCATCATTTAATCATTTTTTAAAAATTAATAACCTAGGTAGTCTTCTAGGAAATAACCACTGACTACAGCTACATTCCCAAACCAAGTATTTTAAATGACATAAGTTAACTGAAAATGATATAAAGTCATCTAGAAATCTGAAAAGCAGTGAAATTTTGTACATGTATAGATAACATGTACACTAGGTTTTCATTCCTTTACATTTATTTCCACATTTGGATAATGTTGGTAAAAAGTAGGTAATAACCCAACAGGACAGGTATATCTACTCACCAATCTATTTATAACCAAACATGTTTTAAAGGGTGGATTCCTCCTTGTGTCTTGCATGTTATGCAAAAATGCATAAAGTAAGATAAAAAAATGAAAACTAATTATATTCAGCCATACATAAATGAATGAATCTTGGCTATAAACAAGCCTGCAGGACAGAAAATTACATTAGCAAACAACTAATAACCATCTGGGCATCACAGGCATAAGAAATTACCAGGAAGATAAATTAGCCAGCACAGTGACTATTATGTTAAAAGGTTTCTTCTTCCAGGCACATTTCCATTTACAATAGCACGTTCTGTGGACTGTAAGGGTCAGACTAATCAAATCTTTGGCTACAGGTAACCTCAGCTCTTTACATAATCTGTAAAGCTGTGTTTTTAGACAATAAAAAAGCTTGTGATCCACAAATTAGGCATGTCCTCGGGAAGCATAACAGACCTACATTTTCCAGCCTTACCCATGCAACATTTCAATGGAGAAATTATTAGCAACGCAAGTATCTCATATCTGTGATTTATACTCAGGATACATTGACATCAGCACAGGAAGTTCCTCCACATGTTGTAAGCACAGATTTATTACTGATTCTCAACTAACAAAGAGGTACAGATAACAAAGGGATATATCCCCTACTAACCTAAGAGCCTCACTGTAAGAGCAGCAATAGGACACAGAAAAGACACAGGTATGGATGCTGAAATTGATTGTGAAATTACATCTTTTTCAAACCACTGTCAAAGTACCTGCAACTCCCATATCCCCTATTAAGACACATTTCACTTGTTTTGTTTACCCTATTTGAAGTTGAAGGTTTTCAACTTCTTTGTCACTGAGACATAATACTGAAGTGATAAGAGCAGAGCAACTTACCACCTTGTAACTAACTTGCAGTAACTGGAACATCCCTATCTTAGCAAATATCAACTTTTATTGGTATTTTAATCTTAAATGCTGGACTGTAAATGGTAGTTGGTGAAGCACAGATACACATTTCTCTCTGCTGACACAGTAAGGAAGAGGTGCCAAGAGCTCTGGGGTACAATGTTGTACACAAAGGAGGTCTCCTGGAGCCCTCACCTGAACTCTACACTCATAACATCAACCACATTAACTTGGTCCTCCCTCAACTGTTAATGTTTCACTTCTCATTCCTTCGGGACCAGAGTGAACAGGAACTGAAAAGAAAAGCTGTAAGAAAAGAGAAGGAAGTCAGAAAGCAGAACACAGGATGCAGTAGGTAGGGAAGGAGAAGGCTGAAGAATGCATTTGAAAACAAGAGTCGGACAGGATGTGGGAGTAAGAGAATAGTAGGAACCAGCAGGAGAAAGAAAAACAAACAAACCTTACAACCAACCTTGCGGGGTCACAGATTATTCTCAAAAATATCTCTTTCATTTTGGCAGTTCTTTGGAAAGGACTGAAAAGGCATGCTGGTGGATGCCTCATTATAGGTCAAGTTAGGATGTCAAAAGGTAAAAAAAGACCCGCTGCCACTCACAAAGCATGCCCTTTTCACACTGAAGAAGGAGCTTTATTAGCATGCAATATTGTTCCCTGTCTGCTCTCTCACACTGCGTTGTGCAAAAATTTCTGCCGAGAACTCCTTCATTTTCCGTAGGCCACATTTTTAAAGAAACAGTATGCATCCCTCCACAAAATATTATTTGCTGTGACAGAAAAGTGTGCTCTAAACGATCCATTTCCCAAAGTCATGAACATATACATGAGAGTATGAGATCTTCAAAACACAGAATGTTTCCAGCCCCCCTTGTCCCACGGGAAAATTTAAAAGTGACCTCTATAAATTAAAAAAAACCAACAGAATACAGCATTTTGTTTTAACAATCTTGCCACTTAAAAGCCTACCTAGAGATGCTCAGAAAACTGCCTATGATTTTGAATTCTTAGGCTGTTCATAAAGGGTACAAGTGATTTGCAGCCAGCAGCTGCTATGGATGGAACGCACCAGCCAAGCTGCTAAGCAGAGTGCAAATCAACTCACTGGCCCCATGATTACCTGGGACTCTACTGGGGAATATTGCCAAGAGAGACACTGAAAAAAACCCCCAATATCTGTTAAACTAAGACAAAGAAATGCCAGAGATGAGACTAAGCAATAGGAGAAAGCACACTAGCACTGTCACTGCCTTGATGTACCTAGCAGGAAAGCTAGCAGTGGGGAATAACTGTCCTGGCCCCTCCAGAAAAAAGCAAAAATAAAGCACTGAAAACAGTCAATATGTGGAGGTAAATTTGCTGACATATCTGTGCTGAACAAAGTAGGAAGACTGCAGCATTTTATCCTGACTCAGCTTATACATGGTCAAACTAGACTACCTAAGATTTAACACGTGAAATGTCACAGAAGATTCTTGACAATACTTCCATTTTCCGTGTCCAGGGAAACTGCTTCTAAAATCTGGTTCTGCAAGGGACGGATGGTAAAGCAACATGCAAATCTATGCAGATGCCAAAGTAATAAACCAAATCTACACCCTTCCAGTGTTAATTCCCAATACTAAAGCTGAGTTTAAGCTTGTTCCCACTTCTCCATCCTTGTACAACTCTCAGTGGTTAAACTGGAATTTCAGCAGGACTGTAAGGTGATGTTGTCCTCTCTTGATCCTCACAAGTGATTTATTATCAGGCCACTCATTTGACTGCAGATGCTAATGTTTGCTAAGTAGCACAGACCTGAAAGGGCTATGATGCAACACTAAAAGCACCTCAGACTCACAGTTCCTGTGTCTTAGATGTGTTATCCAGAGCAACTGCACTCAGCACTGTCAAGTGGTTGAAAGCACCTGGATTAAGGGTCAAAATAAGCAAAAATAAAAGAAAACCCAAACAAAATCTTTAATAATGAAATGTGGGGCTAGATACAGCCAAAGCACTGAAAAGCCAACAATCTGGTACTCTCAGTCCAGTTGTATTTGCTATCTTGAGTGGGGGTTTTTTGAGATGGGGAGAAACACTTGGATACAATTGGACAATCTGCATTCATCAGTAAGATTCCTAGGGGCTTGGCATACAGATCACAGCAGGGAATCGGGCAGATTTCCAGTTCCCTGTGGAGGCGGAGGATGTACCGCCTGCCCCTCTGTGGACAGCACTGCTGTGGTCTGTGCAGCACTTCTTTTCCCCACAGGTTACCACACATATCCTGTCAAAACATGCAGCCACACGTGGTCTGCTGCTGCCATGAAAGTCCAGTTGGTCTCTCCCTTTCCTGGCTATCTGTTCTCCCCACAGCATTTTGAAGAATAGGTGCCCTCCAGCTGTCCAGTGTTGAAGATGATCACACTCTCCCTCGTGGAGAAATCCAGTAGCAAACTCATAGGTATCAATATGTGCAAACCATAAACTGCCTCAGTTAAACACTCCAGGACAATGCTGTTCCCCAATTTTGTACCACAATGGAAGATGCCAGACTGGCACGAGGTAAGACACTGGACTACAAAAGCTACTGATGCAACCTGGTGTGGTCACTGCTGCATGAGGGAGCCGTGTCTCTTGCATGCCTCCCCAGCCTCAACGGGCAATGAGTCCGGCAGGAGGGACCGAGGGAGGCTTGTGGCAGCCATGCTGCCGAGCTGGCAGTGAGAAGGCTTTCAGCAACCAACCTCAGGCTGCACAACAGGCAGACACCAGAGTGGAGGAGGAGTAATTACAGACTTAGTTTTAACCTCCTTCATGAATGCTGAGGTGGAAGCAAGACAGTGAGGAGGAAGATGGGAGTGGATGGGCAGTCACCAGGCTCTCACTGTCCTCCCGGTAGCTGCTGAATCATATTCCTCCAGAGATGTGGCTTCATTTATTTTATTATGGTTATATTCCTGTGCCTTGTCCTACCAGTTCTGACCGCCCTGCTTAGGCTGAGGCTAATAATTCCTCAGGTTTGCATAGCAATTGTTCCTTAAAACAAATGTGGCCAATATCATACTTCACCCTCTCAGCTACATGCCATCTGACAGAAAGTCCAGTTACTGTGTCAATATACTTACAAGAGAGAGTTCTGGGTTACAGCATAAACCCAGTTTGTAAGCCAGCACATTTGGGTATGTTGGGAAGAAGTGTCCAACACAGGCAGGGCTTTGCTCTGCTGCATGTGAGTCCCTGAGTCTGCCCTGAAGGACAAAGGACATGGATGCCTGTATCTTCACCTTCCACTGACAAATGCAGAGTGGTTGAAGGGCTTCTTGCTGGAGTCTGCTAGCTAGCTAGCTATCAGGGTGATTTAACATTCTCTTTAAGTCCAATAAATTCATTGACTCGATAAAGCTATAGACTTTGCTTACACACATGCATTGTTTCTCTTGATTTACTTCTGCGTTTGTCAGGTTCAGTCACTGAGATGGAAAGGAGGAGTACCCCACAGTACGGTTTTCACAGTGTCTCTTCTCAGACCAGAGCAAGACTCCAACCTGAATTATAACTCAGAGCTGGAGAATAATGTTTTTGTGTTTTTGAAGGACACAGCAATGGTTTCATAGGAGGAGAGATCCAATGGTATTTATTTATTTTTTTTAGATGGGGTTTATTTTATTTGTAAATGATAAAAGCAGTAGCAGCAGCAAGATCTTGGCTAAAATCAACCATTAGTTCTTGTCTATATTTGCAAAAGAAAATAGTGGTAAGTAAACATTGTCTTGCCTTCTAAAGGATCATGAACTTCATGACTACAGTTGAAATACAACACATGTAGTAAACTGGAAATTATAAAAACCCTGCTTAGCATTGACAGCTGATGCAAGAAGCCATTCTCCAAAATGGCTTACAGTATTTTAAGAAAATACTGTTTCAGTTATCAGGGCAATGATGCTCAGCGATTTGCAAAGACTCACCTCCCTGAAAAAAACCGTTCACTTCAGAATATTTTAACCAGACCATGGAAAAGTGAAAACTCCCCAAAACAGTTAAAATTACACCAGTGTCTGCATCACCCTTCCCATTTGTACTTCCATCAAACCTCACAAATGCTCATGCGAACTTTTCCATCTGTAGAGTAAAAATGGGCACTCACCTACATGAGAAAATCCCTGGTAAGGTAGGGCAAGCCAGAGGATGACCTGAAAGAACATGAGCTGTCCCTGCAGTCTATGTACGTATCAACATTTTGCCACCATGTTTCAGCTGTGCTGGCCTGGTTTAGCTCCTTGCTTTGCTACCAGACTAAGCCAAGCCTCCCAAGGTGTCTCCCAGTATTTAATCAAAGAATCATAGAATGATAGGGCTTGGAAGGGAACTTTAGAGATCATCTAGTCCAATCCCCCACACGGGAGCACTCACAAAAGGAGTTAATGTGCAGGGCAATTTGAAGAGTAGTAGAGAGCTATTTCCCCTACTACCAAGACAGAGGCAGCAGAACTGACAGGTAGATGGAAGAAGATGAGAAGGAGGGAAGCAAGTAAGGTCTCTGCATGATCTTTTAACTCAGCTAATACACAGTGGTCCTCATTGCTGCTCTAGCACAAAGCCACCTCAGACACACAGCTCTCACAGTACCTTATTTTTCCATTTAAATTCCAACAAGTGTGTTGCAATGGGATGTGATGACTTCTGTCCTATTTTGTGGACAGCCAGTAAGTGAGGGTTAAGAGAAGCGCTTTAGCGAGGATGTGGTCACTCTAAGGATGAGTTGACTGGCAGCTGATAAATGCTACTTCCTCCCCAAGGGGCCACCAGCATTTCTGCTACTCACTCAGCAATCCGAAAGAGGCACTGGGAATGCAAATGCCTTTACAAGCTCATCTTTCCACTTCAACCCTAAAGAGTTTTCTACTGCATATACAGAATTGGAGAGACTAGCCAACTTCCCTGCGGTAGCTAAAAAGCTGCTGCCCATTAAGCGATGTGAGAGGCTGCTCTGCTAGAATCCCAGGACAATGAAAGCCAGCAAGAGGTGGTTTAACTTAGTAAAGGACTTCCCTTTTTTTTTTTCCTGTTTAATGTACAACAGCTGATTTTTAATATAATTCCTACAGACACTGGGAAATTGTCCACAAGTCAGGACTACTTCTGAGTGCTCCTATGTTTGGAACCAGGCTGAGATACCCAGAGGCTGAATTTCACTGATTTTTAGCACTTAAGATTTCAGCTAAAATCAAAGAGAGCCAGACTGTGGTCCATCTCTCTAGGAATAAAAACGATCAGGCCTAACACTCAATTTGAGCAATTCAAAATCAGGTAACATTTTCAAATCAGCTTCAGTCCTGCCCTCATATCCATCCCAACTGAGAGAAGATGTAAATGAGATCAGATCCCAAGACAAGAAAAAAAGCATGTCTGTGTTACTTTCTCCTTTCTGTCCACTGAACTTTAAAGGCAAGGAACAAGAGACAAATGTTCGAATGACCTTGCTACAGAACTTCCAAACTGCTGTTTGGTTTATCACAGGGTCAACTCTGAAAAGAAATACAAACTTGTAAAAAAAATGTAGTTGCAAGTTCTGGTAACTATAAAGACAAATTTTTGTGGCTACCTACTATAGAAAGCTGAAGCATAAAAACTGCATATTCCTCGCTGTTTGAACTGACTTTTGAGAAGTGGTTCTATCAAATCATATCTAAAGCAAACTGATGTTTTTGTTACTTTAACACTACGTAACAGTTCCCAAATTACACTGAAAGAAAGCATTTTCTTTACTTATTTTCCTCCTCCTTTTGTTTCTAACACTAATTTTGTAATAATTAAAATCCTGTTTGCTGAAATAGTATATTTGAGTTGAAACTGTCTTCAACTGGACAGTGACTAAAGGCAGTGTTTTAGAATAAGAACACGTCGTAGATTCAGCATCCCACCACCTTGTTGACATAAGAAAAGCACCAAAGAGCTCTGAGAACAAAACACGACCAAGACCCATTCAGGCTACGGAACAATTTTGCAGCCAGACAGGAACTTTTTATTTTTCCAGTCCCCCCAATTAAGATTTCTACCTTAATTTCGCAGGAATGCGCAGAAATCATGCCAACGGCATCTGCGAGGAACGGCAGCGGCAGCAGCAGCAGCGCGCAGCCGGGACAGGAAACTTGCCAAACCTGTCTCCGAGCGGCGGTTATCCTCCCCTGACCCCTCGGTGCGCTCTCCGGGCGAGGAAGCCCCGCCAGGTACCACCCTCCAGGGCTCCGGCCGAACAGCGGCGGGGGCGCCGGGCCGCACCGGCCCCTCAGCGCGGCTGTGCCCCCGCGGCCCTGGCGCGGCCGGAGCCGGCGCGGCGGCGCGGGGCGCGGATGCTCGCCGGCCATCCCTGCCCCTCCGCGGGCGGCCCGCGCCCCCACCCCGGGCGCAGGCTCCGCTCCAGCCTCCCGCCGGTGCCCGTTCAGTTCACCACTGCAGTGCGCATAACAACTATCAGCACTGCTCAAATTCAAACTAACTCTTGAAAAAAATCGGAATCGTCTTACCTTGTAACTAGATTCTTTTTTTTTTTAAAGCGCCAAAAAGCGACCCAAAGGGGACAGTTGGGCAGCAGCACGGCTGTGCCCGCGCCTCAGCCCGCCGCGGGGAAGGCGCCCTCACGCCGCTGCCATCGCGCCCGCGCGCCGCAAGGTGACGGCTGCGCCCCGCCGCGGGGCCGGGCCCGGGCCGCGCCGGGGAACCGCCACCGGGGCCGGGGCGGGGGGCCCGGGGCAGCGGCGCGCATTGTGTGCGCCCCGCCGGGGCAGGGGGAAGGGGTGGAGCTGCCTCGGCGGGGCAGGAGGGGTGGAAAGCGCTGCTTTGAGCGGCCGCCTGCCAGCGCTTCCCTCGAGCAGGGCTTTGCCGGGGTTTATTATTGACAGTGCCCTCCGGGATTACAGTTTATAGGTTAACGATTAAAGAGATGATAAGGCGGTGGCAGGGAAGGCTTGCGAATTGTTTTCTCTTAACCGAACTAGGATGCACAAAAAGCGATGTTTCCCAGTAGGAGCTGCCAACTCATTCCTCTGACTCGAGGAAAGTTCCTGTTGCTTTTCTCTTGTCTTCCCGGGGTTTGAAGTGACAGTGCTACTGTTGGTGAGCACCGGCTGATCTGAAGACCTACTGATAAAGGCATGAATACATGAAGAAAATCCCCCGTGGATTTAATACACATGAATGTTTAGTTTTGAAAATTCATGCATAGTAGCAAGGCTGAGAGTACAGTTGAGGTCTGAAAAGCACCATTCTGCTGGCTCCCTGCATTACAGAAGTATCAAATTGGCCCTTTTGTTTCCAAACCAACATAAAAGGATTTGGGGATTCCTTCTAATGATTCCCTAGATGGCCCTCGGTCCTCTTTTCAATCTTTATATGGGGAACTAGATACCACTCTTCCCTTTGCCTTCCCCTTCTCTTTCTCCTCCTTCACCTTTTCTTTACTCTTCCCCTTCCCATTCACAATGCTCTTTTCTCAAGAAGCTTGTGATACCCAAAATCACCGAAAGTGTATCATGTCAAATATCTACAAAAATGGACCAGTGTATGTTTACATTTTTGAGAAACTATCTAGTTCCATAGATAGTAATTTCCTTGGAACCTTCTCACCTTCACCTTATTCAGCTCACAGGCTGGACAGTGCTTTTTCATTTGAAAAGTGGATGCTTAGTGATTTTATGCTCTTTATTGGAGGCCTTATTTAGCATAGACTCTTCAGACTCTACTGAGAACACAGCTTTTCATTTCTGAGTGGGAGACAGAAGCACAAAAGGAACTAGAGTCTTTGGTGAGACACCTGCTCTGGGGTACGTAGGATGTGGTTTTCAGAGCACTGGAGGGTAGGTGCTGCGTGTGCTCACATCACAGTCTCCAGCCCAGGAGCGAGGGCTCTAGACTCCTACACATCAGAGCCCAGATCTCCAACAAGTGCCCCAAAATGAGAATCAGGCTTAGCGTGAAAAATGTTTACAACCGATGTAAATTAGCTTCACATGACTTAACTAGCACCATGTAGGAAATCCGTCACACAAACTCAACAGGGGTAGAGTCATATTTTCCAGGGAAATATATACCAGCCTTAATCATTCTCTCCCTTTTTATATTCCCCTACCTCATTTACTAAATACTTTCCAAGAGCTGAAGTTGGGGTCATAACAGAAAAATCATCGCCTCCTGTGTACAAAGCTGGTGCATCCCAGTATGTTTCCAGAGTCAGAGGAAAGGTTTCTGTACAAAACTTGTGTATGATTACACAATTACAAATGGTCACATGCATCAAGCAGACTTGTGTTCTGCTTACTCTACTTTGTCCTCTGCAGTCCTAATAACCATTCTGGTAGAGCTACGTATTCTTTACAAAGAGGAAATGGCACACACAATGGCAAACAGTAACATAGATAACCATCATTAAAATTTAATGATGCGGCATTATGTTGGCACTTACGGAGATGGTCAAAAGAGTTTAGATCCTTTAGAGTGCCCTCATAAAAGCCTGCACTCTGAGTAACAAAATAATTGATAGCAACAGCAGTTGTCAGCCTCGAGGCAGTTTGATATTAGAAAGGCATAGAGCACTTTGCAAGCAAGTTTCAAAACTATCTGCTGACAGATGGGTTTGACTGATCAGCAGCTGAAAGCAGGGCTCTTGTCTCGCTGGCGCTACTAGCTCTGCTGGAGGATATCTGGTCACACACCCAGCTAGCTGTGGGCTCTGAGCTCTTTGCACAGCTCATCCCAGTCCCACTGCACACACCGTTTAGTCCCAGGCTCCTTCTCACCTGTTTCTAACCTCCATCTGTCCCAGATTTGCAACCCTCCTAGATGTCCCCTCATATCTGCTCCAGCTCCTTTCACGTGTGGTGCCATGTGTGGGCCAGGCTGGAACTGCAGATGCCACATTTCCTCATCTGTGTGCTCACGGTCTCAGCTCAGAGCAGAAGTTTCAAGGACGTCAAGAGGATCCTAATACTTATATTAGGAAAGCAGCTGTGAGTTTATAGCAGTCAGCTTTATACAGATGTGACATGAAGAAGTGATGGGACACTGGGGGTCCAGGCCAGAAGAGATCACTCATCTCACAAAGTTGGATGACTCACAGTCGTCCATATAGACCATACAGTAGGCTCCTGCCCACACCAGAGACCTCAAGAGATACATCTACCCATCACAAATTTTGCAGCAAAAAGCCAGCAAGCAGAACTATAATGTGACACAAGAAGACTAGAGGCTGACTGAGGGCATTGCCAGTGTCTCTACCTGGCAAGGGAGGTATTCAAGGGAATGGCCAGAGAATACCTGCCCCAGTTTAAGCGACCATCTCTGGTACAAGCAGAGTAATCAGCAAACACATGGTGTCCTCCAGAGGTACATCATAAAACCACAGAATGGCTGAGGTTGGAAAGGATGTTGGAGACGTCTAGTCCACCCCTCTGCAGGTCCAGTTAGAGCAGATTGCAGAGGTTCTGCTCTGCTTGAGTCTGGTACACCTCCAAGGACAGGGACATCACAAACTCTTTGGGCAACCAGTTCCAGGACTTGATCAACCTCACCTTGAAAAAAATCTAAATTAGCCTGGATCGCTAAGATAAGGTGATATAAACCACATACACTACACCTTGATAGTTACCAGCATCACCTGTAACCACAAGTGATCCCCAGAGGGGGAGATCTGCCAGCTCCCTCAGCTTACTCTGCAACTTAGAAATACAGTGAACGTGATATAGAGTCACTGAAGTTGTCTGGATGTGAGCCAGCAGACAACTGACTGCAAGACTTGCTAGAGAAAGTGCAGCATGGTAGTGGTGAGCCTACACACACTGCACTAGCTAAGGTATGTCCGTACCACTGCCAGAATTCATAATTATTCTTCATCTTCAGTCAGACTACTCCAGGTTTTCACCACTATGGCAGTACCAGAGCTAGAGAGGACATCACGTGGCATGTCACAGCTAAGGTCAAACCTTAACATTTACAACTGTTTCTTTACTGCATAGGAGTCAAATGATGTGTATATATAAAAATACAAAAGTACTCCATATGTTGTTATTTCTCAAGAGTACTTTCACTTTTCAGTCACATCAAAAGCTGAGAAAATCTAACTTGCTCCCCAGAATTTCATGAATCTTTCAGTTGGTGCTTTGAGATCAAGTAGTAAAAAAACTGTTTTCCTGGGTAAAGCAGCACTTGTAACATTGTGAGACCAGAGAGAGGAAAAACACCAAGAAATAAAAGCAGGGGAGGGAATAGATAGGAATCCAAAATTCCAGCTCACCTCTGGAACTCAGACATTGTACTATGCAACTGGCATAGTTGTCTGCTATAGAGGAGAGCAACTGGGATGCGAAAGATAGCATTGGTGTAACTAGTTAATGATGTGCTAATAGAATACACATTTCTTCGAGAAATTGCTCTCTAAAACTTCACTAAACTCTGCACAGCAATAGGTTCCTCTTGTGAATCTTAGGGACTTGTAACAAATGATTGTCTAATTATAAAAACCACTGTAAACAGGGCTTTGTCACCTTTCCAGCAGACTGTCCTGTTCTCTGTTGGCTCTGTGTCTTCAGTGAAGAAACGTAAGTAACATTTATAGAAGGCAACATCTGCAACCCTTTCCAAGGTCTCCAATGTGTTACGAAAAGCCAAAATATTTCTGTTTGTGCTAAACAAAGCTTCTCCTAAATTTGTGTTTACTTACACACATGAAAAGTACACTACGTTTCTTTCCAGGCTTTTTTTTTTTCATTAAACCTTCAAAGCAGTAAAACCTTTTCATCACTACTTTTGGGTTTTTTTTCCCCATCTTTTGCTAAGTTAAACTCATCTGGCAAGTCAGACCTGTCCTCCACTTTCTACTTAGCCAGTTGTCTATTCTGAGCATAACAGATTGAATTGGTGACATCTTGATAGAACATGAAAGCTTTGAATATTGATGGGAGAGGCTGATTTTAATTTGTTGCTGAAGATATAATGAACAAGGTGATCTGTTGGGCCTTTTGGAGATAAATAAATAATGAAGATAAAGACAGTAAATTCTTGAAGCATGGCTTTGCAGGAAAAGCCTGAGAAAAAGACTTCAAGTTAGACTCTGTGCTGTTATATCTCAGGCGATGCATTTTATATGGTATACGTCATGCACACTAAAAATTTCATTTGGTGAGCTGCACTGACAACTGGCTTTGTTCACCTTTGTTCTTATTTAAAACAGGTTGTTCCATGCAGCTGTTAAAGAAACTGCACGCATACACACACACACATTTGCACACAGGCTTTTTTATTACTCCTCAGATCTTGCTAAATAAGTCATGCTGCCTAGATTTTAAATTCTTCTCTTTGCAGCATGAAAATTGCCCTACATTGGGATCTGCTGCCTTTTATGGAAGCATGATTCAAAAGTTTAACAAAAGCATTTCTGGCTTTGTTTTCCACTTTCTTTTTCCCTTATGGTTCTCTGCTTTCTTAACACTTATATATATCCTTTTGATATCTGGGAAAGCTCTGTATCTCCAACACTGGTGGGACTTCCTGAAGTAAAAGTGATTACAGCTGAAGTAGGACCCATCTACATCAAGGGTACTGTTTTATAGTATGACTTGATTGTTATTTTGTGAATAAGCACGGACAGTGTCACAGAAGCAGGCTGTGACCCTTTGACCAAAGCATCTCTGGAGTCAAGAGAAGATGCATCCAGGACCTCAGAGAAGTGCAGATGGGAAGACGGTTCCTTGCTGACCTGTTGGTGTTGGCTGCTTCATGTATCGTGCTTTATCAGAGGACCCTACTAATGCCATCTCTACCTGCTCTGCTTTCCACCCTTGTTTTTGTAAGTTAGTCACTTTTAATGTGCTAGGTTTTCATGTGGAAAAGTAACATGGAGGAGTGAGCTTGAGGCTTTGCGAGCAGAGAGAGAAGTGTCTATTCTCAGCTTACCAGAAGAGTGTCTTTTGGCAGTGTCCTGGCCTCTTTTGCTCAGGCTAGGTCGAGGATATAAATTAAGCTTGAGTGATTTTCACCTGTGTGTTGCCTTTGTTCTACTGATAGGTGGTGCTCTGATGTTGCCCCTTCTGCTGCCTCTCTCTCACTTGTCTTGAGTGTGGGCTTACAGATATAAAGGTCACATTTTTAAGCATAATAATAAATAACTTATAGAGAACAGTGGTGAATATTCCCTCATTGGAAACTGAAAATCAAGGCAGAATTACTTTTTTCCCTAATGTATTATCTGCTGGTGCAAACAAGTTCTGGGAAGTCCGAGTGCTTGTGCTATATTGCATCAAGCAACACCGGCAATCTGATGCCTTTCATTTCATTTTTGCTGTATTTTTCTTTATACGCCTTCTTCTGCTTGCAGCTCAGTCTGTCTTCCATCATCGTCTCTTCACCATCTTCCTTCCCACTGTTACCCACATGGAAGGCTCTACAGCACTTGCTCTCATCACTGTTTTCATTAAACTTTTAATTCAGATTTACTTCCCATGTTCTTTGTTTTGGGGCTGTCATTCCCTGCCCTAAACCCGCCTTTTTTTCTATTCCTCATCCTTTATCTTCAAGTTGAATGGATTCAGTTCTTGCTCCATTGTTCTACCTCCTGCTGACTTTTTCTGGACTTCCTCTCTTTTTTATGCTTCTCCTCACTGACTCCTCCTCAAAGCAAAGTGATCCAGTGTCTAATGGACTGAAAGGCACGTGAGTCCTGCACCTAAAACTAAAGGTTGTACACCTTACAGCTTCCCATTTGATACATCAGTGAAGTAATGTATTTGATAGAGTGAGTAAAACAAGTGGGCAGGAAAACAAGAGAAAACAGGCTCCAAAGGACTGCTGCCTTGCCTGGAGTCACCATGATGGGCTCTTAAACATAGGAAAGTGTTAAAAAAGCAAAAAAGAGTGAAAGTTGAAAACCTGGATTTCGCAAGTAGCATCATTCAAATAATTGCATGCAATGGGCTAGTCAAGCAAGGAAAAGCTCACATAGCTGTACAACAACAATCAAGCTATGTGTGCACTGGCTTTTATCACATTTGGCCACCTCAGTTCCAGCTTGACATAGGGATAAAACAATACACACCTATAAAATTGGAGGAAAAAAAATCTCATGAAGATTCCATCTTTACTTTTAAACATGATTTCCTGTGAGCACCATATTCAGTGATTTAGCAAATAATGAATCCTCAGTAAAATGTTCAAATGCTCTAAAATAGCAGTCAGTGGCTGCTTTTATGAACTAAATAGAGACTGATAGATTTTAACATCATCAGCACTCAGTAATCCTGGCTGTCACACCACATCCTAATAATCTCAACTCCCTGTCTGAAAGGCTATGAAAGTATTTCTGTTAATTTTCATGTCAGGACTCTCATCTCTTGCCCTGAGCACAACGGAGCAGACACTGCCCACCACATCCATTTCACAACCCCACCTTTGCTGGTTCTGTTTGCCCTGCTGTGTTCTGGAGGTGCAGCATAAATGGACACCTCTCCCTACTGACAAGACCCAAACACCATCACAACCCTGAAAACAACCTCAAACATACACCCCCTACACCTACACAAAGCTTTTGTACTACCATGTAGCTAATTACTATAGTTCATGCAATTCTGAGGTTTACTGCTTGCATTAGAGGAGTTACACCCCACAGCACTCACACAGGGGCAAGACTCTCCCAAGATTCGAGCCTACTGTTTTAACCACCTATCTGTAGTTGCTTAAAGCAGGATTCAAAAAAGACTCATAGATTTCTAGAATGCAATTAATGAATATTTTAAAGAGGGAAAAATAAAAAAAACCCACAATACACAAATAAACGTGAATGTTCACAGGCACCTGATTTGAGGGCAGATCTGTATTTTGGTCTCCCAGACTTGCTGTTGCACATCTTTGGAAATCCTGTCATCTTGCCTGGCCTGAACATCATTCTCCACCTGAGGTTATTTGAGGCTCAGGAAATACATGTATTTACACACCAAATGGTGAGGAGCTTGTTCTGAGCACCAGGGAGACATGGGCTGACCACATCCATTGCACAAGGATGGGAGCTGTAGGTACTTCCCTTTGGAGGAAGATGTCCAAGAGAGCTGCCGCTTGCAGCAGTGTCTGTGAGATGCGTTACCTGCCCAGGGAGTGGCATATCTGGTTTTATTTCTTTCCTCAGGCTGAAATAATTCCAGCTTGCATTACCCCTTTCCAAGATGATGTCCTGACCAGCAGCCTGTTGAGCATTTGGATGGCAAACAGAAAAGACAGAACAAACTCCTGTACCCAGATGGAGAACAAACAAGGAGAAAGCAGGCCAGTTGCATACAGTTAAGTATGAATTAGAAAGTGCTCTTTTTGCCTCTGCCTGCTTTAAAATTTCTTTCTAGCATGTCTGTATTGCCCTTGGAATAACTGCAATCTGGATCTACTGCTTTCCACTCAGAGATTTAGTTGTCAGCTGTTGATTTCCACTGAGCAACCTCAGTTACAAATCACTATCATTTAAAAAAATGTTATAGTGTCATAAATCCAAATTATGCCTCACATATGAAGAGAGGCAAAAGCAGTTTGGAAAATGCTTTTACATACTTTTATATACTTTACAGCCTCCTTGGTAGAATCAATAGGCAATACTGACTGAAAATAACTCAAAGTACAAAGGCTTTATTTCTCTATAGTAATTATTGAAAAATAATACACTAATAAATTATTATCATAAACAGAAATGCATAAAGTTATATACACATACAATCATATGGGAAATAAATATTGTTGACAAGTTACATATACACACCCACTATTTAAACAATTTCAGAGTTCCTACCCTCATTCTTATTAATAACATATAATCAAGAAAAGCTTTAGTGACTTCAAAGGAATGACAATAATGCCAGCGTTGTGCTTATAAAAATCCAGCATCAGGGTGGCATTTGTACTGATTAGTTATTTCCAGAGAGTTGAAGAAGCTGGATATAGGGAGCTGCAAAAAGCAGTAATGCCTGCCACTAAAAGCAAGTTGGATTCACAGCACTTGGTCTGTCAGGTAAGGACATGAGCCAGTCAAACCGGGACACGCTCTTCTCCATGGTAGGATTAGCAGTGCCCACAAAGCTTGAGCTGTCTGCAAGTGGAAATGCCCTATCCTCCACACCACCCACTTGCCTTTCACTAGTGTGGACACTCTTTTGCTTCTGCTGTTTTTGGAAACCAGGGTTGTATCCTGGCTTGTAATTTGCAAAATTAAAAAACGTTGAAAGCAATGCATCATTTTCAAACAAATTATGTCATCTAGGAAAAGCCTGATATTTAAATGATAAAAGAGAATACATCCATCACTTTCCAGTTCCTCTGAAAAGAAATATTTTAAACAGAACTGTACAGGAAATTTCATCCTATGATATATATACTTGTCACCAAGAGATACTTTTTCATCTATGACATAATTGCTATCATCAGAAAAGCATTTCTGTCACTCTGGTATAATTTAGCCTCATTTTCTGCTCATTTCTTTATCTTGTCTCATTAAAGCATTACATTTTCGGCTATGTTACTATTAATCATTCTCTAACATAAGCAAGTGGATAACAGAGCTGCATGAGTAATTGATTTTTCAGTTCCAGAGCTGAATCAAAAACGCAGTAAGTAACTATCAAAAAAAAGCTTAATTTTTCTCTTTCATCTAAGTGACAAAAAAATGATGTGTGGATTTCAGTTAGACTTTTGTTCATCTTGAATAAATAATTTAATTTCCATCTTTGTCATTTTAAGAAACGCAGCAGACAGAGAGGACCATATCTTGGCACCATTGACCAAAGCAACATGTGAAAAATCCTTGTTTTTCAGAAGATGGGGAGACTTTGCCCAGTGGATTCCCGTGTCTCCAAGATTTTCACCCCTTTGGTGAAAAGAACTCAAAAATTACTTAAGTGACTTACAAAAGCAGAACAATTTTTACCCATGAAGTGTGGGAACAGACACCTCAAGAGACATGACCAGAAAGACCTCCTCAGAGGTGGGTTTGAATCCCAACAGGATTGAAAGTCTCCCGTGGTCCAGATGAATGGCATGATCACGGGATCAATTTATACATTTTTTGCTAACTGGTTTTGTGAATTAAGCCACCAGATTTTCTTTAATGACACTTATAATAATTATCTTACGCCCCGAATGGCATTTTTTTAATGAGTCTTTAAAAAATTAGTCTAAACACTAACTATGGCAACACACTATTATAACCACAGGTGATTTACAAATATGTTTTGAATTATACGTTTTGCATCCTGTATTTCTTCGCCCTCATATTTGCACAAGCTTTGGCAAATTTCACAAGAACATTTTATTTGGATTTTTGCACCTGCTGGGTTTTTTGTGCTGCCTTAAGGTTTTTCCACATATAAGCATTAAAAGAAATGAAAACTGAAATTATACAAATATAAAACTCATTATTGGTATTTTCCACTGCTGCTGGCAGTACTGCAAGAATAAGAAGGGATGCACAACTTAGCATCCTTTTTGGGAAAGAAAATGGGAAAAACATTACAAGTGTTTAGGGTTAGGAAAGCTTTTATATAGGCTCACCAAGTCAGAATAACTCCCCAAGTTAGATGACATCTTGAGGTTCTTCACAGAACTTAGTGGAAGTTACCAGATCACTTAGAACAGGTTTTGAATATTTGTAGGACATTAAGCAAAATAAGAAGTCACATACTTTGCTAATCATAGAATCGTAGGGGTTGGAAGGGACCTTTAGAGATCATCTACTCCAACTCTCCTGCAGAAGCAGGGTCACCTAGATCAGGTCACATAGGAATGTGTCCAGGTGGGTCTAGAAGACCTCCAAGGAAGGAGACTCCACACTCTCCCTGGGCAGCCGGTGCCAGGGCTCCATCACCTCAACAGTGAAATAGGTTTTTCTTATGTTTAAATGGACCTTTTTTGTGTTTCAGCTTCATCCCATTACCCCTTGTCCTGTTGCTAGCTACAACAGAAGCAAGGGCTGTCCCATCCTCCTGACACCCACCATTTAGATGTTTGTAAATGTTAAGAAGATCTCCCCTCAGACACCTCTTCTCCAGACTAAACAGCCCCAGTTCCCGCAGCCTTTCCTTATACGAAAGATGTTCCAGTCCCCTGATCATCTTGGTGGCCCTGCGCTGGACTCTCTCCAGCACTTCCCTGTCCCTCTTGAGCTGAGGAGCCTCACTGGACACCAGTGAGGACTCCAGATGAGGCCTCACCAGGGCAGAGTAGAGGGGGAGAAGAACCTCCCTTGACCTGCTGGCCACACTCTTCTTGATGTCTGTACCTCTTTGCATGGATAAACATCCATATAAATGTTAAAGCAAATATCAAATATGTTCAATATGACTGCCCCTTAGCATATATTTATACTTATAAATAATTGGCATCTATCTAAATTTTTTAGAAATTCCCTGAAACCTGGCACTTCAACTGAAAGCTGTTTCTAATCTTTCTGAATGAGGAAGCAATTTTCCCAACATGACCCCAATTCAGTTCTTGTTTTCTCTGCTTAAAAAAATGACAACTTAAAAAGATGGCCTCAGTAGAGCTGTGAGCTGATATTTATTTCAGTAGTATAATAACTCTGAAACATGCCAAAAGCCTCTTAAATGTTAAAATTGTTACCTATCGCACCCTGGGCAGAGTTTGAGTTCGTGAGTAGATTTTGAATGAAGTAATTTTTTCCCCCTATCAAACCCTAGGAGCATTTGAATTGATGATTTTATGAAGCAAACTTGCTAGGAATAATGCACTAGGTAGAGTTTTGTATAATAATTCTCTCTCAAGGGCTGTGACGCTGATGCCTACTTAGAAATAATTTTGGAAGAATAGCCGAGACAACACATGATGCCATTTTATATAATCCCAGAAGTGACTGAAAGACTGGACAGTTTTGAGGACTATCCAAGTGTGAAGAGATGGATTTGGATTAGTCCCAGCTCATGGCAAGCCTCACATTGTGTAAGGCTCGCAATACTTTCATACAGTTTCTCCACAGTCCAATGTGGCTGTTTCTTCTCTTGTTTTCAAATTACCTTTGGAGGCGTTTTGTTGGAACTTGGGACCAGATTCATTAGTTAAAACATAAACTTTGAGCTGTTGCTGTCTTGCAGTCAGCTAAAGCTGTAAAACAGAACCTGCAAAATGGATGACCTTCAGATTTTCTTAACTGTGCAGAAATGGTATTTGTCATTGCCAGTTTTTTTTCATTTATTTCTTTTAATAGACTACCAAAGAATTTGTGATCTGTGATCCTGTGAATTTATTATATTGACAGAAAATAGCCAGTGTTTCCAAGCCATACAGATAGCATGTCAGCTGAAAAGAATAAAAACTTGCCTTTGTCTTCTACATTGTTGTTGCCCTTGTCTTCTACGTTATAAAAGTTTAGAGATGCACTTACAGAAAAGTAGACAGAGAGTGACTCAGTGCTCTACTCCTGCCAGTAATGTGTGGTAAGATGAGTAACTACTGGAAGCAGTGGTGAATTCCCACAGTCCCATTGGGTTGGCTTTTCCTTTTCTTGGGTCACAGTTTGGAAACCAGGACACCGTATGAGAACAAAGTCAGAGTACAAATATGGCTGAGAACTCTTGGGAAAAAAATAGCAAAAATATTTCTGTGAAGTAACTTAATTTTCAGGCTTTAAAGGAAATCACCAACAGATTACAGAGTTACAGGCCAAAATCTGTGCTATATGTTTGCACCATATACCTCGCCCCAGTATCTCTATATGGGGCTATTCTTACCACAGAATTTGGCCTTAAACTGCCAAATCACAGAGATTTATTAGCCCTGAACACTTCATACTTTTGGCTTGATTATTCTCTAACAAGTAATTGACTGATGGATACTCTGCTCCGCTGTCTTCCAGCCAGCTTCTTTCTTTTACAAGCTCCGTAAAAATCAAGAGAAAATGCAAACTGGAAAGGAAATCTCCAAGCTGTGTCACACTCCAGCCTTAACACTCTCTTGGGTCCATGAAATAAAGGGAAACAAAAAGGCAAGCACTTCCTAATGAAAGGCTTGGTGCTGCCGTCTCGTGGGAAAAGGGAGAAGGAGAGCTTTGGTAATAAAGGCAGAAACACGAAAAGAGGGGGCAAAAAGGATTTAAAAAACCTCACTAACATAAACACTCCCATTTTTGTTTCAAGACGGCTGTGTGCTTTATTGCTCACAGATCGGTTTCCTTTGCAGGTGATGCGGGCCCAGAATTACATCACCAGCAGAGCAGCCAAGAGCATCTCGGTGCCAGGATGACTGAAGCTGAGAGGAATGTATTATCACAGACCTCTGAGGGACTTGCCAGTGCATTCCTTGCTGGGGGTGCTGTGGTGGGGGAGGCAGAGGGGAGACAATTTTACCTTAGGACTGAAAGGAAACTTTGTGGAGGAAAGATCTGGGGTCACAGTCCTGCTGTCTCCTCTAAGCAGATCTAATTATGGCCATGTACTTCAAAAAGAGGATTTAACTAAAACCAGATTTAGCAGGGCACTGCTTAGGAAGTACAGACTGAATCCCTCAGCCTTGCCTTTGAGGAAAATGTGAAATGCTTCAGTGCATGGGAAACATTGTTGCTGTGATGGTGAAGAATAATTTGAAGCTGCAGCAAGGAAAGCGAGGGCCAATTTAAAATCCTTGTCACTTCAATGGAGTTGTACAATAACATGTGACTAAACACAATACTGGTGCTTTCAGACAGACAATCCTTACATTAGATACTGAGTGTATTTACTGGCATGTTGTAAGGTGGGATAAAAGAGTCTCATGGGTCTCAGGGATGTGCTGGAAATGTTCAAATAACTCACAAAGCAGTTGCAGAGATCTCCCTTAAGGAGCTCCAACAAAGCCTTTCTGCCACATCGCACCCTCTATTGCAAACCACATCCCATGCATATGAAAGAAACTCCCTCCTCCCCTCATTTTTTAAGGCTTTTAGGCTGTTTCTGCCATATCCTGCAGGACTGGCTCAGTGGTCCTCACCAGAAGCCTGTTTCTGAACTATTAAAATGAATGGGAGTTTTCCAGTGATTTTAATAAGCAGCAAAGCGTGCTGTCAACAAGTGGGATTAAAAGAAGAGTATAAGGCAAATTGTTCAGAGATTAGCACCTCTAAAAATGTCAGGATTTTAAACCTCATCTCCTAACTCGAAGAGGTTGCAGCAGTGCCGAGGTTACACTCCCCTTGTCTGCCAGAAGAAAGAGCTCTCCCCTTTTCCACCAGAAGAAAAAGCCCTACTGATCAAATAAAAAAGCTTCTAATTGATCCCAAGGATTCTCCCCATCCTCATTCTCTAAAGGGGAAGGCAAGAAGGCTGGGACTAGGCAGAACAAAGAACAACCAAGTACCACTTTGTGTTAATCCTACTTTACATGAGAGCTTTTTGGGGCAAGGAAGTGCCACTAGCTAGTTTTGCTGCAGCCAGCTCAGCTGGTGCCTGAGCTCACATCACCAGATTACTTCCCAAGGTGTGGCTGAAGATCAGGAGGGTGCCTTTGCTGGGAGAACTAACGTCATCACCACAGCTGCTGCTGCGTGGTCTCCTGCTCTTCAGGTGTTCACTGCAAGCCATGTTGTCAGTGCGGCTCCAGTCAGACTGCTAACTCTCCACCTGCCAGACCAGAGACACCTTAACTGCTCCATCTGCTAACAAAGATCTCTGAGGGGGCCCAGGGGCCTCCTGCTCATCTCCTTACTCGGCCTCGTCAGGAGGCTCCAGGAAGATGGCTGTTTTTACACTCCGGGGACAGGAGATACTCAAGGACAGCTTGATGTTACAGGACCAGCAGCTGAGATGGGCATGCATGGAAAGGGAGAACTTTTGTCAAATGGTAAAAATAGACAATACTACCCCTGACTTTCAAAACATTCTCATCTTTATATATGATTACAGTCAAATATACAGGGAAATTTGGAAAACATTTCAGCCACCACGTCTGTAGAAGCATCATCCACTAAAAGTAGATGTCTTTCATCCTGCTCTGGGAAAAGGTTGCTACTATTTTTTTCCTGTAACATGCCAACCTCTTCCACAACCTTTCTGCAGCTGAATTGTGCTTGCTGCTGTGGAGCCAACACCAACAGTTAGGCATTCCAGCTTTCTCTGTTTACCCCTCCTAGTTGTTTACATTTTGAATATCCCTGTGTAGAATTTTATATTTTTTATACTTTTCATGCATAATTACTCTTGACAAGTCACGCTTTCCTGTTACTTCCTCCCCATGCAAGGCTGAATTAATAATCAGTCCCTCATAGGGACTGTTTGCTTTCATATCACATTGTTGTGGATGGATTAGGGATTATGTATGAAAGTGTATGTAAGAAATATTCCAAAGTAAATACATTAAGAGAGTGTTAGAAATGCATTAGAACCAGGGCATTCTGCTTTTACACAATTTCCCTTGTTATTTTTTTCAAACTTTCACAGGACAGCAAAAGCAGATGTGGCCTCTAAAAGGTGGAGTGGACAACAATTAGGAAAGACTGGTAAAATACTGTGAGGAAAGAAATGACTTAAATTACTTAGATCCAAGACAGAAATGGTTGCTGCTCTCATAATACCAGATTGCTGTGAGATGGCTGTCCCACAGGACTGTTCTTCCTCCAGCTCACCCTGTCTCATTAACATTATAATTGTGAGTGCAGCAAAGAGGCTGACGGGCAAAGTTCACCTCTCTGTCCCTTTTTCATGGAGACTACAAGTCTGTTCAGCTCTTAATAAAATAAGTCTCAGGCCTCAAAGCACCACAATAAACCAAATTTATATATACTGGTACTTATAAAACAGGAATGCCTAAGCAGGACCCTGAGAAATGCCTTTGGGCAGGTCAGTTCCCTGTCTCAATATGTAAATTAAGTTACTCTGGGAGATTTTTGTATGACTTAACCTATTACAACCTAATATTTCCACTACAGAGTTTTTCTTTTTGACAAAAATCTATTGCTGATTGCCACTGTGGGGCTTTCCTGAGAAGTCATCCCATCACTCTCACTGTATAGCCCTCAAATGATATTATTTCCAGTTCTTAATACCTAAAAAGATTTGGGTGAAGCTTCATTTAATGTGCACTCAGTGAACAAAGATGAGATGTTAAGATCATTTAAGACTATACAGTAACCACTGGTTTCCAGTTCATTCTGATTTTACTAATCTGCTCTACAAGTGATATGAGATAGAAGGACATGCATGGTTGGCTTTCTGTGTTTAGCTACCTGTTATGTTCTCTCTGCTTGGTCACTACCAAATTGAAATGAACTTTCTCATTAGTGCCTTAAACAAACAAAATGGATTAAATAGCAAATATCAGGTTTCTCATGTCACTCAAGATAAAGCAAAAAGACTTCAGCACTGCAATTCTTCCCCAACTGCAGCCAACAGTACAGAGGCCCTGGTGACTAAAGCTGGCGGAATTAGGTGCTCTTAAAGATGTGCTTTCGGTAGAAGGTCAAACTCAGATTTTCTCTTTTTTTGTTGCTATTTTTCAAAAAACAGTAGAATGTGGACAAAACCGACGTTTAAAAGATAGGAAAGAGCAAGATGAGTATGAGAAAATGTCCAGAGAGATGGGACTTGATATCTCAGCAGTAGCAATGTGAGACAGAAAGCTTTTTAATCAGTTCATTGAAGGAAGTCAGTTCAAAAGAGGGTCATAATCTTAGGCTATTTAGTGGCCTTCACAAGTTGAGCTGGAATAAGAAGGCAACAGTT
Organism: Colius striatus; assembly: GCF_028858725.1. Taxonomy (NCBI): domain Eukaryota; kingdom Metazoa; phylum Chordata; class Aves; order Coliiformes; family Coliidae; genus Colius; species Colius striatus. Next base: position 14,460,254 of record NC_084760.1, on the reverse strand, counting down.
GTCAAATTAAAGTGAATATAAAATCTAAAGACAATTTTAAATGGTACTTTTTTACCATTTTTACTTTTGTAGCATTTTACTTGCCTGCATGTCCACACATACACAGATATTCAACACAGAGAAAAAATGACATCTATGAGAATCAGATATGAAATTGATCCTTACTTGGAAAAACAACCATTTTTAAAATTATTCTAAGAGGATCAAATTGCTAAGATTTAGAAGCATTTTCATCCCGTAAAGTTTGCCAATCAACACAGCAAAATAGAGACAGGAATCCAGCAGCTATTAAACTAGGAAATAGAGTCATTTTAGCTCATGTGCCACGTACTCAAAGCTGGCACTGAACTGAACTCAGGAAATACACTAAACGATTTAGCTCCTGACTTTTTGAAAATGTCTGCCACTAAGCTGTGGTTTCCTCAAAAGCATTTCTTCTTTGAACTTGCCTTAAATATTTTTCTCAAAGGTTTGGGTGTTTTGGTTTTTTTTAAAACCCAAAACATTGTGGATTGATTTCAAGCAGTTTGGTATGAGCATGACAATTTAATATTGGAAAACTGAGGCTGTTACCAAGTGCTCGTTCTTCACCTAAGGTGGGTGCTCTTTCTTTTCACAGAGTCAGAGAACAAATCGCTCCCACAAGATGGATTAACACTTCAAGACAAAAAACCTGGAGTTTATGAGCCTGTGAGATAAACACTGCAGATAGTCCATCACAGGCTGGGCATGTTTTCTAAAACATAACAATATTTTCTTCCAGGGAACACAGTTCTTGCCTGAGGCATGAGTCTTCAAAAATATGAAACATAATGCAAATGGTTTGTGGCTTCGCAAGCCCAGATGTGAAGGGCATGGGAAAGTCCCTGCCACTTGTGTATCACTATCCTAACGTGTGTTGTGGTTTTTCTTACCTGTCCCCCTGCTGTGAAAACAGCGCCCCATCCTTCCCAAAGCGTGGCACTTAGCAAAACATGCCAGTCCCAACCTTTGCCAATGTAAATAACATCTGATCAAAAGTTACCAGGAGGTGAACCCGAAATGGACACGAGTAATTCCAAGCAAATCTGTTTCTTCAAAACAAATTCAAGCGCGTGCTATGGGAACATTCAGTGGTATTCCTCCAGCTCTAGGCTTGCACAGTAATGTACTCACTAATAACATGAGCGGACTGACGTTTACAAATGGTTTACACGTGAGTTTAGTGTCATTTAAACACGGAAAATGCCAGACCGTGCCACTGCTGAACCGACAAGCACTGGGACGCTGGGGGTACTCTTAGAACCGTCTCAGGTACTCACCTCTCCCGCTCCTGTTCCAAGAGGTTGGTAAAGTCGTCGCTCTTGTTCATGTAATCTGTATGTTTATGTTTCTCATTTTCTAGCTCATAAACTGTGCGGCGATGGCACTTCTCTGCCAACAGGAGCTGTTCCAGCATGCGCCGGTACGTCTCTTTCTGCTTTTCTTCAAGTCTGTCCAGCTGGATCGTAGGAAAGGAGAATAGACTGTTTTAAAGGTCTCCTTGCTTACTTCATCTGATTTATTAACCAACAATGTTGTGTTTGGTAAATGAATCCAATAGTTTTATGTCTTGGGCTTTACATAAAGCAGTGACTAGAAATAAGAGTAACTGTCCCGTAAAAGTAATGATTTCTTTGGATGGCGTGTTTGCAATAAACATTTGCACAGTTCTCTCTCGTGTATTCTCAGCTACACAAAGGACAGAACATCACTTAATTCTAGGGTAACAAGATAAGCTTAGCTGAAATATGAGTTACACATCTTCAATGCACCGTTAGGACTGCTAAGATAAAATGTCTAAACTATTTAGATTCAGCATTGCTTCCCTTTTAAATGAACAAACACAATTTAGTATGAGTTTTAGAGTTTTCTCAGCCTGTTTTTGTTTTGACAGAAATTTTTCTTCTTTTCTTAGCAACACTTTGCTTTTTTTGTCTTCTGGGTTTTAAAAATTAATGTAGTATGTCAATTATTATTCAAACCAACACTAAGGTCAGGGAGGTGTGTCTAAAAAGCTGCCAGGGCACTCCAAAACCACCACAGCTATTCGTGTTGCTCCTTTCACTGTTTCTTGGGAGCAGAGGACAAACTCCATCCTCCTCCCTGCTGTCATTTCTCTGCTTGCCTGCCCTCAGCAGGGCAGCTGGCAGAGCCTGCTCTGCCCACCTCCAGCCCTTACCCTGTGGGAATGCTATCTTCCTCAGCCCTGGCTGCACCAGGCAGTTGCTGTTTCACACAGAGATAACTGTTTCTCAGTTCACAAACTGAGGGAAATAAGAGAGCAGGAAGACAGCAGCAATTGCTCTTGGGAAGTTGACTATGGCAGAGAAAGTAAACCAGTCATTGCATTTTATAAAGGAGACAGGTTTGGTTCAGCCTTTGAGACCTTAAAAAGTTCAACCTTTTGCACTTACAAAATTTTATCACCATCCTGTTTTAACTCCAACGTAACCTCTTTGGACCTACACATGACAAGTTTTACACTGAGGTCCCCATCAAATTATCAGCCTCTTTAGACAAAAGCTCTGTTAAGCTCTTTTAATCTTGTTTGACAGTATTTTCTGCATGCTCCCACATGCTAATGTTTGCTTTCCCTATTCACTCTAATTCCAAAAACTCCAGAAGATGCTCCAATGAGAATATCGAGTATAAAGATATCCCATGGTGGACATATGTCCTGGTGAAAAAAAAATAAACGTTCTAATAGGAAGAACTGTGAGGATTTGAACAGGCACTACAATGTATTCGATTGTACATTGTTGCATGCTCTTTCTCCATACCTTGGACTATTACGAAACTATAAACACGAGTGGTGGCTGCTTCTTCTGACATTCACACTGACATTCCCAAGTCTATTCTGCATTCATTTATTGCTTAGATTTTAAAGCAAAGGATCAAGTCCTACAGGCCTCCTTCAGGGGCTGCACTGACTTTGCAGGCCTAGAGTTTGAGTGACTGATAAAATGATTAAAGATTTATGATCCCACAAATATCACCAAAAGCAGTCTCTGAAGGTCTTTTACTGACTACCCACATGCCAGTGGTCTAGTATGCCAAGAAAATCAAAGAGTGCTTACCAGTGCTGTGAGCAGTAGAGGTTGGAGCCTGTAATTGAAAGGAATTTAAAAAACAGAAATGTAACACCCAAAGATTTGGTTCTCTCTTAACGACATGAGCCCTAAGGAGCATACAAGCTTTTCATTGTTTCTGTTCAAACCCAGTGACTTTGCTTACAATTTATTTTGCTGTTGAGTGAAGATTATTAATTTTTTCTTAGATTTCTTGTCATTTGTGCAAATGTTGTGTTATCCTCTTTCATGCTTTGCACACATCTAAAATATGTGGAGTTTCACTTCTGGTTAGGATTCCCGCAACACGATCATAATGATGTAAATCAAGAAGTGATTACCTCTGAAATTGGTTTCTCATAGACGTCTTCCCCTATAGACTTTTCTTGGGCAAGGATGGCATCCCTGTGTAGCACTCGGAGCACGTTCCCTGGAGTTGCAGAACCATAATGAGCTTCTAAAACTTCAGGTTTGGTTTTCTCTGTCTTCAGCATATGGATCACATCCTCCCTTGCCTGTAACATTGTAAATCACTACCGTAAGCCAACCTATTTACCAACAGGGAAAACAGGAAACATAGGAGTATTCATACATACATACATACTGCTGAATTTCTCAGACAGCCTTGAATCAAGCATTTCCCCAGAAGGCTGTGTTGCCATTCAGTGAGATCTCAACTGGCTTGACAGTTGGGCAGAGAAGAACCTCATGAGGTTTAACAAGGGAAAGTACAGAGTCTTGCATCTGGGGAAGAACAACCCCATACATCAGTACAGGCTGGGGATTGACCTGCTGGAGAGCAGCTCTACAGAGAGAGACCTGGGAGTGCTGGTTGATGATAAACTGACCATGAGCCAGCAACGTGCCCTCATGGCCAAGGCCAATGACATCCTGGGCTGCATCAAGAAGAGTGTGGCCAGCAGGTCGAAGGAGGTTCTGCTTCCCCTTCTCCTCTGCCCTGGTGAGGCCTCATCTGGAGTCCTGTACCCAGTTCTGGGCTCCCCAGCTCAAGAGGGACAGGGGACTTCTAGAGAGTCCAGGACAGGGCCACCAAGATGATCAGGGGACTGAGGCATCTTCCTCGTGAGGAAAGTCTGTGGGATCTGGGACTGTTCAGCTTGGAGAAGGGGGGACCTTGTTAATACAAGTATTTAAAAGGTGTATGTCAAGAGGATGGGACAACTTTTTTTTCTGTACTGTCTAGTGATAAGACAAGGAGTAATGAACAAAAGCTGAAACGATAAAAGTTCCACTTAAGGAAAAACTTCTTTCCTGTTCAGATGACGGAGCCCTGGCACAGGCTGCCCAGGGAGGGTGTGGAGTCTCTTTCTCTGGAGGTTTCCAAAACCCACCTGGACACATTCCTGTGTGACCTGATCTGGATGGACCTGCTTTAGCAGGGGGCTTGGACTAGATGATCTCTAAATATCCCTTCCAACCCCTACCATTCTATGATTCTATGCTTTCCTAGTTATTTCCTACCTGACTTTGCAACTACATATTTTCTTCAAGTAACTTTCAAAACAAAGTTTCCTAACTTCTGTTTGTTCAAACAAAGGGCTAGATACATTGCAGACCCTGGCTAACTGGCATAACCTGTGGCAGACCCAAAGAGGCTACGCAAACCCTTGCACCAGCAGAACAGGGCTGCTGAGCCTAGAGCAGTGGTGCTCCTGTGGCTGAGGAGTGTGGGGGACAGCTCCTGCTCCCCACCCTGGGTGGGAGCTCACAGGTTCATCTGGGTTCAGCAGGCAACTGGGCATGATGAGACTGCTCTGTAAGGACACCTGGCTATGAATAAGAGGCATTTTAGGGCTGTGCTGCAGACAAAAGCTTTATACCAAGCTCTCTTTGTAATGATACTTGACAACACCTGTTAAACCATTTGTGAAATGGAGGCAGGGCAATGCTTTTTCATTCAAGGCAGGTTTAAAGGCCATGATCCTAGGAAGGGCTGTAACAGGTACAGGTTTTTGGTAGGCACAAGGGAACTTCCAGATTTCCCTGGAGAGCAACTCTCCCACAAGCCCAAAGAGATGGGGAACAGAAGAGTATGGGCACCAATTTTTCTCTCACTTGCCATTCTAACATTCAATCCATGTGAGTCTGGGAAGCAAATTAAGGGCTAAAGAAAGATTCAAAAATTTTAGGGAAAATCCCTTACAAATCCTGCCCCTATGTAAGCAATGGCTGTTCAAGATTTATGAACTGACCAATGCTTCGTGGTTTTTTCACAGTGTTCATAATGGCACTCTGTATTATCCCTGTAGCAAGTCTTAAATCTTTATCCAGTACTACAGAGGTATCATAGCGCTACAAAACCACCTGCTTTTGAAGTGAGCAAAGAATAATTTCAGGAAATGGGAAAGACATTTTGATCTTTTTAAAAATAATGTACAAATAAGACAAAAAAATGAATCTGAGTCATAGATCATGCCACCCATCAACAACTAGCATAATTCTAAGTAGCTAGCTGTACAGGCTTACTCTACAATATTTTCCAACCTCAAATAAAATCTTTGCACATGTCTGCAAGGTACAAAATACAGATTGGTATGATATTAATGTTGTTTCAGCATGAGCGTGGATAAGGTGCATCATTCATGGATGTTAGAACTGCAAGTGAATTATGTGTGCTAATCTCAAAGAGTGCCAAAAGAGCATGTACACCTCACTACATCATGTCCTGGGAATATGTCACTCTCAATACAGGAAAAATGATATTTTAGAAAAGTTTTAGATGGGTTCAAAAAGATATTATTTTTTATAACCCTGTGAAAATAACAGATATCTTAGTGTCTGTGTTACCATGAGGTCAGTACTTCTGTATTGAAGAAAAAGAGCTTAAAAAGTCTAATAGGATAGCATGAGAGTTTGAGGGAATTTATAAATATCCAGATTATATGGTGTCTTGCTCTTTTATGAACAGCAAGTTTTGTGGCCATATCTGCATCCTTCCCCAGTGAACTGACTTGGTGTCCTGCTGTACGCCCACAGGCATGCTCATGGGGAGCACTGTGCAAAGGGAGCACCAAAAGCAGCAGGATGAGAAAGCAGCTCCCTTCTGCCCTGTGCACCAAAGGCCACAATCAAGCATGCTGCAACCTTGATTCATTTTGGTCCTGAGCACAGAAAGCTTCAGGCCCCACACACCCTGTTCCTCTGGGACACCTCAGTCTCTAGGCTATTCAGAGGGGATGAAGATGAGTTCATTTTCACCTGTGGGGCACTAGTCAGCATTGACAGGGCCAGGAAAAGCAAACAGAGACAACTCAGGCTTGGTGATTTAAATACTGTCACTTTGGAGAGCAAAGAGCTGGACCGGTCCCAGCAATCATTATTTAATAGACTGATGAAGGGGCTGAATGCTCTACCAAATGAGCGCCCCAGCCCCTCTTCAGCTGTGCACTTCTCTACTTACTTTCCTTTCAGCTTCATTAGTCTTTAATCATTGATGATTAAAATGGAACAACTTTAGTAGTAGGGAATGAAAGTCACTGAAACAGCTTATAACTTGCTGGCTAAGGAAGGCTTCTGGACGCTGCAGGTTTGAATTCCCTGAGAACCAAAGGGAGCTGAACCACAGGAGTCAGTGATGCTGAATGGAGGAACCAGAACCCCAAGCAGGAAAGAAGGTGTCCAAGTTCAGTTCAGAGCTTTGAAGGAAGAGCCCTGTTCATTGCTCTGTCTTTAAAAGGAAGCAATGACACACTTATCTCCAGGGGACAGGGCAGGGCTGTCAACCCTGAAGACCTCTCCCTACAGCCCAAGGGGACAAGCTGGGTGGCACCGTTCCCAGAGCTCAGGCAGCTCCCCACTCACATACCCCTTCCTAAGCACCCCACACTCTGCAGGCACTCAAGATCTGGATTGTATTAGTGTGGCAAGGTGCCTTCTGCCTTTTCTGGGCTTGGCCATTGCTCCTATCATTATCGTTTCAAGGGTATTGGCTAATTCACCAAGTACTCTGTTTCAAAAGACTTACGATAACAGCTTGTGAAAAGCAAACTAACAAACAGACACTCAGGTTGCTAGGAAGCATTGGACCAAAAAAAGGGGCCTTATGCTAATAATAAACTAGAGAGAAAATAACTTTTATTTGGCCAGCAACAAGCCCCATCCTAGGAAGATGTAAAGTGCGGCTAGCCTAGGTTGGAGAGGGACCTAGGTGAAATCCCAGCATCCCATCAGTCTCAGGATTTGAAAATTCCAGTAATTCCAGTTAGTCCCTCTGGAACTCCTCAGGACAATGTAGAGGGAAGGAGCTGAAACAGCCATCCTGTGCAACTCATGGTTCATGTTTCCTCCAAATGATCAACTTTTCACTGAAACAACTAGAAGAGAGCTCACATAGAGATGTTTTCTTTCAACGTGTAGTGAATAACTACCACTTTATTAAACCACAGGATACACAACATTTTGAGAAGACAAGTCAGAATGCTCTTGTAGAAGAACACTTTGGGCTACTTCAACGTGTTTATCTGGAAAGAGATATGAGAGGATAAAAGTGAGAGGACCTAACTAAAAAGTGAAAATACTGGTGGATATCTACTGTAGGTGCCTTCCTTGTCTGAAAGCACAATGCTGTTTATCAGAAATCATAAGGTAGGAGACAAAACAAACAGAAAGAAGAGATTTTGAATTGTAAGTAGAGTTATGTATAAATCCCAGAGGAAAGCTGTTTTGATACAAGGAACATAAAGCTGCTTCTCAAGTCCGTTTTTGTTATGCTAGTGCTCTGATGAGAGTATTCAGACATGAGAAGACCACAAATTGCAACAGCTTGTAACACAATGATTCTATAAGTCCAGAAGACCTGGATTAGTCAAAGAAGCTCAAGAAGCTCTTTAAAGTCAAGATACAGAGTTTAGAAAGTATATACATTTATTTTCATTGTTTTTTCATTACTTAAATTGTCCTACAGAAAGCTTTCTACCTATACTGTTCAGATTGCAGGTTCTTGAAAATAAATAGAATTTTCTGTTAATGAAATGCCCTCAAGTATCTGATTCTCTAAACAGTAGGAACAATGAAGACATTAATGAAGAGGCCACTTTTACCTCTTAGTAATACCTTCAAGGCAAGAAACACAGAAGGCCAGTTGTGTTGAGAGGTGTTTTTCCATGCTCATTTTCTGCAGGACCGAAGCTTGTCCATCAACTTCATATATAGAACCACAGAGCAGCCCAGGTTGGAAGAGACCTCAAAAGACCACATGGCCCAACTTTTCATGGGAAAGGAAGCCTAGATGAGATCATCTAGCACCATATCCAATTGCATTTTGAAAACTTCCACTGATGAGGCCTATACCACATCCATGGGGAAGTTGTTCCAGTGACTGATTGTTATCACTATAAAAAATGTCTTTCTTATGTAGAGATGAAACCTCTCCTGGTGCAACCTACCCCTGTTGCCCCTTGTCTTCTCCATGTGGCTCCTTGTGAAGAGAGAGCCTCTGTCTTCTTTGTAGCTGCCCTTTAAGTACTGGCATATTGGGATGGGGTCTTCTCCAAGCCTGCTCTTCTCTAGGGACAAAAGACCTAATTCCTTCAATCTTTCTTCATAGGGCAGGTTCTCCAGCTCTTTCATCATCTTCATGGCCTTTCTTTGGGCTTTCTCCAGCTTGTCTGTGTCTTTGTTGAATTACAGTGAACAGTATTGGACACTGTACTCATCTAACTCCTTCAGCTGTCCCTGCTGATAGAGGAACTGCAAAGTTGAACTGTATCTAAGCCTTGTTTTATGCTTACTGGAGGTGCCAAAATCTGAAAGCTGATGACCTCAGATCTTGAGTATGTCCATGGAGGGTCTAAAGTGCTCTGGAGCACTGTTGCCCAAACAGCTTTGCTTGCTCTCCTTGCCGGCCTCTCTACTACCCTCTGATTAGTGCACTTACTGAAGATGTGGGGTCTGCATTTCTACCTGGGAAATAGGAGACAATGCTCCCCTTCCCTCAGGAGTGCACACTAGCTGTCAAGCTAAAAGGCTGACATGAGGCCATTCTTTGCAGGGCTACCCTGAAACACTTGCTTTTGGGCAGAATAAAAGAGAAGGGCTTTCTTTTGCTGGCTGGCTTGAGCAGAGCAGGGGTTTGAGTTCCAAACATCGCTTTACTACGTGCCTAGTAAAATATTTCAATGATATAGAAAGGATGTAGAGAGGTCCCTGCATAAAATTGAAACCATTTAGGAAACAATAGCATGACTCTGCTGCTTGTAAAAGAGGACTGGCAGCCTAGCAACCAAATTCTTGGTCAATGGAAAGACTGTTACACAAGCCCAGCGTTCTGACGTGCTTCCTCCTTATGCCCTGTCTTGCCAATTTACTGCAGCCCTCTCTCCTCATTCCCACAGTCTTTGGCCTCTCCCGTGAGACTGCTAACAAAACTCAGCACCCACTAAACAGGGAATTTTTGCCACAGGCCATTTGTCACCTGGGAAATGGGGCTGAGCTGATAAAACTTGTTTCATATAAGACACCTAGTAAATTGAGAAAAAATTTCAGTTGTATTCAAGATGAACTGAATGGAGTCGAAGTAATCACTGTCAGCTGAGGGTACAATGCAGCTCAAAAGTCTTTGCAAGTACATCTGCTAAACTTTTCTCCCAAACTGTCTGTAAACAGTTTTTCTGCAAATTCACATTGTGTCTCTTGGAATCAGTTACCAAGAATTATTTCCTTCATATCTCTGTGTTCGGAGCCATCTAAAATACAACTAGCCACTTCAGAGCAATTTAAGTATTTCAATAACATGATGACAATCCTCTCAATTAATTGAAAGAAGTTTTGAAAATCAGGAGCAGGAGTATTATTTACAGGTAATACACTTATGTAGTATTTGGAAGAGTTGATATTTCCAGCTTTTTACTATTTCTTTTCTAGTTATCATGACTTTTTCTTACACTTGCATAAGTGAAAGCACTAAGTAACAAAGGTTGAATGTTTATGAAGTCATATTTTTCTTACCAGTGATTAATGGCAAGAAATAACTATCAAACCACAGACAGGAACCTTTAATTCTGCTTGTGGTGGTGTTACTTGCATCGCACACAGTTCAAGTTATTTATAGTGCAACAGCTGCTCTCTACTGCATCAGAAACTAGATAAGGTCACAGGTTCTCCATGTAATGTTGTGGTCTTACCAGGAGCTGATTTCCTAAATTCCAGTAAACCTCACAAAGGTTTCACCTAGAGCTAACAAATATCACACTCAAGGTATCCTTCTGAGGGAGATCAGAAGGATGCTTTCAACCTGCTTGCTGCACTGGACAAACTCATGCTGTGTCGCTGCCAGACCGGGAATAGTCTTCTCAAGGTTCCCTCAGAAAGTGAATACTGCATGTTCACTTAGTTTACTTCCATGAAGAACGCATCTTCAGGCAGATGTACTCAAAAACCCGGATGTACTAAACTTTCCTAACACTAATACGCTAATCCTGGTTTAAACTCAGTAAGTTCCCTTCTTTTCTTACCTTAGGAGGAAATTCAATGAATTAAAAGGGAAGTGTGCTTTCTTCATTTTCTGTCATACTATGAATATGAACAAAGTAATAAAAATTACCCCTGCCTACTGGAATGACACTTTTGTTAAAGGCCTGATTCCTGAAACTATCCCTACAACAACTGGGTAGCAGTTTGTCTTCCAGTTCAGATGTACTTAGTGTACAAAGCATGCTTTAAGGCTGGGAAGTTCAGTGTTCTACTGCATATTGCATTGTACAAAGCACCTTATTGCTAAAAACTTAAGAAATGTTTTTCTCTCCTATACCAGATATCCAAATTGGCCTTGTTTATATCACTCAGTGATTCTAGATAGGCAAAATGATGGCTAATGATGTGTATATGCAGTTTTTCTCACAAGGAAGACTCTATGTACAGCAAGGCTTTTTCCTTACCTTTCATTTTTGCTCAATTTCCTAATACTTGAAACTGTGGAGTTCACTTGCACAAGTTTCTTTTGACATTTCTGGACTCACATCTGTGTACATCATTTACTTTGGAGGAAAAGAGATTACTTCAGTGATGAAAAGAGGCCATTGGTGTTTTTGTAGAACAGTTTAGTGAAATATAATCCAGAAATACACATGATCTCTTATGACTCTGGGGATATGAAACAGAATTGTCCTGTCTTCTCCACACTGTGCAGAACTTCCTGACCTTGTATGAAGCCTTTGGAGCTATACAGTGTATTTCATTTTGCTCTGCATCATCTTACAGTGATAACACAGAAAGTCTATCTAAAATCAATGCTGGAGGAGAGGCACATGATAGACCAGCTCATCCACTGCACAAACCCTCTGAAGTGGCTCCAGAAGAACTACATCAAAGATTAATTTGGCCTCTTATGTTTAGAAAAGTCCATGCTAAAGATTGCAAAGCTGAGGAGAAACAGCACTGAGCAATGTATTACTTCTTGGAGCAAGCTTCGAAACAGATCAAATGAGCACTAGAAGACATCTGTCTGTTATTTCCTGCCCACACAGCTTTGTTCTGCTTTATTGCCAGAGAGCTGCATGGATGATGTCACTTTTTTTCTGAAGAAAACAGGCCACCAGAGCCTTTCACTGACATAATTAATTATCTGTAGTCTGGGCCACAGCCAGAAAACTTCCATGGCAAGGCCCTGAGAAGTATTAACTCCACACTGCTTGATGGTTTTCAGAATTACTAGGGTCTGGGATATCCTGTCTTGTCTTTTCATGCTGAAAGAGTGCTTTGCTTGACATCAAAATCTGGGGCAGTTACTGCAGCATATGGTATTGCAGTGCCATGATCCAGTCAGCACAGACAGACCGATGTGAGGGGTCACTGTCAGTTATGTGCGCAAATCTGCGTGTTGGGATATGCTTTACATGCATATGCAATGCATGCATCACAATGGCTAAACCCACTGGTTTGAGTTTGCTGTATCTAGTCAGATACTTATGCCTCAGCCAAAATTAACTGTATAAAAACATTTTGCTCGTGGTCTGAAGCCCATCAACAAGCAGTGACCACAGATTGATCCAAATAGCCAACAGGGAGAGGAAGGAACATCTGTTAAAACACCTTTTTGGACACCTGAGCAGGAAGAATCATTAACAACATTGCACCAATGCATGTGTTCACAGTTCAAGGCTGGTATGTGGCTGTGTGATGCAATGTGCATCCTAACAAATGAGGTAATTAAAAAAGCAGCTTTAGAATCATAGAATGGTAGGGGTTGGAAGGGACCTTTAGAGATCATCTAGACCAGTCCCCATCCCCTGCAGAAGAAGGGTCACCTAGATCAGGTCACATAGGAAGATGTCTAGGTGGGTCTTGAAAACCTTCAAGGAAGGAGACTGCATAACCCCTCTGGGCAGCCTGTGCCAGGGCTCCCTCACCTGAACAGTGAAATAGTTTTTTCTTATATTTAAATGGAACTTTTTGTGTTCCAGCTTCATCCCATTACCCCTTGTCCTGTTGGTAGCTACTACAGAAAAAAGGGATGTCCCAGCCTCCTAACACCCACCCTTTAGATATTTATAAAGGTTAATAAGATCTTTCAGTCTCCTCTTCTCCAGACTAAACAGCCCCAAGCCTTTTCTCTGACCAGCACTAGTCACCACAATGTTTGCAAAGGCAGAGGAGAGCCCTCTGGTTCAGGTACTCCAAATCAGACACAAAAACTCAAATGACTAAGTCCCTATTCTAGTTTATTCCTGCTAATGAAATGACGTGCAACTTTCCATATCTCATGTGCATGGCCAATCTTGAGCTACTCTAGCAGTGCAGGAAGTCATGAAAATCACAGCACATTTCCCAAAGGTTGAGGTGATTTTACATTGGTGGAGTGGTGTGGTAAATTGCTCTGTTCCTTTTGTAAGCACAACTTATTTTGTGCTCAGTTAGCACCCCTTTAGGACAGGAAGATAACTAATGAAAGAGTAATTAACAGAAAATAAATTTCTTCTCCTCTTTCTTATGTTATCATTTGCCCTGTTAACCAGTCTGGACAAAGACTAAGGAGATCCAGATTCTGTTCATGGAAGCATGTTTTTCCATGCTTCACACATAAAATTAACTTCACCATGCTCCAAATTCCATTCCATAAAGGAAATACTACTTTCCAAGGAATGCTGTGAGACATAATCCATAACTTTATATAAGATCTAGGTACTAACACTATGAATACTGCAAAAACTATGACATTGACATCAATATAGTCATTCTTCTATTCTTTTTCCCTCATTCATTATATTCTTTTATTTCCTCTATGTCTGTGTACTTCTAGACTATCGCACAAGTTGTTGAAATCAATTGGCTTCTTTTGACACATAACTTGGGTTGTCTAAACTGCTCTTTGAAAGTGCTTCATTGACTGACTTAGGAATTGAAGCACCTTAACTTCAAGGTGGCACTTGAAGCTGCTGGCATAAGTGCCCCCTCTCCAAGAGAAACAAACCTGTCCAGGTATTTTTTCCCACAGTGATCTAGTAGACTTCTGCTAGGAATGAGCATGCATGGAGCAGGACAGAGCGAGAGACAAGCTGGTGCCAGTGGGGCTGTAGCCGTCAGGATGATGAAGCTCAGAGGAAATGCGTCTGTCTCCTCTGCGGAGACGCAGGCATAACTCAGAGCGGGATACCAACAGACATAAGCGTGTATACATGTGTCATAAACTGTATACACAAATTTCTCTTGTCCAAGCATTTTGTTGGCTTCAGCAAGCTGTTTTTCAGCGCCCTGTGCTACAGGGATGTGCATTCAAGTTGCTGATGACTGATGAATGGGCAAGAACAGTAGGGCTGCATTACAGTGAGCTTTTACCAGCGTAGCCAATTATTTGAACAGAGGAGTTGTCAGAGGAAACGAGGGAAGTGGTGCAGACTCTTAGAGAGAAGTAACTTAGAAAGGGCAAACAATGGAAGGTACAGAGTGATTGCTCCTACCCGTGACTGTGATGCCCTCACAGACTCCTGCTGTCTCTGAAACCCCCCTGATCTTCGTCAATGTCTGCCCTTCCCCTCGCCTTCCCCAAATCCCTCTTGGACATCCTTTCTCCTCTCCACCCTCCCATTGCATTCCCAGGAACAACTCTGAAGCCATTTTGCCTGGATTGCTAAAACAACCTCAACTGCTGAGACTGCCTGAACTGACACTGGGGAAAAGGACTTTCATTCTGAAGCTGACCACATCGATACTTCTGTTTCTGACTTGTTTAGATTTGAAGGTAACAAAAAAATGCATGGAAGTTACCACACAACTTGTACTTGGCTTAGTCAGTTCCAGTCGTTTTCCTGGTATGGAAGTATTGATGCTAATTTATTTTGCAAAGGAAAACAATAAGTTCCAGGATAAGAAGGCCTTGCTTGCAAAATTCAAACCATTCCTGTCAGAGGAAGGGGCTTCCCTTCATAGTGTCTCAGCAGTGCCTCATTTTGGGAGACACATGTCCACAGCCCTCAGAAATCAGTCACAGAGCTCAGGGTTTTTTGGATATCATGCAAAATTTTACACTGAAGCCAGCAATTTTGTAAAGATGTGGCAAAGCACAGGGTGTTCAGCAAGGCCAGTGGTTTCTGTGTGAAGGTGTCACATTTCTCTAATTTTAGTCAACCAATAGGTGGAGCCTTTAACCCTAGAAAGAAGATACTTGCTCAGATAGCCATGTTCTCACAACTATTATGTAAAGACTTAAATTTGGTTTTATTAAAGTTCATTTTGGATGGAAAATAACCTGTTTTCCTCTCAAGACCTTATCTGATCCTCAGCTGGAGAATAGGAGACACAAACTTAATAAATATGCAACTAGGGCAGCAAAGTTAATAAAAACAGACTCAGCTACAACTGCAATGTTAAATTAACAACTGGTGACTCAGAATACTGGACAGCATTATCACACATTAGACATATGCTCATTGAAAGCTCTCCCAAGAATCTCAGATATTTTACAGCCAGATATCCATGCATTTAGTATTTATTGCAAAAGATTTGGCCATGTGTTCTCCTACAGAGTGAGCTCTCTCTCAAAGAAAACGAGAAAAGATATGAGCTTTCTCATTACCGTTGCACTGTGGATACAATTTCTATTAAGTACATAGAATAAAAAAAGATTCAAATTACATCATTTGATTAAAATTACTTTCAAAATATTGCAAAGGAGGATCAGTTAAAGACCTTGATCCCAATGGGAACAGAACCAAAACTTGGAAGTTGATGGAGGGCAGTCCTTACTGTTCTGTTCTGGATGGAAGACCAAGAATTTTTGAAAAACAACCCCAAGCTGCTCATACTCTTCCATCCACTCTAGACGAGATGCTCAATGGATCAGAGACACCTGGCAACTGTTCTTCTCTTTTCTGATCCTCCAAGCCTAAGTAACGTGATAGATGTAGCTCTATTAAGTACTGCTCAGGCATTAACAGAGAAGGATGTTAAAATGTCCTTATGAAAGTGACTTTCAGTCTACAGCTGTCCAGTGACAGTGATGTTTTATTGATGATAATTACTTTGAAAAACATATCATTCTAAAGCAATTTTATTACCAAAGAGATGGCTATCATCATTGTGGTTGATAGTGCCCCTGCCTTTAATTTCAGAGGGAGCAGGAAATTGCCTGAATAGCACCATTTAACTATATTTCAGTATACTGTCATAACTTTTTCTTTCTTTTTTTTCCTTTCATAAGACAGCAGGGCTCTGTTTTGAAATCCATGATTCTGGGACTTGCTAGGCCAAGCCCTGCTTATCTCCCATGATATCTCCTGCACTTAGCATAGCCATGGTTGCAAGCTACAGAAAAAAACCATACTGTTCTGGAAATAAATCGTTTCTGTTTGTAAATGATTCAATAAAATTAGAAGAAAGCATTTAAGGTCTGAAATCCATCCTAACTTAAGGTTTTTTGTCCTGCAAAAGTCTGCTTCACCAGGAAAACACAAGCTAACAAACAAGGGGTCAGTCTGATGGGGGAGAATTTTTTAACTCACTGATATGCTGGACATTTTCAGGGATTTTCTTTTAGGTTCTCATTTTGCTACAGTGTGGATGTCATCTTTCTCTTCATTGTCTTGTCTTTTCTATGTCCCCTTTCCATGCCTGTAGCTTGGCTCTGTTTATCAACTTGTATTCCCCCTTTCCTTAGCTCTTTTTCTTCTATTGCCTAACCTCTTTCCTTTCATTCCATTCTCCTTAAGTCACCTCTCCCTCCTCACATTAACCCTGTCTTCTCTTTTTCCCTGTAGCTCTGCACATGCCAAGGTTTTTCTCTCAAGGCATTCTCATTTTTTCTGTATGATACGCTCAGAAAATCCTAAACTACTTCCATCCAGTTAACAAGACTTTGCAATTATAAACACTTATGCAAAGCTATTCTACATGCAATTTTCTCTGGCTTTAACTATTCTTTCCACTCCTGCTTCTCCTGAGCTTCTCAAACTGTGAGATTTTGCTAGTGACCATTAAAAACACCTTCTCTTCACTTTATTATGTATTCTTTCCTCTGAGGCATCTTGTTCCAACTTTCTCTTCTGACTTTAATGTTACATAAAAGAAATCCACCTGGTTTCCACCCACCTATCCATCCCATATTCCTTGCTTGAGCTTTAAGGAAGCTCAATATTTAATAATATTAATGCAAGAGTATCAAGAAAGGCATTGAAGAAAAAATATAGAAGTTTATTCAATATTTTTACCTAAGGAATACCTATGTGGCCATCACAATGTTGTTTCATCGTCGCAGGAAGGGTCAGTTGGAAACAAAAAATTTAAGGCAGTACATGAAAGTTTACATATTGCAGCAAGAAGAAAAAGAAACAGAGAGAAAAGCAACACATTTACAGCTCTCTTGCTTACATCAATCAGACTGACAAGTGGTGGGAAAGCCAAGTAAAGCCATGTCAGCGGAGAAAGGGAAATATTAAACTCAATGTACAAGGAAACTGCATCATGTGCAGTTCCAGCTCGAGATGTTGAGAAAAATGAGACCAAGCTGTAACTGGTGCTGATCAAGGGATGATGGAAGACATGGAAAACCTATTTTGCTAGAGGAAACTAAAAGGATGTGGCACAGTTAGCAGAGCAAAACAAAGGCTGCAAGACTGCTGTCTACAAACACATCAGACATCAATATAATGGGTCAATCAATGCATCTGCAGTTTGAGGATAGAAAGTGACAAAAAGGTTCAATAAGGAAAGAGCTCATAATTATAGAAATGAAGAAGAAGGGAAGGAAAGCTAAAGAAAGACAGAAAGTTAGATCTTAGGAAAGAGAACAGAATGATTATAGAACAAAATGCATTTTAAAAGTATGTAGATATACAAAAATTAAAAGGTAGTAGACAGCACAAAAAAGGAAACAGTAGAGAACTTTCCTTTACATTTACAAACCTTATTTTTCTGATAGACAGATAGTAAAATACTAAAATACCTTTAACAAAGTTAGAACACAATAGGTAGTATATGACCTATATCCCTGTAGGTATTTGTTATGTGAAATTGTTAAGAGAGAGGACTTCTCCTGTGGCAGGATATAGGGCCACTGTTACTGAGGTGTTTCATAATGACCTTACCAGGGAGAATAAAACACATAGCTCTTACCCACCTCTGCTAACCTATCCCTGGTACATCCAGGTCAAGAAGGAAGTCATCAGTGACCTAGATGAGGGGACAGACTCTGCTCTCAGCAAATCGGCAGATGACACCAAACTGGGAGGACTGGCTGGTTCACCAGAGGCTGTGCTGCCATTCAGCGGGATCTTGACCAGCTTGAGAGTTGGGCAGAGAGGAATCTCATGAGGTTTAACAAGGACAAGTACAGAGTCCTGCATCTGGGAAGGAACAACCCCATGCACCAGGACGGGCTGGGGATTGACCTGCTGGAGAGCAGCTCTGCAGAGACAGACCTGGGAGTGCTGATTGATAATAAACTAACCATGAGCCATCAATGTGCCCTCATGGCCAAGAAGGCCAATGGCATCCTGGGATGCATCAAAAAGATGTGCCCAATTCTGAGGTCCTCAGCTCAAGAGGGACAGAGAACTTCTGGAGAGAGTCCAGGACAGGGCCACCAAGATGATCAGGGGACTGGAGCATCTTCCTTATGAGGAAAGTCTTTGGGATCTGGGACTGTTTAGTCTGGAGGAGACTGAGGGGGGAACTCATTAATATTTACAAATATCTAAATGGTGGATGTCAGCAGGTTGGGATATCGCTTTTTTCTGTTGTATCTAGTGACAAGGGGTAATGGGATGAAGCTGGAACACAAAAAGTTCCACTTAAACATAAGAAAATACTATTTCACTGTGAGGTGAGGGAGCCCTGACACAAGCTGCCCAGAGGGGTGAGTGCGGAGTCTCCTTCTCTGGACATCTTCAAAATCTGCCTGGACAAGTTCCTGTGTGACCTGATCTAGGAGGACCTGCTTTAGCAGGGAGGTTGGACTAGATGATCTCTAAAGGTCCCTTCCAACCCTACCATTCTGTGATTCTTTGATTCTATGATCCTATTGAAGTCTCAGAGCTCACTTGAAGATGACTTCCTGCAGACTCTGTTGGTTGAGAAAGCTCCTTCCCCACACAATTGCCCTGTTTCAGTCATCAGCAACCAGTGCCCTATACCTGCCCTACAGCAACCCCTCCTGCAGGAGATGAAGCCACCAATGCAACCTGCAGTTTGGTAATCAGTGGCACAAATGCAGTTAACCTACTAAACCCAGGCTGGCAGTCTTAATCCTGGAATGATGTTTTTACTAGAAACTTCATCAGAGACACCAAATCAAACTGGACACAATATGAAGTGTTGACTTCAAGCCCAGATCAGAGATATAGGGGAAGTACACCTTGCCAAGAGGTGTGTTGGCTGCTGCTCCACGGGGAAGGGCAGATATCACTCCAATGCCTTGTACAAGCACCCAAATTAACCATTAAATGCAGTCTTAAATACAGATTAAAGGAAAGGGTTTATTTGACAGTAGAGTCATTTGGTCTCTTCACTTGAAGGATGGATGCTATGCAAATATTTGAATATCTGCTACACAATGTTTCTCTTCCAAAGTTAGTCCAAATCCAGTGTTACCTTAGACCATTTGGAAGTTTGAAGACTGCTCAAGAATTGTGGCTTATGATTAATCTGCATATAATTTGTATATTATACATAATGTACTGCAGGATACCACATTTAACATATTGCCCATCCACATCCTCAGGAAACATATAGCTGACACATTAACCTGTATTTATTTATACCCCATGGCTGCCCAGCTCTAAGGATCTGAACACTGCTCCATCACAGTGCAGGCTCTCAGGAAACACTTCTCTCAGCCCTAAAGAGCGCAAGGGACCTTGACAAGAATGGATGGCTGAGCTGCAGCAGATTAATGCCATTTCTGCACTGGAGAAGCACAGTAAAAACAACAGCTATAATAAAGTCCTTGAGTGGAAAAGTTGCTTCTATTTAAATCAGTGTGAAATACAGGAAACTGTATCCCAAGTTTAAACTGTCATCTGGCAATAGACACAGAACCTGGCTATGAAATTATTTTTCTTGAAAATCCCAATGATTTGTAGTGAGATGCTGTCTTTGTAAATGTACTTTTGTTATTGTGGGTTTTTTTTTCCAAGCATGCAATAGAAGAGTGAATGGTAAACACGTATGAACATGACTCCTCATTTCCTTTTGGGCCCCTAATCAGGAAATGTTGAAAACTCAGTGTTGATATTGCTGGAGATTGCTGCTCAGAAATGGTACAGGGAATTTACTCATGCCAGGACAAATACCTAGGCCACTGGACAAAAATCTGTGAACCACAGATAGGATTAGATCATAATTGTAAAGATTCACGCTGCATGTGTTGCTCCGTGATTAATTATAGTCACATGTTGGTTTGATTAAAATCACTGTAACAACCAGGCAAATTAATGCCATGCTTTCATGGTCCAATATTTTCTACTGATGTTTGAAGTTCTCAAATCAGTTTTGCAGCATTTAAAAATCATATTTATTCTTCTAGGTATTGAAAGAAATCCTTCATGGATTTTTTTTACATCTATATATTCAATATAAATTTAAAGACTACATAATCACTGTTTCTTTATATGAGAAGTGAGATCTCATGAGAGAAAATACACTTCACTGAGCTATTAGGCCTTTAAATTCAATCCCTGTCAGAAGTTCATTTCTCTCCTACTCTCCTTCAGGGAGGCTGCACTTAAGAGCTCTCCTGACAGGTATATTGGGATACATTTGCATCACTGCAGCTTCTGTAAAGTTTTTCTCCCTTTTTATTTTCTTAAAAAATAAGGCCTAGGCTATGGTGATGTCAACCATTTATGAAAATCTTTCCTTGCTTATATTCACTAAGTGCATAGGGCTCAGCCAGGAAATCTGACGACAGTCAAAGCAAAGTCCAACTTGGCCCTAGATGCTACAGCACAGGCAAGCTACCTGTCATTATAATTAAAAAATAAATAAATACAGCCATAAACATCACTGCTAGGACAAGTCTCTACAGTTTACTGGCATGTTCACCTTCAAAATGAAGAGCTGTGAAGTCAAGTTCTAAAGTAAGAACTCAAAAATTACACCCATAGCAACGTGGCTTGAGTCTGTTATATTGTTAGATTATGGGAAGAGTGAACTAAGCACATGAAGCATATGTATACCATAACATATAGCATATTACCAGTTTACCTTGCTAACTGCATAGTTGTCATGACCAGATTACCTCCTGTGGCTGAGCTTGCTCTTTGGGGTTTATAAAGCAGTGTCACCTTGCTCTGTGTTTGGTAGCACAGGCATAAGAACGTCCCTTCTCCTGGCTGCTGAGTAAACAATCATGTTATTTTACCCCATTTTTTTTCTTCAAAAATACTGGATCTCCCTACAGGTACAGCTTGCTGTTTTTCTCAGAACAAAATCTTCTTACATATGCCTATATAATGTTTGCTTTGCTAGTATTGAAATGGCTTCAAAATAAACCCACAGTCTGATTTGTCAGTCCAACAAAATGCAAGCCAGACACCAGAGATGTCCAAACAGATCTGAATATGAAAAGCCACGAAGTGACTCAGTGCATTAGGTCACTGTGACAGCCAGGAGGTAATACCAGAGCATTTACTTTGGCTGGAGTTTTCCTTGGCGTCTCTTCCTTTGTAAGCATCAAAGCCAGGCTCTCATCTGAAGCCAAAATGCTGTAGCTTGCCCACTTCAGCAATGTTTCAACCCAGATACCAGGTAAATAACTAACTACAATGAAGGGTTTTGAAATGAGATTTAAAAACTCCTATGAATTAAAAAGATTAATAATTCTCTTCTCTGCCTGGCAGTAAGGAGCAGAAGAATGGATGTATTCTATGGCTACCAGCATGGTTGTCCTCACGATCCTTCTGTGATACTGGGAAGTTTTAGCAGTGTCTAACGTCTCTGTGGGGTCTACATGTATAAATACCCCTAAAAGTATTGTCCAGGGCAATGGGAATATCATCTTGGCGAGGATTTTCAGTCCATACTACAGTGCAAATGGCAGCTATCCCTAGCATCCCTATAGAGATAAATGAGAACATAGGCTGACATTTAAATGTGTAACTTCCCCACAACGTAAAAGACTGTGGTGAAGAGCCACATTTTCATGTATTGAGTAAGAGAATTACTCAGAGATCAGAGTAAAGACCACATATATCACCACCCAGGAAACACTTGTGACTTTCTTTGGCTCCCCTTTCCAGACCACAAAGGTGACTTCATGGTAAATCTGTCTGAACAACATGAGCACTATATATTTCTAATGAGGTTTGGTTCTATTCACCCCTTAAGCTGCATGCTAGCTCCATCTTTTAGGAAATTACATATCCAAGGTTTTGTATGAAGTAAAATGCAGCACTATAAATATGGATACAGTGCTGTAATGATAAAATATTTTTTCCTTTGCAAAATTGCATTCAACAGATTTTCTGGCTTTTTTCCCCACCAGTTTTTCACTGCAAAATGACTGTGCTCTGTCTTTGTGACAAAATTATTTACTTTGAATGCATATTTCCTGAAGCTTGAAAGTACTTTCTGACAAACTGAAGGTGAATTGTGTACAAGAAAGTGACACATAATAAGATGAAATCTAAGCATTGTGGTAATGATGCAACTTGAGTGATTCACGTACCAAGGAAATTAACTGATCACTTCCAAAACAATTGCTTCTCTTAATCTGTTAAGATGGTAACAAGTCCAAAATTAAAGCAAAAATGTTATGAATGTGAGTAAAGTCTTATAGGAAATGCCAAATAATGATGGGTAACTAGACTAAAGAGATTGAGACATAAAATGTTTTTACACGGGTTGGGGAGGTTTTTTTCTGTGTCCATAGATTAAACCAAAAATAATGTTAAAGTGCAAACAGAAGAAATTATAAATTTGGTAAACTGTCTTACTACAAAAGGGGATGAGATTTGAAAAGTCAGAAGTTTTCATATTGACTTTTTGAAGTACCACATTTCAGCTTTTCACTTTGAAGTCACATTTTCCCTGAAGGCTGAGATTCCTGGGATGTCAGTAATTTATTAGCAATTAAGAGAATCTTCAAAACTGGATGGAAATTTGGGAAATGTGAGTTAAGCATAAAATCAGACTGTCTGCCATTAAGGACCTACTACTGGGCAGAATAAACATGCAAATCAAGACAACTGAAAAAACTTTCAAGCAAGTACTATCCCAACACATAAAAGTAATGGGTCCTTGCAAGGCAAGGAACATGCAGAGTGATGGAGGCCACGAGAGACAGATAGAGCTTTGGTTGAGCAGAAGGTCCATGAGCCATCTTAAGTCCTTTTTTCAGTATTAAGGACTTGCAGATTTGTCCCTTGAATATTTATATTAAAGATTATGATTACACTCACTATATTTGCTTGCCTTTTTCCAAACTGATTTCCTTGTGTTTGTTTTCTGTCTCTTTTTAAGTTTTTAAGACCTTCATATCCCCCCCTTCTTTGTCAGTTACAACAGTTGTTTATAATTTCTCTTGTTTTGGTAGCTGCAGGTAGAAATGATAAATAAAACAGCACTTAAAACCATGACTATCTTGTTAAACAGCAACTACCACTGCCCTCTCCTTAGGGTCCTTTGCCTTAAATTTGCTTGTCACTGTCAGCTGAGCCCTGTGCATCTTGACGACTTAAAAATAAGTATATACATAGAAAATATAGTAAAAAAGATGTTTAATTTACCTGCAGTTCTCCTTCCATTATACTGAGGAGTTTTATCAAGTCCTCTTTAGAAAGCTCTATGGACTTCTTGTTCTTTCGTTCAGTAGGTCCAGGTGATTTTGAGTGCCGTTTGACAGTTGCTGAAAACATGACCTCATCTTCCTTTTGATGAGGCTTGTTCTTTTTCTTGGCATCATCCTGAAGTCTTTCATTCTCTGCATGGCTGATGACAGGCTTGGAACTGGAGAAGTGCCCGTTAGACGAGCTTTCTCCACCTTGGTTTCGGGATCTCATCCCTACCTAGAAAGAAACATAAAGAAGCATTTATAAACAAAATTACTTACAAAAAGCTACAGTGGAAATCCTGCCTTTTGGAAGAAAAACAATTTTATGAAAACTGAAAAATACTGTCACACTCAAGAGATGGTGGTGGAAAGCTCAACCATTTCAACAATTCTGTATGTGGCAGACAGTGAATCCAATGTATTAATCATAAATTTAACAGAGTCTTAAAGCTACAGTAACTGTCTTTTTTGGGATGCCAAGATCCTGATATGAGTTAAAATGTATGGAACTTAAAAGTGATCCAGGAAAATGATAAAGAACATTTTCCAGTGTTCCCTTTCCTCAGCCAATATTTGGATCACTCACAACTCACTAGAAAACAAAGCAGGTTGTTAAGTCAATTTTATGAGGTTTACTTGAGAGGCAGAAATGCAATTAAACTTTAGAAAAGCATGTTCTTTGAGTATAAATTGTCTATGAGAGTGGAGTGACAATGTGTGGCAAACAAAAGTCACTCTATAGTTTCCCTGATTAAAGCAATGGTATTATTCCAGATAACCAAGAAAAATGGGGAATACAGACTAAATTAAGTGGTAAACATCTTAAGCTAAATGCTGCACGTGATTATTAGACAGTGTCATAAAGGAAAGTTGAAAAGAAGCTGAAAGAAAGAACACAGAGGGCATGAAACCACTACAGTCAGAAGATCAAGGCAGTCCTTCCAGAAAATTTGGGGCTTCTCCAAAATGTCAGGTCATGGTTATCAAATGCTCACATCTCTGCTCTTTTAGGCACCTACACTGCATTTTTAAACTACGTCTATCCTAGGAAATTAATCAGTGACAACAAATGTTCCTGAGCTCTGGCACTTCACCTACTGTATTGCTAAGGTTTTAGCATACTCCTTGGCACACTTCAGGTCCTGGCAAACTACTAGTCTGGCAACTAGTTCCTGGGCACAATTCAGTAATTAATCCAACCCAGATCCAGATGCAGAAAACTTGTTCTGGAAAAGAGTTTAGTAAGAGTATGGCTGGATTGTCATATTTGACAGTAGGGACAGAATGAGGGTCCTGGGACTTTTTAGTTTACAGGTAACATAGTCTTGATGTCTCAAAAAACATAACTGTGTATTCTGTGTATTCTTCTCATCAAACAAATCTTCACTGATTTCTTCTGCTGAATGCTATTCAGCAATATCAAATTAAACACTTTGTGCTTATCTCCAAATTTCACAGCTATTCATTTTCTTACCCATTAGACATTTTCAAGTTGCCATCCACACACAACATTGAACTAAAATTAGCTTAGTCCACCTGTCTGTTGTCATCTCCTATGATCATCTCTCTCCTTTATTCCCCCTTGACCCTAAAGATTGCTCAAAGAGGTGGCTAGCCCTTAAAATCCCATTTACCCTGTAAGGTCTCATCCTGTGTCTCTGACAAAGGCACAGAAGACAGGGTGGGTTCATCAGTGCGTATTCATTACTTATGATTATTAAACAGATATGCATCAATACTCACACACATTTATATATAGACCCATGTTGCTATCCTGTCATCTGGATATCCTGTCACCTCCCTACATTACGTTGAAGATGGTCTTTGTAATTATTTTCTGTATTGAACTGCAGAAGACTTTGATCATTATATGCCTTACACATTACAAAGGCAATTACAAATTCAGGCTTGATTCAAGGCCAAACTAATATCTAAAATATAAGTGTCCTAAAAACGATATATTTTTCATCCTACTTGAAACTGCTTGTATAACAGACAAGGGAAACCATCAGGAATTTATGTTGCCTTACTCCAATTCACTTTTGTATATGATCATATTTTCTGGTACCTTAATTTTTCACTTCAATCTGGTTTACCTAAAATAGTCTAAGAATACTAGAAAGCAAGATCTGCACAGAAAAATATCTTGTCTTAGATCCACTACAATTTTAACAAGCAGATTGAAAAAAAAAAAAAAAAGCTGAAGAAGTCCCTGTAGGTCTGCAACTTGCCCAGTTTTTATATCAATAGATCTGACAAATAATATTCCACTGCTTCCAAATCTTTCTTATTTAAATTCATTTCTGGATTTAGTTTGTAGCCTCTTCATTAGTCAAACAGATGTTTCTCAACATCGCTAACATCTCATACTTTTCCGATAAGGATCTCAGAGCAGCAATTCACTACTGATGGGACAAAACCTAAAATATATTGACTAATCAGCTTGGCTAACTTTATGCTGAGCCTGCTACAGTTTGCTACCTACTTGACTCAGGCCAGTGTTATTAATCTCTTGCTCACGTTATTATGCCATGCATTTTGGTAGTTTCACGCTCAGCAGGAAGATTTGTCTTTTTATTATCATTGGTTACTCACGTCTTAACTTCATTAATTCAGTGGAATTTGTCCAGCAGCATGAATGGAAAGAGAATTAGACCCAGTGTTTCATGTGAGAGAGTTTCGCGATGAGATTCTTTGCATTCTAGGTCTGCTCCTACTGCTCCTATCCAAACAATATGTGATACAGGTATACAATGGCCTTTAACTTCCTGAATGCTTATGCAGTGTGTTTTTCATCAAACAGTTTGGATTAAACACATGAATTACGCTTTCTAAAAACAGATCTCCATTATAAACATGAACAATACCTGAGAACCTCAGGAAATCTTTTAGGTCTCAGGTTTGTAATGGAAAAATAAACATTGTACTATGTTTCCTCTCAGATAGGGCTTTTCAATTTGTTTAACTTTAATGGGTTTTAAACTTTCCAACCATGCTTCCTCTCAGGAGAGAGCACTTGGGATTCAATCTGTCTCTATTTTCTAAGTGTTTCCTTCTGAGTCCCTGTGGGCCACGGCCTCCAGCCACTTTCATCTCTAAACTAAACCTAATTTTCATGGCTTACAGTGAATGGCTTCATGGCTCTAGAACATCCTACATGTTTTAAGAACAAATACTGCAAGTTTGTCTTACAAATGTTTTCCAGCGGAAAACAGATGACTACATTAGAGTGAATTCTACTTAGTAACATGCTGTGCTGGTGATGTCTCTGTAGTAAAATGCTTCAACTGTTAGACCTAAAGGTGCACAATTAATTTTCAATTTAATTCATGATTGGTTGTGGCACAGTACTCACACCAAGCATTGCATAACCAGATAAACTTAACAGGACATGTTAGACTTCACAAAAGGTGCTGTGTTGCCCATCATAACTCAGGACAGACACTTTGATCCATCTGTCCCTGTGGGAGCTGAGATAACAATTCATGAAGCCCTATAAAGGCTGAGTAGTTGAACTATAGGTTTATAAACATGCTAACAGAGAAATAAAGAATGCATACTTAAAGAGTGCTTTTATTTGACACAAATCAATACAGGCCAACCAATGACAGATGCAAATTTACTTAAAAAAAAAATCATTAATACAGCAGCAGAGCAGCTTAACCAATTGATCTGGAGCTTTGTGTCCACTAGCTAATCAGAATATCATTGTCACTGAAGGAAGTCAAACTTGGCCTCTTAAAAAATATCTTTATCACTTGTTTATTTATTTTGCAGCAAGATTAACATCACAAAGTATGGTGGATAGTTTGTCACTTTTGGGGGCATTGCACCTAACAGCCCTTCGTTGTGTATAAGCCTGCCAAAATCAGTGTAACACTGACACCTACTCTGTCTTCAGTTATGACGTTGATACTTTTCCAACATGTTATCCAAATACAAATGTTTGTGATGAAGTCAGACATGCAGGTGATCTCAAGCTTAAACGGTGACAGAAAGAGACAAAGCTCAGTAATTTTCAAGGAATTTAAGTTCCAAAATCAACTGCATGGTCCAGCTGTTATGGAGTGCTCTAGGAGCATAAAGCAGCTACAAGGCTGACTGAGTTTTAATTAGAGCAGCATGAAGTAGCCAGAACATACCAATGATCTTGGCTGAAATACTGTGTGCTGGAAAGGAGTGCTTAGTATTATCATTTTGGACATCTGTCTGCATTTCCGATGGCATCCTAATAAAGAAGAAAAGTTTCTGACCAGTTGCATGACATTATTTCAAATATCAAAATCCCAAAACTGTGTATTTATTGTCCAAAATTCATTCTAGGTAGATTGCCAATGTAACACTGGTAACAAATGTCCTCCTGCTGTCTGCTCTGATTATATCTCTATATCTTACAGCATTCCTGATCTGCTGGAAGGAATGTGTTCCCTGAAGAAACAGTTGGTATGATTTATAATGACATTAGCATTTAATATTTAACTCTAGTTGTTTTTTTTCCCACCTCTCATCATATTGCATATTAAACTGGAAATCTTTCCCAACAATCTCCAGTTAAACGAGAAGTCTTTATGTGATCGGTCACCTTGATTTCAACATTTACTGGCTACGTGTTTCAATATGTGCTCACAGCATTGGCACTTGGCATGAAAACTCTTCAGCCTCTTCTCTGTTTCACTCTTTTGATAAGCTTTAAGCACAAAGGACAAATGCTATGATTATTTACTTGAGTCTGTATTGTTGTTCTGGGCATGGGTCCTTAGGCTTTTACAAGTTAGCAATATACACAAGATTTTATGAAATAACCCTTATGTTAGTTTTACTGACATCAGGAAGAAATCTGTGAGGAATTTGCTGAATTGGATGTCAGGAGAGGACAAGCTGCATGGTGTTCCAAACCTTTCCCTTGTGGACAGCAATTTCTTCTCCCTATAGCTCTTGAAATGGCAGGTTAGATTAGGCCCCATTACTAGTGATATTAGAATTACATAATGCAAAGAGTTCTTTTGGACTTAACAGTCCCTCCTGCTAATTGTTGATTTTGGCCCCGCAGTGCTTTTCCTTAATAAATAAATAAACAAATAAATAGCATTATTGTACACACACACAAACAAAAAGAGATGATTTTAAACTATGCTATGGTTGTTGCCTTTGGCTATAAATTTGTAGTCTGGAGTTCAGTTGCAGATCTAACTGATTAAGATATCACATGAAAGTACTGGGTTTCTGACAGACTAACAATGGATTGCAGGGCCAGTGCAACTGGGTTATTAGTGAGCCAAAACTGGAATTGTTTCTCAGCTGAGACATTGAGCACTGTATGATGGGAACTGTATCTTTCAGAGGCTCTACTGTGCAGGCATTTCAAGTGGAGCAAAGTGCTGTGTGGAAGCGGCTGGTTTATAAGAGAGATTGCTGAGAACTCAGGCACTAAGTAAGCCAGATCTCTGCCTAGTGATTACCAATCAATGTATAG
The DNA here is from genome assembly GCF_028858725.1 of Colius striatus. Classification (NCBI taxonomy): domain Eukaryota; kingdom Metazoa; phylum Chordata; class Aves; order Coliiformes; family Coliidae; genus Colius; species Colius striatus. The sequence goes on along the minus strand of NC_084760.1, from coordinate 14,431,474 downwards.
TGCTAGGAGTGAAAAGGAATTTAAATATACTTAAAATGGAGTGCCAAATCACACAAAACCTCCATCAGATCTGAAAAAATCCATAAACAAGGAAAAAAGTTGGAATTTTTAAAAAATAGTATCAGTCTGTATCTGCAAGTAGCAGGTGACAAGAAAAACCAAAAAAAAAACCATAAAAAAGAGGACACCTTCTCAGATATCAAGAAGAGAGGAAGACAGAGACACCAAATTGACCTTGTTGGCTTAGAAGTCCTCAGCAAGGATCACCCCAGATGGGCATGGATGGCTTTAGCCCCAAGGGATCTGGATAGCAAGAACTAAGGCTACTTGGCCCCAGTGGGGTGTATGGCTTTCACAGGACAAACATGTAGAAATGCAACTATTCACATCATCTCAGAATGATTAAAATTATTAGTTTTATCATTAGTTATTTCATATTATTAGTTATTCCAGGCTGTTTTCCTGGACTCTGCAAATATTTGTTATTATTATTTTGTCTGACTTGAAGAAATAAAAATGAATCATGCTACCAAGAAGTTGTCATAGGACCAGGTAGGAACTGATGCTTGCATTGTGCAGAGGCACATGCTGAGCAATGCTGCCCAGTTAGACTTGGATGCTGCATGAAGCAGACATGTGTCAGACTCCGGACTGTGCAATAGCTGAAAAATACCATGCCAAGGGAACACAGACCTCATTCTTGGTTTTGCTTTTGCAGATGACTCCAGTGTTTGTTTCAGTTATACTGGTCAGAGGAAAGTGCTAAACCAAATTACTCATACAATGAAGAACAGAACAAATATCTACCCTTAGCAATTCTGGAGTTTCCTGAATTTCTACACATTCATGCCTAGAGCACTGATCCACTAACCCTCCCCCGATCTCTTGCCCTCATATCCATCATGACTTATCCACAAGAGCAAACAAGAAAAGGTCTTTGTTCCTTCTGACAGTATTATACATTACCCATGTGCTTTTGTAAGAGCATGTATTAGCTGCTTGCCTTTGCAGTTGGAGTATTGGCATGGAGATACGGATAGTTATGGATCAGGACAATTCTCTACTCAGTAAACAGCTTGAATAATCAAGCCATAGGGCTGTAATTCTCAATACAGACTACCTCCATAACACCACTGCTACCTTCATCCTTTCACTTACTCTGCTTGCTGCACTGTATGATAGAATCACGGATTCTCAAGGGTTGGAAGGGACCTCAAAAGTTCATCTAGTCCAACCCCCCTGCCAGAGCAGGACCACCTAGAGTAAGTCACACAGGAACTTGTACAGGTGGGTTTGGAATGTCTCCAGAGAAGGAGACTCTACAACCTATCTGGGCAGCCGGTTCCAGTGCTCCCTCATCCTCACAGTGAAGAAGTTTTTCCTTATGTTTCCCTGGAACCTCTTGTATTCCAGCTTGTACCCATTGCTCCTTGTCCTATCATTGGATATCACTGAGAACAGCCTGGCTCCATCCTCCTGACACCTGTCCTTTACATATTTATAAACATTAATGAGGTCACCCCTCAGTCTCCTCCAAGCTGAAGAGCCCCAGCTCTCTCAGCCTTTCATCATATGGAAGATGCTCCACTCTTTTCATCATCTTGGTGGCCCTGTGCTGAACTCTCTCAAATGACATTTGTCATACAGGTGTTAGGAAGCGCAATGCCCAAGCATGTGTGCTCAGCCTCAAACATTGAAGAAGAAATGTTCCCTTCCTCCTCTTGATGCTACTTGCACAGCAGGGTTTGCACCACCTACATTGGGAGTGCTGCTCTGTGGGCTCCTCCCTCCCTGTTACCCCTTTGCCAGATTGGGCTGGTTCCTGGGCTGCACCCGCTGTGTGCACTCAAGCAATGGGGAGAGGCCGTGGCACTGTTCAAAGAAGCCCATGTGGGAAGGAGATACTACCCCATGGCACAAGGTATCACGGTGTCTCCTTCATTTTGTCATACCATCTGTGGGGTCTCATTGGTGAAAGGAACTTGAGAAAAGAGAATTTGTCCCTGTTAAAAGTACATGACAAAGATGTAGTGACTGTTTTAGATGCAAAACACAGATTATTTTCTTCTATCGAGTCACATCTATCTCATTATTTCCTAATCTGTTTTGGTAAACAGAACTTTTTACGCTGCTTGCAAATAGTGCAGAAAAGTAGTAAAGTTAGAGCAGGTACACGCTGAAGTACAGCATGACAATCAGCAAAGCCTTTTTGCTTTATCAAAGATGCAGCTTCTAAAGCTGATTCTTATAACAGTGGAGCACTGTTGTATGTGGATTATAGTCAACACAGATTATATCAACAATAGCTCCTTTGCTTGAAAAAAGAAATGAGAGCAATAAGCATAAATGTATTCTCAAGAAGAAAAGAAAAACACTTCTGAAAATTCCATATCCAGATACAATTTTGAATAATCTGTGTGAAAGCAGAAAAGGATTTAACAAAACTAAAAGAGGAAACCCAGTCATCACTAAGGCAGATTTATACCACTTTAACACCATTTTCTTAATTCCAAGACAAACCCTTCTCTAGCTAAATTATGCACAGATATACAAAGAACAGAGTTTATGCTGGTACAATTCCACTAATTCTGTCATTTTCAGGAAAACTTGTGATTTCAGCTGGAATACTTTTACTTGAGTAATGCATGCTGACCAACTATGGAGTAACATGGACTTGTTTCATAAAGATTCATGTTTCCCATGCTTCAACGGGAAAAACATCTTGGATGCATGAGGCATGAGGAGTGATAAGCTATTAGATCATCATTCAGTCAAAAAAATAAACTTTTATATATCACTCTACCCATGTTTTGATTACTGTGCTTCCCAGCTGCCAGAAAGTACAAAAAGGAGTCACAGAGAAGAGACAGCTCAAGTAGCTGACACCACTAGACAAACATGCCACTAGGTCTGACTAGAGTTTAGATATTTATTCTCCGAGGCGGCTCTGTGGCTGAAAGGGATGGGCCAAGATCAAGGTAGGTGGCAACAGTGCTAACTGCCTGCGGTGCAGCCTTTCTGACACATTTGAACTGAGTTGGGAGACATGGGAGTAGGTTGGTTCCTACTCATCCCTCCTCCTGGTCTAGTTCCAGCCCACTGGAGTGTCCTGTGCCTAGGACTGTGCCTGGTTTGGAGAAAAAGCAAGGATCCTTGGAGGAAAGGGATGCCCGTTTCCTGAAGCTGTGTAACTTGCACCCGTCAGATGAAGCCTCTCTAGAGACAAGCCATTCCTTGAGGGCTGGATGAGCACTGTGCCCTATCATGGTTCTTCTCATACTGTTTTACAGCTTTTTGCCCTTTTGAGTGATGCTATTTTAATTGAAAATCAAACTGTGTCCTTCACATGAAGACAAAGCTAGCAAAGTCACCATTAGTTTCAGTCCAAACCCTCTATACATTTGTTTTATCACCTGACAGCCAGAACGTGCCTGGAAAATGGTAACAGAGGTCATGCAGATTAGCTGGCCTACCAAAGATTTTTCACTCCTGTAGATGGGTAATCTTTGGTGTTAGGTAAACATTAGTCATTTCTTTTTGTTGACAGCAGAGAACCAAGCTGATAACACACAAGATCAAATATACTGTGGACTTATGAACCACACTATATCTCTCACAAGCAGTTTCTGAGGACCACTGCTCCTGTAACAATGCATTTTCTGTTTTCAGGATGGCAGGAAACAGCTGAAAGCAGCAATAGGCAAGAATAGGCTGCTAATGATCACAGCTCTTGCCTCCAAGTCCCTTACCCCTATCCTTACAATAACAAACCAGAACACCCAACACTGATCTATCACCGAGGGCATGTATGTGGTGGTTTAGGCCCAACAGGGAACAAAAGACCATGACTAGCCTCAAGTACCAAAGATCTGAGGACTGCCAAAGGGCAGGGAGAGCTTAATTGCCGCTTAAGGTTCAGGACAAAACAGACCAGGCCACTCGGTTTGGGGAAGAAAACAGAAAATAATTTAATGCAACACTAACAAAAGCATAACCATAAACCCCAAAACATAACCAAAATAAAACAACACAGAGTGGTACAACGATAAAAAGTCCAACCAGCCCTTTAAGACCACCTTCTCCACACCTCTTCCCTCTTTCTGGGCTCAGAGCCCTGAACCCAGTGTTTTTACCTCCTCCCCCCTTGAATGGGGGGAGTTTCAGTCAGTCTATTCCCAATAGCTTCTGCAATTTGTCTCTGCTCAGGGCAGGTGGGCTCCGCACCAGTCCTCCCTGCAAGTCCGTGGGGTACCTCACACACCCGGCAGCCCTGCATGGGCCGCTCTGACGTCCGTTCATCCCAAAAGCTGCAGCTCCTTTCTGCCTCTTGTGTGGGGCTGCTCTGCGGCTCGCAGGCTCTCCAGCATGGCCTGTGCCATGGCCTCCTCACACAGTCTCTTGCCCATCCGGGTGCACTCATACAGAGCTGCTGGTGGCTCTCAGTCCAGCCATTGCCCTGCATGGGTTGCAGGAGTACAGCCTGCCTTCTCACCACGGCTTGCAGAGGGGTCTCTGGTCTAGTGCTCCTCCTTCCTTCCTCCTTCTCTGACTGTAGGGTCCGTGTGGTCGCCTCCATCTTGTATCACTCTTACACCTCCTGCAAGCACTTCAAATTCCCGTCCCTAAATAGTGATGGCAGAGGCACCAGATTGGCCCAGTCGGGCCAGAGGTGGGTGTGAACCCAGGAGTCGGAGGAGAGTCCAAAAACTCTTTACCGGGTCTTCACTGCAACCCCCTCCCCCTGTTACCAAGCAAAAACAGCTCCTTGCCAAACCATGACAACATAGCATGGAAAGCAAAGTCATTCTGTGGTACTTGCAATCCTACTTTAATTTAGGAACGAATCACAGAGCAAATAGGGGATTAAACTGAAATGAGGAAACTAAATCCTACTAGCTGTATACAAAATCTGTTTCAAGTTTTCATTTTCATTTATTTCAACATTAACTTGGATTTTAACAACTGTGAGACAAGACAAAAAGCTAAATGTCTCAAAACCAAACTTCAGAGTTTGGGTCAAGGGTCAATTTTGCTGTCTCTTGCTGACCAAACATGAATCACAAACCCTGTATTCTTTTTGGTAGCCATGTTTTGCACAGCTTTGATTTTGCTGAAAACACTAAAGAATTATAGCTACATTTTACATTTGACTAACTTATCCTTTTTTTGACAGAGTCCCTTACAGATTTTATAGCAAAGGGGAAAAAAGGAACTGAGGACCTTTATGTTCTACAAATATTGTCTCCAAGAGACAACAGTGTCAAAACACATCTGCAGCATCTCAAATTTCAGCTGTCAACCAAAGCAGGGAGCAAGTTCCAAATCTCTCTCAGTGACTCCTTTGTAGGAAGTTTCAGTTGTTGATAGACACAGAGTACCAGCTTGCACATGAATGCCTGGTCGTTGTGTGAGAGGTGAATTTAACCCCCTTCATTAGACTGGGCTGCCTTACACCTCCCTAGTTTCCAAACAAGGAGTTAAAAATAGTCTCTGATACTAAACCTGCCCTTGAGTCTCACTATCAATTTTGGGTGGCTTTACAATATTTTTCTGGTTGGAAAAGAAAAAAAAAAGAAAAGAAAAGGAATTTTCTGGCTACATGTATACTGGAGATTAACCATGTCCAGGACTGCTCTCTGACTGGAAAGCCAGCTGTCCTGGAAAATCCTTCATGCTCTTAAGCCCTCTTAGCATCCATAACATGCTGGCTGCATCCACACTGGCCACTGGGAATTACTCCTGGCCCATGCTGACTCCCGAAACACGCTCTCAGAGGGTTCAGGAGAGTGTTAAGAGGCCTGGACAAAAGTGTGTAGGGGACCACTCCAACATTTTAATAAGAGTACAGACATTCACCTTCCAGTATCTGTGTTCCTGCCCTAGCACTGTTTGGTTTACATCCTTTCCTTTCCACAGTCTGCTCCTCTACAAACAAAGGAAATGGAAAACTAATGAGCCATGCAAAGGGAGAGTGCAACTCACCATAAATACATAGTCTGCAGAGAGAAAATAAGCAGAAAGTGGTGGGAAAACAGAAAAGAATCCTAATTTTTTCAAGTAAGTTAGGTCAAGGCACACAGCACTATATTACTTATTCTAGAGGCACATTTTAAAGTTGCAACTGAAGGACAGTCTGGAGATAGAGCAGCTGAGCAAGGGTTAGGAAGAGACAGTGCAGCTGAAGCAGAAAGGGTGGTTGCACAACATCGCCACTTCCCACTAGACTTCGCTTGGCTTTTGCTGAGCTTGGTGACACAAACCTTGAGCTCTTCTGCTTCATGTCACTGATAAGAGGACTAGCACTTGGAGGCTCCAGAGTGGCCCCTGCATTATTCAAAGCCCTGGCCTTCACTTGTCACTACTATTTGTAGAGAGGTAAAAGGAAAAGAGAGTCTTCATTCCTAGCAGTGCCAGCCCAGTGACTGTCATTACTTCCCAGTAATCCTGCAGGTTTTCCTCTGACTTCAGAATTTGTGGCAAAGAAAGTAAAGTAGTGTCGGCTTAACTGTTTTAAATAACACCATGCCCCACACTGACAAGGAGCAGCACAAAATCCTATAGATACCTTACCTGGGCATTGAATGTGAACTCATCAGTTTTAACAGCTTTCATTTGTAGAAGCCACATTTATGTGCTTCTTCTAATGTCTTGGTTTCAAAATCCCTAGACAATTTTTTCACTTGAAATGAATGAAGTTAAAGAGTTATCTTGTGTCCATGGGTTGAGCTGGCTTTGATCTTTTTTCAAACAGTCTGTCAATGTTAATCTGCTCAAAACGTCACCTGGCTTTTTAGTTAAGAGCAAAAAATCAGGCTAAACTGGAAACACATTAGAGCTACTTCGAGTTTAGAAGGAAGAAGTAAATTAATATCTCTGCATGGGCTTGGTCTCACATTAACATAACTAAAATGATCTGCTGTCAGATTCAAGATGCTTTAAAGTCTGTGACTTCATTAGGTCCAATTTCAACTGGGATAAAATGTAAGTCAACGGTGTTTGGCTTGTTGCAACTAGCCAAACACCCTCCCTTACTTAACTTCTTAAACATGGTTGAATTTTCTTTTTTTTTTTTCCACTAGGACAGGGTAAAAAATTCTTAGAAAGTAATTTCAGATCAGAGCCATGGAAAGACAGTAAAAAGAGCTCCTACAAATAGAGTGGGTGTTTTACAAGCCTACATGAAGATAAAATCATCTGCACTGGCACAAATTCATACTGTTCAGCTTTAAGTATCTCACTTGTGTAACTGAGATAGGAGTTTAGATTTCATCCATAATCTGCAGTGTCTTTGAAATGGAGCTCAAGCTCTCTGAGGCTATGTTAAGACCTCAGGTCTGTCCTCATCCTCAGCCATGCAGCTCAAGTGACCACTGCTGAAGCCTGTCATGGCTCCTGTCTGTCAGGGAAAACATCCCTTGATTTTCTCTCCATGGAAGAAGGTGCTGGGCAGAGGGAGGTGTTGCTCCAGTCTCCCTGTAAGAGGACGTGACTGGGCAACATCACTGCATCCTGCCTATAGGATGTGCTTGGAGGTCTCAACTATACTCCTATGAGCCACCTCTGACCTCTCTAAAGAGGTTGTGTGTCTAATTTGGACAAGGCTGATAAATTGGCACTGGATTCATAAATGCATCGTCACAAAGGCTGATTTTGCTGTTGGGTGGGGAGGCGCTGGCAGGTGTTTTGCACCTCATTATCAGCATCTGACACAGTGCCACACTTGGTGGCAAATGTTAGGACCTGAATAGAGGCTGTGGGATTCTGTCCATCCCTCAGAGGCTTTGCCATAACCAACCCTACCAACTTTATGTTAATGAAGTCATAAATCCAAATAGCTTATGCTGTTGGGATGGTCTTTCTACAAGGCACCAGTATGTAGACAGCTGAAACAGGGACACTCCTGGCCTAGAGAAGCAGAGAACCCAGTATTTCTAAAAAGCTACACAAAAAAAGTGAAAAGCTTACTGAGCTACCTAACTGGGAAATGAGCTCATTTGACTCTCCTGCCCCACTGATCACAACCCTCTCCCTTCTTCCTTTCAACCAGTTAACAATCCATCTCACTACCTGATCGTCCAGCCCATACCTGCTCAGTTTTGCTGCAAGGATGCTGTGGGAGATGGTGTCAAATGCTTTACTGAAATCAAGATAAACCAAATCCACTGCACTACCACCATCTGTCCAACTGGTTACATCTTCATAAAAGACTATTAGGTTGGTCAAACATGACTTTCCAGGGATGGAGGTGAGGCTGACTGGTCTGTAGTTACCCATCTCCTTCTTGCCCTTTTTGAAGACTGGAGTGACATTTGCTCTCCTCCAGTCCTCAGGCACCTCTCCTGTTCTCCACGACTTACTGAAGATGATGGAGAATGGTTTAGCAATGACTTCCACCAGCTCTCTCAGCACCCGTGGGTGCATCCTATAGGGTCCCATGGATTTATGCACATCCAGACTGCTCAGCTGATCCTTAACCCGGTCCTCATCAACCAAACAAAACTCCTCCTTTAACCTGACTTCCTCTGGAGTCTGGGACTCCTGAGGACAGTCTCCAGCAGTATAGACAGAGGCAAAGAAGGCATTCAGTAATTCTGCCTTCTCTGTATCCTCTGTCACCAGGGCACCCGCCTCATTCAACAGTGGGCCTACACCGCCTCTAGCATTAGTTTTTTCTGCAATGTATTTGAAGAAGTCTTCTTCTTGTACTTGACCTCCCTTGCAACGTGTAACTCCAACGAGGCTTTAGCTTTCCTAATTGCCTCCCTACATCCTCTGATGACAGCCTTATATTCATCCCAAGTGGCCATCCCTTCTTTCCATGATCTATAGACTCTCTTCTTCCACCTGAGTTTGCCCAACAGTTCCATTTAACCATGCAGGTCTCCTGGCTCCCTTTTTTGATTTCTTACCTGCTGAGGTGCTCTGATCCCGAGCCTGGAAAAAGTTATCTTTGAATATAGACCAACTGTCTTGGGCCCCTTTATCTTCTAATACTCTGTCCCATGAGATGTCTCCTAGTAATTAGTAATTGCTTGAAAAGGTCAAAAGTTGGCCCTGCTGAAGTCCAGGGTTACGATCCTGCTTGATAATTCACACAAGATCCTGAACTCCGCTATCTTATGGTCACTGCAGTCAAGGCTGCCCTCAGCCTTCACTGCTTCAATTAGACCCTGCTTGGTCATGAGTACAAGATCTAGTAGTGCTCCTCTCCTAGTTGGCACATCCACCATTTGCATCAAGAAGTTATCATGCACTGAAGGAACCTCCTGGACTGAAAGTGACTAGCCACGTAGGTTTCCAGCAGATATCTGGGTAGATGAAATCCCCCATGAGAACCAGGGCCTGTGATTTTGAGGCTGCTCCCAGTTGCCCGTAAAAAGGCTCATCAGCCTCCCCATTCTGATCAGGTGGCCTGTAATAGACACCCACAACAATGTCACATATGCCAGCCTTCTTCTTAATTCTAAGCCACAAACTCTCAACTTGTCCCTTATCCTCGCCTGGACAGAATTCAGTACGCTCCAGTTGCTCTCTTACATAAAGGGCAACTCCACCACCTCGCCTTGTTAGCTTGTCTTTTCTAAAAAAGACATAGCCATCCATAACCACATTCCAGTCATGTGAGCTGTCCCACCACGTGTCTGTAATTGCCACCAATCATAATCCCCTACCTGTACACAGACTTCCAGCTCCTCCTGTTTATTCCCTATGCTGCGTGCATTGGTGTACAGGCATTTCAAGAAGGAAGCTGATCATGCAGGATTTACCCTCAACACTGGCCACCCTTAGGCTCAACTTTAGTGGGCCTGGTTTTTTCCCCTTCCCCCTAATAGTAGGTGGAATTTGGCTATTATTGCCCAAAACAAGTAATTTAAGAAATAGCAATAAAAAAATGGATCTACTAACTTTCTTTTAGTTAGAGTAAGTGAAACTAGAGACTCAGTTTTAATAATTAAGGTAGATCTGAAAAAAATTAACAATAAAATTTTCAAATTCCTGTTTCCTATGAGGTGGATGACAGAAAAGCCATTTGAGTCTCAGTGTTGCTGAGGGAACTAGTGGGTGCTTCTAAATACTACGTCATCACTCAGTCTCTCAATATAAATTTAAAAGACTGATTTGAATTTTCACAATAATGCCAAAAAGCTTGGTCATCATCCAAAAAAACAGGGGAACAGGCATATACAAATGGTATATGATTGGTAAATCAAGTAGGAAAGCAGTGTATAAATAGACAAATGATCACGTACCTTTTGTTGAGTGAAAACTGTATAACCCAGCAGTTATGTAATGTATCAGCACTACTTATTTGTTTACTTAAATATTTTTCAGCTGCCTTCAAGGATGTTTAGATGACTGACAAATTACTTTGGGCTGCTTCTCCTGTGCATGTGGGGTGGACCCATGGCCTTGGCAAGGACATGCTGCAGTCACTGTTGGCAGCTCTGTCATGTCTTGGCACTGTGGGGAGCAACCTGGCCCTTGTGCTGCCCAGACAGCTGCTTTCTAAGGTATAAATGTTAGTTATGGTCAAAAACCTAATCTTTCCTTCTGTCTCTGAATTACTCAATATTGTATTGTTATTGCTTTTTAGCTTCTCATCTGTGGTTTGGGAAAAGGCAGGTTAACCAGTTTCCTCCTGTCAGGAGGCAAATTTACCTGTTATAGCACCATATTAAAGTGTTATAATTACTTAAGTAACAAGATGTTACAGAAACTATTCTTAGGAGCTCATTTCACTTTTCACATACTGTTTTACCCTCAGTAAGAATAAACCCCATTCACCTTCTATCTCTAGTGACAACATCCAAATGAGGTATGAGTACCACGTCATTCCTTTTAATATTCACTCCATAGGACACAGATAACAGCTTTTCCTTATCTGTATGTGCCCATATGCATGCTGCAGGAATTTCAGAGATGACAGGTTTCTTCAAATCTGCCCAGCTAACAGCTAAAGAGCATCTCTCCAGAGCACTCAGCAGCCGACTGGTGAGCACAACTATCCAGAAAAAGCAAAGTCAGACTAACCATCTAAGCCTCTGCTGTATATGTACTGAGAATACATCACAAGGCTTTTAGAAAAGTCATAGAATGATAGGGTTGGAAGGAACATTTAGAGATCATCTAATCCAAGTCAGGACAAAGTATTGAGGTTGGATAAATATTTCCTTACTAAATTATTAAATTGTACTGAAATTCTTTTGGATTTTCTTTTATCAGAATGATGCTTTAGGATTTGTATATCACAGTCTAACAGAAATTATTAAATGCAGTCAAAATCCAAAAAAACTATCAGTCTTCACATTAAGTTCTGTAACTCATGTAATAAAAGTTAATACCAAAATCTGCTATGCTAGTATATCTTTTCAATCAGTCCCAAACAATATCACTGACTGCATGCCAAGTAAACAACATAATTTTTTTAAAAAGAGAAATCAGTCATCAATTTGTCAGTTAATTCTAGCACTGCAAAACTGACCTGGTTTGAAATAGTAATATTTAGAGAATCTGTACAGCTGGCACTTTACCATGTGCTTGACCTAAAGTAGACACCATGCTTGCAAAAAAATTATTTACTGTAATTGTACTTACTGATATAAATATTATTACTTTTTGGTATCAAGAAAAAACAAAAGCCTGTCCAGAAGATTGCTTGCCAGCACATGCCAATGTGGTAGTGTGGCTTGACTCTAGCAGCACCGGCCTTCTAGGCACTAGAAATCACCTTGCTATACGCCATGGAAAGCAGTAAACACTGAGCACTCAGCAAACTTCAGTCTTGTTGAAATAAGCATCTGTGTCAAAGACAAAGGACTATAATTAGATGGATAGGAAAGCATAGAAAATAAAAATATTGTCAGAACCCAGCATTTACCATTATGGCACAGCCATCATGAAGTGGTGTGCCAGCAGCACGCTTGGCTCCCCTGCCTTCTGCTCAGCCAGGGTCTGAAGTAAAGTTGGGCAAACAATTTCTACTGGTAGCCAAATGTATGACATTGTCTCTATTTAAGTAAGCTCCAACAACACTGGAGAGTTCTATATAAATATCTGTCACTGACTGATCTCTTATACCTTGAAGATGCATTTGAAGAAAGGAAAAAACACCTCACAGAGTTGTTCTTCCCATTGTCCCTTCAAAAAAGCTGAAAAATACAATTTTATTAGGCTTTCTTAAAACTCAAAGAAACTTCTCCGAATGCCTATAAAGGTGGAAAACTGGACTTCGTACTACATGCATATTTTTAAATTGAAAAAAAGAAGAAGAAAATATTGTGGGGGTTTTAAAATTTGATTTTAAAATTCCACAAATAGAAACACATCATTAGCGTTTTGTGCTCACATCAACTTTGTATCAGACAAAAATAAACTTTGGTTTGTGTAAGATTGTTAGGCAAAATAGTAACTGTGTAAATTTAAGAAAAAAAAATTATTTATGCCAAGTTAATGGAATTTAGCATTATGAATGACAATTTAAGGAGGATAATATGATTTATTGCAGGTTTCAACGAACTAAAAATAGAAAAGGTAATATAAGCCATAAAAATTGCACTATGTACAACTTTCAGTTCCAGGAAGATTGTGTTTGCAATCCTTGACTACAAATGGAGTTTCATTCTGACTATAGAGATAGATCTTCTGTGGCCATAATTAATATAGACAATCCTGAGCTTTCCAAATGAGACAGACATTTAAAAATACGATATTGGGCTTCAAGTTGTGAAATTTTTGTAAAATCAGTTATTAATTGCCTTCCATCTTTTGAGTTGGTTTCACAGTTTCAAAGTATGTTCCAGCACCATGAAGCATTTTAAAACTGGAAATAACAGTTACTGTGTAATCAACATTATACTAGCAATGAGACTTTCAAAAGAAAGGCAAAATCCCAGACAAATATTGTGAGACACCCAGTATGGTCATAAGTCAGTGGTTCCATGAGGAAGAGTTCCTCATTACACTAAATTGTTAACTCAGGATGCTCATTATTAACTCATTATGTTAAAAAATTTCAGGGAAAAGAATGTACATTCAGGATCTCCTTGGTAATCCTCAACAGTCCTTGAGAGCTTTGGCAGCTCTGCAATTCAGATGAGCCTTTGAAAGACGAGAAATGACGTAAGTAATTTTGGTCACCTCCTGGAGCTGACATCTGCGGGAAGCTCAAGCATTGCTTTCCAGGCACGCTATTGCAAGCATCTCCTGAACATTATGACTTTAGGAGTGTGGCTTCACCTGGAAGCTCCCACATATCATCTGGACAGCCCGTTATGTGGAGTAATACCTGTGTCGAGGGATGCTTCCAGAGCAGGGACTTCGCTAGAATCTAGGTCCGGAGGGGAGAGGAGAGAGTCGAGGATAGAGGTGCCCCTGTGCCATCGCTCTGCAGCTCCCACCTGAGGCTGACTGGGGTCCCTGCTGCTTCCTAGAGAAAAGATAAGGCTCAGGGACTGCATGTGAGGGCAAAGCAAAAAGCAGCATGTTCCACATGCTCTGCTTGCCAGACAGCAGGCCAGCTAGACAATATAGACTTCCAGACTTCAAGTGGCTTGAAAATAGATGTATTTTTTTAATTTAGAGACTCCCATTGACTTCATCCATGTGTCTCCAAAGCTGTGAGAGAAAACAGTGACCTGAAGAATACAGAATATGGTAGGTGACATGTTTGCAGGTATGATACAGTGTACCAACTCAGGTGGTAAAACCTTGCACTCCTGCTGCCTCCTAAAAGCTAGTACTACAAGCCACAACTTTCTGCATTAGTTTAGCATTCAACACCAAATAACTACCTCCATCCAAAAAAAATCCCACAGTGATTATGAGGGAAGGAAAAAGCTGGTAGGTAATGTGTTGGGTTCCTCATTGAGTAGGCTAATTCTGCAGAATATGTGCAGTGCAATACAATGCAATGCATCTGACAGCAGATGACATGTCCACCTTGGCCCATCTATTGGTCAAACTGCATGCAGTTAGCAGACATCCAGCTTCTTAGTGACAATGTAGGACTCCCGTGGTTCGCCAAACTGGGCAATCTGCAGCACTAACAGAATTTGAATCTACCTTGTGGATTCCCTGAATTCTGCCCTGACCTTCTCAACTGTGATTACAGTATAAGCAAAGTTTAGTAGGTCAAATCCTCTTCAGAGGCAGTTAGCATGGAAAGATCAGAGCCAATGGATCTGAGCAGTGATGTGTCCCAGCACACGCACTGTTACCAGTTACATTGGCTGGTGCCACCATAGAGCTTCTGAGGGCTATGAGACCATGGAGGTCTTTCCTCTGGCAAAACATTTGGTCAATGAGAACATGGTGTTCTGGAAAGCTGTCATCTTTTTAAGGAAAACAGTAACAATTTTGTTCAACTATAGACTGACTGTTGGACATTACCATTTAAGGAATAAAGCAGGACTACTATACTGTCTAAGTTAATAGCAGTTAGAATAGTGTATGGCACATTACCCTATTATTTCTTAACAAGCTCTATGTGAGTTCTTGCAAAATGGTAAATACCAACTTGGTATTTGTAGATTTTTTTTTTGTCCTTGCTCTGAACAGAAAGAATGAGTTTTATTGTAAACAACATGAGGATAGATACAATAATGAAATCTTCACAGCTGTAATCACAGTTCAATTGGTACAAAAACATTAAGAAAAACCTGGCTTTCTAGGAAACAAACTATTATTTTATTGATAAATACTTTCATTTTTTGTAAAGTTTGTTTAGCAAACTTCTGTTTGCTAACAGCTAGTTCTAGGAGAAAATTGAGCAATTATCCATCTATTTATTTATATGTAAATAGCAGAAGGCATGTCCTACTAGTGAAAGAATTCAGATTATCACACTGTTATACCAATAAGCTCTGAATCACATCTGGCATGACAGTTTATGAGAAGAAAAGGAGATAATTTGGATGAGGCACATGGGATTTACAGAAATTAATTCTTTGCCCTACAAAAAGTTTGTCCTTCAGAAAAGTCAGTTAGAGTTTTCTCATCAATTTGAACAGAGGAAGGATCAAGACTACTGCCTTTAAAAGTTAATATGCAACTACCTAGAGCTAATTAAAGAAAGTGAGCCATGTTTTGTAATAAGAATGTTAATATTCAGTGCAATTCACAAAGTGTAAGGAAGAATAGTTTTCTGTCAACCAGCTCATATTAATAATTAAGATTACAAAAAGAGTGGACTGAGTCTTGAGTCAAATTCTGACCTCATTTGTCTTGACACTTCTGAATTTAAAGAAGTTACTCTGGATTTTCATCAGTTTAAATGAGATTAAAATCTGAAACTGCCAAAAAAGTGACGTTTTTCATGATTTGCAGAAACCTTGTTCACAGGAGACCTGGTTTAAAAATAGGCTCTTAAGAGTACTTTCCCTCCTCTATATATTGTTTTAAAGTCACAGTTTGAATTTGAATAATTTAGATCCTGTGATGTTTTATCAAGCAGCAGGATAAGGTGGGTGTTTTACACTACTCTGGAAAACTTTTTTCTTCATTACATTCTAAAATATCTTGAGATAATATTAGTGACTATGCATGTCTTCCTTTCCATTTTAACTAAGTTATGCCACACTAAATATGGTGAGCAAAAGAAACAGTCTGCATTAATATCACTCTATTTAATCAAAATATTCTCCATTATACTACATTGTGTTGTACTGAAAAGCCTATGGGACTTTGCCGTTGTCTTGAATAAAGCTGATGTTTCACTCGTTGGCATCACATACAAGTATATCAAAAACGCTTGTAACCACCTATTAGACTAATGAAAGAATCAAAGCCACTTTTCTTGAAGACTTTGCCTCACTAGCATCTTTAACCTAACAGGGCTACAATAACATCACAGCCCCTTGCATAGTAGGGTGCTTCTTGGTCTGTTTTTTCCATGGCAGTTGTTGAGAGTTTTAATTACATGCGCTAAACAGGATTGGTTTTGTTTGTTACTCTCAGTGCAGTAACAGGAAGCTATTGATTCTCTGTAGATTTATTTTGGAGAAAGCCTCTCAGCTCTCCTCATTTGCAAACACATTCCCCCTTTGCCCTGATGAGCTAAACTTAGAAGGAAAGCTGAAGTTTTCTTTGGTAGGTTGGCTAAGATACCTTAATGAAAGCTTGATCAAAGTTCTCATCTTCCCATTGATCTACAAGCCACAGTTCATAGAATGCTCAAAGGAAAATCCAGGGAAACAAAGGACTTTTGAAGCTGCATTTTACTCCCTTGCACCTCCAAGACCCAAGTGTCGCACAAGGGGTGGTACAAGTCCTTCTGGATGGACAGTCTGGTGAGGCACTGTGAAGGTTAGGCAGAGTTAGATAGAACAGAATACAAACCAAAGCTGATTTTAGGAGCACACTATGCCCTACTAGCATTGTGGGAGAAGGCTTTGGGATGCATAAAGGGGCACCTACTTCCCACAGCCTACAGGCCACCATGGGGACAGGCAGTGTGTAATGGCTTCCTCTATCAAATCAGCTATTTGATGATTATTATTCTCAGAATGATTTGTTAGAAATACAGTTCCATTTAATTTACTGGAGTTTCCTGGAGTTCTCCAAGAAGCTATGGCACAAAAGACATGGGGATAGTGGATTTAACTAAATATCCTTTTCTCTGTGGTCCTGGGACCTAGTGAAATCAGTTAGCTCCATATTTTCTTTTGCTTTCCAACGGCTCACATTGACAGGAGCACTGTGCAGAGCTACCTCCAGGGAAGCAATCCCCTGAATTCTGTCACTGAAATTTTTTAAAGACAACATGTGAATGTAATTATGACTTCTCCAAGAAAGATTCATCACATACTATACATTATTATCTCAGTCATTGTCAAACAAACTCTCAAAATGACAGACATATTTCTTCAATGATTACTTTCACAAACTTAATCAACTGCATACTATGCTGGCCAAAGGTCTCAATCAAATAATAATTTTCATTGATTACACAGATTTTGATTAAAACTGTGAAATGTTTCATAACAAAATTTCAATCAACAAGTTAGAAAAAACCCCACCATTATTTCTAATAAAGATTCCCATAGATTTTAAAACCTTTACCCAACCTCCTAAATATTTGGCACAGCACATCCTTGCAAGCCTCTAATTATTACTGTTTGCTATGGTTTCTTTTATTATGCTATTATACAAGGCTGTTGTACTTCATCATTTGTAGCACATTACCTCAGACTTGTTCAGGTACAAAGATGGACTTCCAGCATGATCTTCTCTACCATATGAGAAGACAGAAAGAAGACCTTGGCTTGTTTAGCTTAGCAAAATAAAGGCTGTTAAGGGATCCAGTTTCTGTCTATAAATATATCATGGAGGCAAAGATCAGGGACATAGGAGAGCCATTTAAACTAAATGACAATGTTGGCAAGCAAACACATCAGCAAAGATTTTAATCTGTGCTAGAAACCAGAAACAGGTTCTCGCTTGGAGCAATAAGACTTGGGAACATTTCTTCAGTTGAAGTAACGGGAGCAAAAATCCTAACTGCATTCATAGAGGAAGTTGATAAGTTTATGAAGGGGATTAGAAAATGGAATTCCTGAAATATTAGGACAAGAGATCTGATGACCCATTAGATCCTTTCATATCTGTGTTCCTCTATAAAGCTACAGTATAAAATGCAGATTCCGTAGCCTTCAACCACGCATGCTTCAGAACAAGATATGCCAGTATAGTTTATAAGCTTCAAGCTAGTTAAAATTTTTTAAGAAAACAAATCAAAACCCCCACCCAAATAGTTCTGTTTGGTAAGTGTATTTTTTTAGGGTAGAGATAAAACTTAAATAATTTTCTCTCCCGCAATGACAACAAATTTAATAGAACCCAAATGTATTACAAAATAAACATCTTTCACATTCAGTTGTCCGTCACCAAAATTCCTAAGATTATTGATAATTAGTTCTACTTGTCCTATAGTACTGTTTAAAGTTTATTACAAATTTTATACAGTATTTTATCCATGACTTTAAAACCTTTGCAGCTGAAGTTCAACTATTATTTATGGTATTGTGCTCTAAGCTATAAATTAATTAAGGACAAGTACATTTTTGTGCTAATGCATTTTATGTTGGAGGCAATCCAAAAGATATAGCCAAAGGAACAGAATTATGATTGTTTCTCATTTAATTTGTTCATAGCATGGATTGTACACGTGAGAGGAAAGACATTTTGTTAAAAACAGAGCTGTCTTGTTTTGGAGATACTTTATTGAACTTCATTTTTGTCATGCTTAAAAGACTGCTTATGCTAAGCTTCAAGTAAAAAACCTATGAACTTCTACAAAGCAGAGAAATTCTTGGGAAAAAAAAGTTTGGGGAAAAAATCTTTCACCAAAAGCAGTAAAATGATCATATAAAAATCATTAATTTCTAAAAAGTATTTATTTCTAAATGCATACACATACACATATAGAAAGACCTCCTGAATGGGATAAAACTATGGCCATGATGAATACTACATGTATATTCATGTAGTTCCTATTTGAAAATTTGTTACAAATATCGGCACACTACCTTCACACAAATTGTACTAGCATAGTGAAGGCAAATTTTGCTATGAAGATGTCTAAAACATTACTATATTTAATGGTAATGAATAGCATCTTAATCTGATTCACTCTACCCCCACCTAAGGTGCCTTCATAAACCTAATATCGGTTTTGCTGGTTTTGTTATAAGCAGTTTTCACTCTTAGCCAGTGAAGTTAAAAACCTTTCACCAGTTTCCTGTGAACAATGCTAATTTCAGCTCTTCAGATTCAACATCAGATGCTCAGGAAGAAAGAATCCAGTAGAATGGAAAACACCTCTCCATTGTCATCAGTTAATATATAGCTTAGGACCTGAATTACTGACTTCTAATGTATTTTCCTACCTTACATAACAATTATTTCAAAAGCATTCTAAGCTTCTGGCTTTAATCAAACATGGTGATCCACTTACATATGTTTGCCTATATAAGTCTGCATGGATTTGTCATTGTAATTTTGTTGCCTTATGCTTTTACCATTCACACATTCAGTCATGTATTGTTAAGGAGCACATATCCATCATTTCCAACTTCTTATTCAACATCCTTCCTTCATGCCCCCTCTACATTTTTTTTCCCAATGAAGCAATTGCTATTTCACTTTTAACTCTGAAAATGCTAACAATTTCCACCATAGCCTCTGTTTCTAGTCTCATAATTCTATTTGTTTTATTCAATCAGAAGCAATATACAATTTTCAAGTTCCTGATTTACCTCAGCAGTCTACATGTATATACATCAAAACAGTCTTGTTTCCTCCATAAGCTGCTACTTTTGCCTCAAGCAAAAACAATCCTTGATTTGAACAGAAATTGTCCACACGCTCTGAACTTTCAGGAAGAAATTGTTCATGAATAAATTGAAACTCAAGAGTTTCAGGACATGGATGTTCTGAAACTTTTTTTCATACATGAGAGGAAATATCCTCGCTATTTTTAAGAGAAAACTTGATCCATATGCAAAAGAAAAGTTATATACTTTGTGACATTAGATTCTGAATTTACACATCAGTAATTCAATTTTTTTTTTAATTGTACTCCTTTGATCTGTCAATAATTATTTGCCATCAGATTGCTGATTCTCCACTTTTTCTTGCCTCATTGAAGTAACATAAAACATTGCATCACCTACTCATTTAAAGCATGATGTCTGATCTCCTTTCCACTATTTTATAGCAAACGTAGCAATGTAGTTCTGAAACAGTAACATGTTGAATTATGCTAATTTTCAGCTGAAAATTTACAAATTATTCTTAAAGTCTCAGGCAAAAAAACAAAGGTGGTTAGGTATTTTCTGTTTTTTTCTTTCCTCAATGCTTGATATATCCTTTACTGTAAATAGACTGACTTCATCAATTCATAAATCAAATCATCTCCATATTCAGTGAAAGTAGTAACTGCTCAGCACATTTATTTAGACAAGATAAATTAATCATAGTTGCTAAACTTGGCAAGAACTGACCAAAATACAGCATTTAAATGGGCCGGGTTACTCACCTGGCCTACCATTTAAATGGTAGGCCAGGTGAGTAATAAAACAGGAGCTTGCATTTTCTCATGATTTCTCTGATATTTATACGGAATAAGTTAGTGGCTGTGGTAGGATTCCTAGCAGAAGCTTATTCACAAAATAGAAGGACCATATCTCATATCCTATATGGACCTGTGGAACACTGACAAGTCAAAGACCATGAACTTATTTCACAAGGGAGTCAATGAAAAACTGTTGGGGCTTTGAAAGCTGTCTGAAAATCCTAACAGGCCACATTATTTGTTCACATTTGTTTATCAGATACAAGAGATGGCTTCACTAAGGAATCTCCGTACTGTAGGTTTTAAGTATCTGTTATGACTGGTATAACAGAGTCTCCTTAAGGACTGCTGGTTTCTGTGCTCCTCTGCAATATTAAGGAGAAACAGTCTAGGGGTGGTCAGAAGCTTTATGGTACTCATTCTAGATCTAGAAACCTGGGCAACAATTTCATGTACAGGTTATTCATTACCTGTGAGAGACAAGCCCATTCTCAAGGATCTCCATGGGTTATCAGATAATTTCTGTGCATTACAACTGCCAGTGTTTGCCTTCACCCTTCTTAGCTTATCCACAGTTCAGGGAGCTGGGCTCTGCAGGGCTCTGGCATTGACACTGGCTGTGTCTGGGAAGGAAGCCAGCATGGTGAATGACTTTAACATCTTTCAAACCCATAGACTTCTAGTAGAAAACAAGTCTACACTTTTGTCATGTCCTGGCACCTGCTCTCTTTGACTGGTTGCTTTTGCTTTAGATGAGCTTTGAAGCAGCCTCCATGGACAAACTGAATGGAGTGGCTTTTCACACAGTGAATAGCAGATCTATCGAAAACCTTATCCCTGGGTGTAGAAGTTAACATGGCATGGAGTGAGAGAGTAGAAATACTTGAAAGAAATACTCATTTATCATTGCTACCTAGATAGAACATATCAGGCTGAAAATAGCTGAAGGCACTGAGAATGCTCAGGGGAAGTTTCAAATTCTTGCCCTGTACTTGCTTTCCCCTGTTAGCTGCTTTCAGCTGCTGGTTTGTGTGTTAGCTGGTGTTAGTTAGTTTGCTTGCTCAGGGCAGAGCATAAACGCAGTTCCCAGCTGCCACAAATCATGCTGTGGAGTGCCCTGCAGTTGACTGAATTGCAGGGGGCTGGCACAGAGAGAGTGCAAGGCTTAAACTTCATCTTGGGAAAACTAGTCAGAGGCTTACTACTAATTTAGTAAGCTGCTCTCTTTTCATCTGAAGAACTTCAGCTCAGCTATTTTAAGTTATCATGGCTTGGCTGAGGCACTTGGAAGCAGGCTTCATTATCCTACTGTAGTTCCAATACTAAAAACCTATTGTTATCTCTTCAAGATATTTCAAGTTTTTTAATAGAAATTTTATGTTTTGTCTACTGTCCAAACACAAAAGAATTCTATTTTTAGAAGAAAAACTGTAATTCATCAACTATATCCTCAGCTAAAGTACACAAATATCTTATCTCTATGCAGGTGCTCTGGAACTGCTTTATGTTAGTCTTAAACCACAAAAATGTATTGTGATTACTGAGCAGTTCAAGTGAGAAGGCTATTCTTGCAAAACAGTATTTAATGGACCAGTAAATAAAAACAGGGCAGCAGAGAACTGCAAAACATTATCTCAAAAGCACTTGCCTCATCCTTAAATTAAACTCAAAATACTCTTCCTATGGACAGAAAAACGGGAAGAGCATGTTCTTTGTCAGTGAGTACGTAAATGACTTGCATGCTATGGTCCAGATGTCATAGCACTCTTTTCAGTAATATTTCAAAGCTCAAGGCTTTGAGAGCAGCTTACTAAATTAGTAGTAAGCCTCTGACTAGTTTTCCCAAGATGAGGTTTAAGCCTTGCACTCTCTCTGTGCCAGCCCCCTGCAATTCAGTCAATAATGGCTCAAGGACCTAAAATTAAAGGTAAATATCTTTAATAGCAAGGATCTGAAACATATATATTTAGAGGTTTACATTTATTGATGTAACATTTGTTCCTCAAAAACTTTCAAAATTAATTAGTGCTGGAGTTGCAAGTTTTTATACAAATTATATCCAAATTTTTGTTAAGCCGGAAAGACTATTTAAGATAAAAGTACTGGGAGTATAAATTATGTGCTCAGAGCTACAATTTAAAAATGTATTGTATTGCTTCTTAATTGCAGAGTAGTCTGATATCTGAAAGCATTAGCAATGTTCACAGCACGTGCCACAACTAAAATTCCACATAAGCATATTTTTAAATGATCTCTTCTTTTACTTAACCATTTTGTTCAAGAATCCCTTTCTTATGGATTAGTTGGTAAAATATGCATCACCCAAAGCTCTGTAAAGAATGCAGCCTCTGCTCTGCTTTATGTCAGATGATTTCATCAGCTCTTGGAGAAGGATTTGAATGGGGATGTTGGCAGATAAAAGTCCTTTTGGTTTTCTTTAAAATTGTGATACATTAATTTCTAAATTTAACAAAACATGCATTGTACATGGGACATTGGAAACTTATGCCAGAAGAGGATGGTCTTTTTTACTTCATACTGTCTCTTCAGGACTGTGTTGCCTCTCAGCTTCTGCTTCACTAACAGTCTGAACAACTCCTGGGACTCTAAGGCACTGTCATTGCCCTTTCACGGGAGAGGACGACCAAGGGATTCAGGCACTATCAAATCTTTACAAGTTGCTGCAAACCCCAGTGCTCTGCTTCAGCACGGAATGGTGCATGGGCTGATATTTTCACTGTGCAAAAGTTGTGTGCTCCATTCTTCTGAAGCCAAGAGTTCAAAGTGGTTGTTCGAGTTTCTGATCAGTTTGTTGGCTGTTTACGGTTTAGCCATTGATTAATCAAGAAATTTTTATTATCCACTTCTCTGACAGAGCTTAGAATTGCCTAAATGAGTTTTTTGTGTTACTCATTGAATAACTAAGGACTCAATAAATAAGTCCTCCAAAACCACTTATAGTTAAAATAGGCTGTTTTGATGGCATTTTTTGCTTGCTCACATTTCCTTGTCAAAATGGGATAGCCCTATGAAATTCTGTGCACAATTACATCTATAGCCCTAAGTACTGTTTCTCCACTAGGAACTAGGAAGATCCAGTGAAATGTCACTAGCTTTGGCTCATCTGACCAAAGTGTCATCAGCTCTGCTCATTAATTACAATAGTTCAAATGGAAACAGTGGTCCTCAAGCTTTATTAAAGTTGTCTGGTTTGTTTTGTTGGGTGTTTTTTTTACTAGTCTAATAAAAGGACAACAAGGAAACAGACATAGACTCATAGAATCATAGAATGGTAGGGATTGGAAGGGACCCTTAGAGATCATCTAGTCCAATCCCCATCCCCTGTAGAAGCATGTCCACCTAGATCAAGTCACACAGGAACGTGTCCAGGCGGGTCTTGAAGACCTCCACAGATGGGTAAGGTTGGGTTAGAGAGGAATTAGAGACAATCACTTCCAAAGCTCACAGCTGGAAGGTCAGTTGAGGCAGACACTGTGTTCTGGTTTAGCAAGGAGCAGCTTTTGGCTTAGTAACAGGGGGAGCGGGTTGCAGTGAAGACCCGGTAAAGAGTTTGCGGACTCTCCCCCGGCTCCTGGGTTCACACCCACCTCTGGCCCGGCTGGGCCAATCTGGCGCCTCTGCCATCACTATTTAGGGGACGGGAATTTGAAGTGCTGGCAGGAGGTGTAAGAGTGATACAAGATGGAGACGACCACGCGGACCCTTCAGCCAGAGGAGGAAAGAAGGAGAAGCAGTAGACCAGAGACCCCTCTGCAAGCCGTGGCGAGAGTACAAGCTGTGCCCCTGAAACCTATGGAGATCCGTGGCAGGACTGAGAGCCACCAGCAGCTCCATGTGAGTGAGCCCGGACGGGCGAGGGACTGTGTGGGGAGACGGCCATGGCCCAGGCCGTGTTGGAGAGCCTGCGCGCCGCAGAGCAGCCCCACACGAGAGGCAGAGAGGAGCTGCAGCCTTTGGAATGGGCGCGCGTCGGAGCAGCCCGTGCAGGGCTGCCATGCGTGTGAGTTACCCCACGGACTTGCACGGAGGACTGGTGTGGAGTTCACCCGTCCTGAGGAGGGACAAACGGCAGAAGCTATCGGGAACAGGCTAACTGAAACCCCCACTGCCTGCCCCCCTGAACCGTTCAGGGGGGGACAGGGTAAAAACCCCGGGATCAGGGCTCTGAGCCCGGGAAGAGGGGAGGTGTGGCAAGAAGGTGTTCTTAAAAAGGCTGGTTGGACTCTTCATTGATGTATTACTCTGGGTTGTTTCATTTTGGTTATGTTTTGGGTGTTTGGGGGTATGTTTTAGTTGATGTTGCATTAAATTATTTTCTGTTTTCTTCCCCAAACCGAGTGGCCTGGTCTGTTTTGTCCTGAACCTTAAGCGGCAATTAAGCCCTCCCTGCCCTTGAGCAATTCTCAGCCTCTTCGGTACTCGAGGCTAATCGTGGTCTTTGTTCCCTGATGGGCCTAAACCAGGACACACTGGAATCCAGAAGGAAGTCCAGCTGGCCTGGCAGGCAATGATAAATGTCAAATAGAGCAATGACACAAGTCTCAGACCACAGAGAGACACGAACTGAGATAATTCTGACTTCAAATCAGTCAGATGAAAATCCAGAAAAATTCCTAATAAAAACATATTCAGACTGGCAAAGTGTCAGTGTGATTGTTGATTACACTCTGCCTTCCTGAAGGCAATGCTTTCATCTCACAGCAAAGGTGATAGACAATGCCTATCACCAGAAAGAGATCCTGACTGACAGGTACAAAGGTTTCATGCAAGAGCATCCCTCTCAGCATCCCTCTGTAGCAGCAAGAGCAATTATGCTGTCCACGTTTTCTTTCCCATTGTGCCACAGTGGGAATACTTCCTCTGCTAAAGAAGTATTGTTGAAACAGAAAAAACAAGAGCCTTCACCTTGTTAATTGTACTATACTGCTGTTGCATCAGGTGAAGAAGCAAGTGTGTGAAGAGTATTGCTTAACACTGTAACTCCGAGCCGAAGGTGCTCTGTCTGTGCATTAGCCAGCTGCAACAGGTGAGATCACAGAATCAAAGTGTCATAGAATTATTATGGTTGGAAAAGACCTTCAAGATCATCGAGTTCAACCACTAACCTCACACCGACAGGCCCATCACTAAACCATGTCTCTCAGCACCTTATCTACACAGCTTTTAAATATTTCTAGGGATGGTAACTCTACCACCTCCCTGGGCAGCCCGTTCCAACGCTTAACAACCCTCTCAGTGAAAAAGTTATTGCTAATCTTCAATCTAAACCTCTCCTGAAGCACATTGAGCCCATTTCCTCTTGTCATTCATTATTGGAGAGAAAAGACCAATTTCCACCTTGCAACAACCTCCTTTCACGTAGTTGTAGAGAGTGATCATGTCTCCCCTCAGCCTCCTGTTCTTCAGGCTAAACATCCCCAGCTCCCTCAGCCGCTACTCATCAGACTTGTTCTACAGACCCTTCACGAGCTTCATTGGTGTGAGGAACTGGGACAGGATCAACATATGTAGGATATTCTGAGAAGTTAGCTACATATCTCTACCAAGTTCCCTCAGTGAAATACTTTTTTCAGTGGCTCTTAGCCCGGTATAGTTTTGACAGGGATGGCAAAAGTCAATTTGCTGCCACAAAGCAACTTCCTGGCTGAATTTCAGTAGACCACTCTGGAACATGGAGACGTTAAAGCTCTTCAGCAAAATATTTATGGGCTTGTTTTTACATGGGCATACAACAATTTTCTCTCATCTCATTCTTGGAAATGATCAAAGCATTCTAGTTGAAACTTCCAAAATCAATTCAGACTCAGCCAGACATCCAGTCTGAACAACTGAACTTTGGGAAAACTGTAAACAACTGGGCTTCATACAAAACTAGATTTTTTAATGAAAAATGTCAAGCAAGCTTAGATAAGAGTCCTGTTTTCATCTGGCTCCGTAGTAGTATGTTTTCTGTTCTATGTCCCATCTTACATTGCATTTTTAAGTTAGTCAACATAGCTGACTTTTAATATAGCATTTAATATCCACTCACATTTATACTGCCTATTTTCATCTGTTGCTGATTTCCAGTTGATTTTGCTGTATTTCTAACATGATTTGCTGTATTTTTCTAATCTGATGTCAAAATTTGAGATTAATAGAAGTCCTTCAAATGCCACTAGAGTTTCAGATTATTTTCTAGATCAGAGAAATCTGTGTCAGCCTCACAAAAGCATTTGGAGCAAACATCTTGATTTTTCCTATTTTCCTCATGAATCTAAGGAAAGTCTTACAAGAAAATTTAAGAGAAAGCTACAAAAGCAGTTGATTTGGACCAACTAGTTCTCTTTCTAGAATTAAGCAGATGAGATTCAGAATATACTTAAGTTCATAAGACTGTTTATCAACCAATCCATCCCCTCCCTTTTCTTGCTAACAAAAAGCATTTTTAAAGATGCTATATATAAAACCAGAGCTTTTATTAAACAAATTCTTATATTTTTGTTTGTCACTGAAGCATCAAAAGTAGTGTCTGTTCTGACTTTCACTATCTTATTCTCAGTGGATTGTTTTCAGTATCTCAGTATCTTCTCATGGTTTCTTAGAGAGTACATGAAAAAAAAGAGATAGTCACGATCAGTGAGCTGACATCCACAGCACATTTTCAAACATGCCTTATGGAATTTCCAAATATTCTTTACAATGGTTTCAGTCAAACTTACTAAGTTTTTTCCTTTATTTGATCTGCCAATTATCTATTTTGGCAGCACTCAGAAAACATATACAAATAACATAACGTCTGCAATTTATGTTTTCCTGCCTGTAATGCTCTGTGACAGCATTTTTAAGATGAACCTATCTGATGCTCTGCCAGACTTCTCTCTGATGTCCTTGGGAATTTTGACCTGTTAACTACAATGAAGTTTTAATGCAGGCTGTTTAAGGCAGGCTTGTTTCCATAAAGCAACTGTCTTGATTTTAAGGGTTCCATAGATGAAATGCTACTCCTCGGAGTTAGAATCCAGATAATTCTACTGAAGTGCATGACAGAATTGCAAAGTTTCTGTCATCCTTGAGAAGCCTGTGGAAGGAGAGTTGTACCAAAGAAGACAAAATAAAACAATATTAAAATACAACAAAACCTGCACAAGGTATTTCCTAAACTGTGAATGGCTACATAATCTAGTATCATCACTAGACTCACAGAAAACCCAGGGTCATTGCTTTCCTCAGACTACAGTCAAAACATTTTATGTATTTGTATGTGATGGCTTTGTGCTTGCTTAGGCTTTTTCTATAGAGAGAAATGAGAATACGAGGTTAATATGAACATTCTTCACCACTAAATCAGCTCTTATGAGCTGTACCATATCTCTAAATGCTCTAGGATGTGCTTTTCTCACCTTGCCCCTGGTGTTACAGCTATGCATCTGTCCTGTTGCCAAGACCTTGCCCCTTGAGTCTTTCCACTGCAGAGACTGGAAGCAGAATAATCTGATTTCAGCCTGCAGCTGAAATTATACTGGGCAATTTCTTCTAGTAAACAATTCATCCCGCCTAAAAGCATGGGTTTGAGTACTCTGAAGCACCTGTGGGGCAAATTCAATATAAAGTTTAAGAGAAACAAAAAAATAAAATGGAATGTATGAACTGCAGAAACAGTTTCTTTTGCTATTTTGAATCTTTTTCCCATATACTAACATCACAAGACATCAGAGGTATCATCAGAGTGAAGCAGGAAAATTATAAGAAAAAGGTTTCTCTGACCTCTTTTTTTACATATCCCATTTCTCTGACAGAGTCCAGCAGTGTTATAAGTTCTTACTATGCAGAGAGAAATGGTTATTCAATTTGTCTGCATGATTCAAAATGGGCATTTGAACAAAAATAAATGAATTTTTTGTCTTAGGGAATAAGAACAACTCTATGACTTTGTATGTAACTTTGGGTTTTCTCAAGTGTCAACTCTTGTTCTGACAAATATTTAAGTATTTCATGCAAAGTAGACTATCTTTTTTCTGCATAGAGTGTAACAGTCATCTCAGATTACCTTGTACTTAAAGGATTTTCCTGGGAGGTGGAAGACCATGTTGCAGTCTCTCTATATTTTATATATTCGGGGTTGAACTGCTAAAGAGCAGCTCTGCAGAGAGAGACCTGGGAGCCCTGATTGATAATAAACTAACCATGAGCCAGCAATGCACCCTCATGGCCAAGAAGGCCAATGGCAGCCTGGGATGCATCAAAAAGAGTGTGGCCAGCAGGTCAAGGGAGGTTCTCCCCCTCTCCTCTGCCCTGATGAGGCCTCATCTGGAGTCCTGTGTCCAGTTCTGGGCTCCTCAGCTCAAGAGGGACAGAGAACTTCTGGAGAGAGTCCAGCGCAGGGCCACCAAAATGATCAGGCGACTGGAACATCTTTCATACGAGGAAAGGCTGCGGGAACTGGGGCTGCTTAGTCTGGAGGAGATTGAGGGGAGATCTTATTAACATTTACAAATATCTAAAGCGTGGGTGTCAGGAGGTTGGGACATCCCTTTTTTCTATAGTAGCTAACAACAGGACAAGGGGTAATGGGATGAAGCTGGAACAAAAGAAGTTCTATTTAAACATAAGAAAAAACTGTTTCACTGTGAGGGTGAGGGAGCCCTGGCACAGGCTGCCCAGAGGGGTTGTGGAGTCTCCTTCCTTGGAGGTCTTCAAGACCTCTCTGGACACGTTCCTGTGTGACCTGATCTAGGTGGACCTGCTTTGGCAGGGGGGTTGGACTGGATGATCTCTAAAGGTCCCTTCCAACCCCCACCATTCTATGATTCTATGATATTGTGTCTGATTGCTCTATTGTAGCAATAAAATATTCTAACCTTGTCTTTCCTGGGTTGTTTTGTAGGGATTTTTTTCTTATGATTCCAAACACCCTCTTGTCTTCCAGTTCTTTAAATTTTGCTAAAAGACATCATAATTTAGAGATAATAATAATAATACAGAGTATTTAAACCCATAAGAATCGACAGAATTTAGAGAAGACTGAGGGGTGACCTTATCAACACTTCTAAATGCCTAAAGGGCAGGTATCAAAAGAATAGGACCAGTCTTTTTTCTGTAGCACCTATCGAGAGGACAAGGGGTAATGGGCACAAGCTGGAACAGAGGAAGTTCTTTCCTGTAAGGGTGAGGAAGCCCTGGCACAGGCTGCCCAAGGAGGGTGTGGAGTCTCCTCTGGAATTTCCAAACCTGCCTGGGCATGTTCTTATGTGACCTGATCTAGGTGGACCTGCTTTAGGAGGGGGTTGGACTAAGATGATCTCTAGACGTCTCTTCCAACCTTACCATTCTGTGTTTCTATAAAATTAGAAACAATATTTTGCAGTTTGGTAAAATATTTAATCCAAACAAAAACTAACGTGTCTCACTGCAAATCCTAAAAAAACATAGCGAAACACTTCTTTGTTTTAATTCTTTTAGTCAGCCATCAATCAAAAAAGTACAGATATATAGACAACCTTAATCATATTATTTTTCCTAGGAATTTCTTTGAAGGACTAACTGAACAATGCCTCCTTCCCACTTTTCTCTTTGACTCTCTCTTATATACTGGCTACTTCTGAAACCTATCCTCCACCACCTCCTCTCTCATAGCTTCACAGGTTTAGGGGCACAACTGCGAGCACTGTAAATGTACCTGTTTTCCACCTAGGAAGAAAATACTGCTCCATTTGTGAGAAGTTTTTTTGTGGGTGAATTACCACAGGATTACTGAGTGATTATTACAATAAATGTTTATTAACCAAGAAATCAAAGCCTGTTTGCTAGGGGATTATACATTCAGATGGATTTTTTTTTCCTTTTAATGTTACCATGGTAACAAATATAACTAAAACAAAGACACAAGGTAACAACTACCATTGAATGTAAAAAAAATACATATTACATAGCTAGATATGCAATATTATTATTTTTTTATTTCCCAGATTCAAGTGTCTATTTTCTTAGAGCACAGGGGAGGAGATGAAGGGAAAGTAGAACTGCTGCTGCACCCTTCGCAACTGTCAGATGGCTGATGTGTTCCTCCAACACATGACCTGACTGCAGCCCTATTTCTTTTGCTCCATTACTGTGACCAGTATGAATAATTGCATACTTACAGAGTTGCACTCTGATGCAGGTAAAGCTATAAAGAAGATAACATTTTCAGTTTAAGTAAGGGAGCCTTGAGCTAGGGTTGATGTTGGGGTGAACTGAAATGTTATCTGCCAGCTGTAGCTGTCAGCAAAAATATTGAAGAAAGAGCAGCTGCATCATGCCACAAGCAGGGGAGTGGAGCAGTCGTAGCTCCAAAATAGACTTTAGAGTCAGAGAGAGTTTTCTTTTAATGAACTCCAGTAATAGTCACAGACTGCTTATTTTCAAACCTACTTTGAGATAGTTGATAGTGCTATTGCTTAAACAAATGCTTGAGATGCAAGTAAAGAAGTGCTATTTAGAATAGGACTCACTGAAAGGTATAGTACTATTCCTATAAAAAGTCATTTTTCTGACTAATTATTTTCAGCTCCCATGGCTTTAAATTTACTCTCATCATTTTAGTGTATAAGTGCTGATATAATCATAAAGTCATAAAAAATCATAACTATGTTCCTCAGATGGAAGAAAACCTACTGGCTTATTATAGTTTCTGTAGCACAAATTCTTCCATTTCAGAACATCTAATCAATGAGATACTAAGCTATCCTGAAAATATTTATTAAGAATGACACAGATTTCTTAGGTCATCATTAAAGAAAATAATAAGCAGCAGTCTCTTCTGGACCTTGAATTCCAAGATAAATGTAATAAAGCTTGTGGCAGGGTGTTATTGTTTACTGCTTGGAAAAAATTATGCAACAGCAGAATACTGTTCTGATTTTTGAGCTGCTGCTAATGAAGTACAACCAGAGAGGGTATGCTGCCATGAGTCAGGAAATCTAGATGTTCTTGGACAGAGGCCAAGGGAGCTTAGACACATCAGAGATGTGATGTATATGTATCCCCTGGGGAGACAGACAGACATCTCAGGCTGCCTGATTCAAGAAGCAAGCAAACGACCACCCCGAAACAAAGTTACTAGCTGTCTGTTTCTCAAAGTCCCTTGTTTTTACACCATGAAAAGAAGAATAAAATTGACTGTCCAGGGGAGCTTAGAGATTACATATTAGGCTGAGCCTTGAGATAGTAGGTCCAAAACCCTGAGGATTTAACTTTGTTCTTTCACTATGAAGAGAAAAAAGAAAAAACAAATGAAACAAACAAAAATTAAAAAAAACCAAAACCACTGATATGTTGCAATTTACAGTGAGACTTTAAATAAACCTCTTGAACTCATGGTTTGCTAAAGAATGGTATCACTTTTTTGTAAGAGTGTGGGTGCTACCACTGTACTAAGGGGAGAAGCACCACTCTCTACAGTGCTCAACCATTTGCCAAAATGCTGCTACATTTCAGTACAGCACTATGCTATGCAGGAGACTCACCAGCCCTTTTTTGAGCCTACAAAATGTTGCTACAATGGACCCCTATTTTTCAAGTAAAAATAACTAATGATAGTTGGGATCATGCACAAGGATGTTGCTGGTTTCTCTTCCTTTCTGCTCCCCTTTCTTGCAGCTTAACATAACTGCTTCAGAGGCCTTTCATTTTTCACTCTCCTCTAACCCTTTTTGGTAGGTGTGTTTTCCACAACCCTTCCCTGCATTGTGCCGCAAGGGAGGACTCCAGCTTTCACTGCCTCTCCCAGCAGAGCAAGACATGCAGAGCAGTTTTCTCCCTACATAGCTGGTGCTGGTATACTCAGGTATGTGGGTGGCTGTCTGGACTTCCACATTTCACACCTTTTACCAGGGAAAGCTCTCACAATAAAGGCCTGAGCATCATTTCATGATTTCCAAGGAAGGGTTATTTATTACTCCACTCTTTTCCCTCCCTGGAAAGGCTCTGAAATAAACTAAGAAGTAATTTCCATTCCTCCTACTTTGATCTGTACTAGCTTTGGACCTGCCTTTGCAGTTGCTGCACTTTTACACTGTGACAGGGCATGGTGTGGTAGACCTGTATCACCTTTGATGGTGTTTCAGCAGCTGTGGCTGCAAACCTCTGCCTGCCTCTTCTGTGCCATGGCATCTATGTGAGCATGGGATTCTGCTCTGCTCTTGGACCCACTCTCCCTTCTGTCTATTGGTTTTGCTAACCACTCACATTAAAAATCTTGAGATAATCTTCCCAAGTTGTGTTTCGGGTGATTTTAAATCAATACATCTTAGCACCAGAACACCTAGAACTGATAGACTTCAACATTCTGGAAGTCATCAGGACTATTTTTTTTCTAATTTCCTCTGGGTTTCATTGAAGCTGAGTCATGTAATGGAAAACTAACCCCTAGGGTAAACTCTTAGAAAACATCTCAGTTGCCAAGAGAGTCACCTGAGCTGCCATTGCTTTAACAAGGCAGGCAGGACAGGAGATTGTCTACTTGCTGAGTTTACAGGAGACAGACCACACCACAGGACATTTGTTTTCCAGGTGCTCTCTCTTCCCCCAGCCAGTAGGTGGAGTTCATGTGTCCTCTGCATAGCCACATAGTGGCTCTAGGGCTACTCCACCACCAGCTAATTTGGGCAGTCATCACCTGCCTACCTCTCCCTCAAAGATTATTTTTCCTCCAAGCTGCTTTTTTTCCCCAGCAGCCTCCTTCTTGTTCAAGCCAGCATGTCCAGAGTACTCCCAAAATAACGAGATCACTAGCTGACAGCACAATATTTGCCCTATGAGTTACTCCTGGTATAACTGAACCTGAGGGAACAATTTTGTTTTTCCTGAAACATCTTTTTATTGACATTAGTTTGGTTTCTGTTTAGATACAGTTTTGCTCTTGCAGCTTCTTGGTCATATCCCTGGTCCTTCTCTTCCCTTTTCTGCTCTGCTTTACTAGTAGGCTGGTTTCTTGTTACTCACAACTCAGGCACAGCTATGCTCGCCTCTGGGGAGCTCCTCTAAAAATACATATTCTTGTCATTCAAACTAATTCAACTTTTACTCCTACTTCTCCCAGCAGAAACTGGTTTCCAAGGAGAGCTATTTAAGTCTCCTTATTCAAAGCTGTTGACATGATGCTCAATCCTGCAACATCTCAGCACGTCAAAGTCACTACTATATTTATTCTTGTACATCCCAGGTGTTATTAAAAGTGTGGAAGTAAATAACTTGCTGAGAGTCATACAAGGAGTCACTGATGTGAAAGCCAGCCATTTAACCAGCCTTTCTCTCCCTTTGTATGATACCTAGCACCTCACACTTTAAGGTAAAATTGTTTGAAAGGGATAAAGAAAAAAACGTGAAACATGGCTTGAATATTTTGGAGAAGGAATCTGAATTTAGCAAAGTGTTTCTGATTAACAAGCAAATATCAGATGTTCCATCACTCTTAAAGCCAGTTCACCGCACTGTGATTTAGTCTTTGTTTATACAGCTAATGCTGGAGGTATCTAAATTAACTCTTCTTGTCTGCAGTTAAGCTTGACTCATTTTTAGATACTCACTATTGTCTTGGAGAGATTTTTTGAGTTAACAGCCTGTAGAATTGTTCCCACCCTACTTATTCTTTAACAATCTGTTACAAATCATTGGGTTATGTTCAGAGTATTCAATGAACACTTATGTAGATTATTCAGTTATTTCTCATATTTTAGTATTTTTGTATTATCTAAACTAAGGAGAAAATCATTACACTGTATTTTAGCACTTCCTTAGTTCTCAGACTTGTGGTAATATAAGTTGTGGGGCTGGTAGTGATACTGAACAGGGGCTAGAAACTAGTATCTATGCAGAGATTTTGTTTTTGTGGAGCAAGGCAGTTGTGTCACTGTCACAACGAGGGCTCTGAATAGGTATCCCTGGGCCCCAAGTATCACAACAATCCTGTTGTGTATTTCCACTTACAAACAGATCAAATTCTGTATCAAAAGTATTACTTAATTGTAAGCCCTCCATCTTTCTAATGAAAAGCTATTCTGAAATAATTTGATGTTGAAGAACATGTTCTCTGAAAGTTGGAAAATGATAGAATCCTTTTGGTTGTAAAAGACTGTTATCAAGTCCAACCACGAACCTCACACAGCCAAGCCCACCACTAAACCATGTCCCTCAGACCTCTTCTACGCATCTTTTAAATATCTCCAGGGATGGTGACTCAACTATCTCCCTGGACAGCCTGTTGCAATGTTTAAAAACCCTCTCAGTGAAAAAGATCTTCCTAATATTCCATCTAAACCTCTCCTGGTGCAATGTGAGGCCATTTCCCCTTGTCTTATAACTCATCACTTGGGAGTAGAGACCAATCTCCACCCCACTACAACCTTGTTTCAGGTAGTTGTAGAGAGTGATCATGTCTCACCTCAGCCTCCTCTTCTGCAGACTAAACATCTCCAATTCCCTCAGCCACTTGTCATCAGACTTATTCTACAGACCCTTCACCAGCTTCGTTGCCCATCTCTGGACACACTCTAGCACCTTCGTGTCCTTCTTGTAGTGAAGGACCCAAAACTGCAGCATCATCTCAGATCTCACACAGTTATTTTTTTTCTATGACCCCACTGCCCGTATGGAATCAAGGCTGGTTAGTTAAAGATGTTGTTATCTGGTTAAGCCACGATTTAGAGGCTCCTAACTTTAAAACATGAGGTCTCCTGGCCACCCGCTGAAGCACTTTTTGTCTGTCCTAGCCCATTTAGGTGTCTTTCAAAGCATGTTCCCTTCTTCCCAATTTCACTGTCTCACTAACTTAACATCCACTGGAGCACAGGGCAGGTTTTGTTTTCTTTAATTGCTGATTTATCCGAAGGGAAGAACTGTCTTCAGTGATTATTCTTAAAAGTATGAGAAATCCTGTATAGAAAGATTGCCTACAACAAGAAGGCCACTACTTTGCTTCATGCTAGAGTAATCAACACCAGATAAATTTAGATGCTTCCACAAACACAGGCTTTTCTAAACCAAAGGAGCTTAAACTACTCTCAGGATAACCAGCACTACATAAGGGAGTCCTCTTTGCCATATTCAGATGCAACTGGAAAGAGATGTTCAAGAAAAGCGAACTCTATAATGGAAGAAGTCTCCAGGGACTCTTTCGTCAAAATCAGCATCTCTGCTTTCCTTCCCTATTTGCGTATTACTTAGGATCTCAATGCTAGCCTTTCAGCTTATTTGACTACCCGGAAAGATAAAGACAGAATATATATGACCTTTTTACAGCTGGAGTAAATTCAAACAGAAATTTCCATACAAGATTTTCAGTTTTACTATGCTTAAATTAGGATACAAGACATCAAACACAACAAAATTGAACAAAACCCCTCACAAATATTGCTTCTTTTGCAGTTTTGAAAGTCCCAATGGCCTGTCATTTATGTTATTATCAACCATCTCCCCGTCCATCTTTTATTCAGAGTATGGATTTCGATATACTTATTAGCATCACTGGCAAAATATTCTTCAGCCAGCCATGTTCAAAATTTTGTGATCCAAGTAAGATGTGAGACCTGAGAATAACTTCAAATTAAAAATAAACAGATAATTGAAAATAACCAAAGCCCTGAGCAACCTGATCAGACTGTGGAGTTAGTCCCACTTCAAGTGAGACTGGACAACTGTCAGTTCCTTCCACCTGAATTCTGGTTCTGCAACTCCCTAAATGGACCCTCTCCTTCAGAGGACATGTTGCTGTGACCCTGCCTTTTACTATTTCCAATGAGATGTCTTCTGTGACTTGGATTCTAGCTTCTGGTTTCTGTCACTTGAAGCAGCAGTGGTTCCCATAGCCAGCTGCCTTATAACACACGGCTCCTCTGTCACTCAGGAGCTGT
This sequence comes from Colius striatus, assembly GCF_028858725.1. Taxonomy (NCBI): domain Eukaryota; kingdom Metazoa; phylum Chordata; class Aves; order Coliiformes; family Coliidae; genus Colius; species Colius striatus. Next base: position 14,395,513 of record NC_084760.1, on the reverse strand, counting down.
GTTGCCACGTGTGTCTCTCTGTGCAGAAAGGACATCTTGTTTTGCGCTGTTTGACATGCTTGAGTATATCTAGCACAGCATTGTTCGCTTCCTTCTGTCTCCTGCCCACAGCCAAAAATCGGAATGTTTATTTTTCTCTAAAGAATTTTATCAGATTGAGGAATTAAAATACTTATCTACTGGAATATAATTCATATTTGTTTTTATTACAGAAGTCCTCGAATAAGAATAAAAGCAGAAGAACGAAGACACTACAGAGAAACTAATGTAGCCTTTACCTTAAAAGTTAGATCCATGAAGTTTTGTCATTACAGATGATGGGACAAGTGAGATTTTGGGGATAATTACGAAAGGCAGACACAGGAATTGAATAGCTTGAGCATGAGAAATGTATGCTAATTAAAAAAAAAAATTTTTTAGCCACCCCAACACCAGAACAGTCATGGTTAAGCAAATGGGCTTTGCTACTCTTTTATTTATGTCCCTGTTTATGGCTTTTAAAGATATATTTTTTCAGCAATCCGGATTATATATTTTTTAAGTAAGTGTGTTTTCCGAGTAACGTCTAGATGGTATGAGGTTTTACTAATACTCTATGACATTCACAAATTCGAACTTGAGGATAAATCATAAATGTTTTTCTCTTTATTGTATGTTTGTTGTCACAGTAACTGCAGGTTTCCTAATAAATGGAAATTGCATCGTTTCCTTAGCATTCAGGTTGTTGTACTGAAATAGCACCATGAACTCACCACTACTTCTCCCTTCCTGTTGTCAAGTTAGATCTTATTTAGTTACAGGAACAGACACTAAAACAGGTTAGTTTAAATATGTGTGCATTAGAAAGCTGAAGCAATTCTGCTTAGCCCCATTACATCCTATGACTCATGCATGTGTGGGAAAGACCTTATTTTCAGAGAGATCTCTTAGATAAACAAGACAAGTTGGCAGCAATTCGATTACACTGATGTTAGCAGTCTCCTGCTTTCTGTTGCATTCGTTTACTTTATATTTTCTGAAAAATGCAAGCAGTCTGATAAACTCTAATGAGAATTCTTGTACCAAGGACACATGAGTTTTCACTTGCAATTACTTTTTTCTTTTTTTTTTAATAGAAGCAGCTTTAAAAATAGTTTCTAAATAAATCCTTTTCTATTTCTACAATAGAATCACAGCCATAACAGGCTAGTTAAATACCCCTCCCACTCAGAGCTACAAGCCTCTAAATACTGTACACTTCAGATAGAAAAGGGATTTAGCTTCCAAAATATTACTTTTACATATGCACTGGAACAAACTTTTCAACAGCATAAATCACAAAACATACTCTTTGACATCATTTCCCCAAAAAGGAAAAGCAACTAAAGCAATGCTTACTGTATTGAAGAGTCCTTAAAGTATGTAAAGCAAACTTTAAAAGTTTATTGCAAATTCATTGAAGTTTTCCCTCTTATTCTGAAACTCCACCAGTTTATATCTGAATGAGTCTGACCACATGAAGATTTTAATTAGCATTTTATCAGCTTTGAAATGAAACTCATTTGGACAAAGTACAGCAACCTTTTAGTCACACACCCCTTTGCTTGTGTCAGCTACAGCAACTAGACGGGTTGCCCATTTAAGGAAAAAACTACAATCTCCAGCCTATTTCCCTGAACTTTGGATGTGTTTGTCCCTCTCCTTCAGCAATGCATTCTGTAATACCAAAAAGGAATTCTTTTCTTACAAAAGGCACACTCATGTACACAATACATACATATATTTCTGTTTCAAATCTCATAGAGCTGCAAAATCAAGGAACTGTATGTTAAAATTCTTCATTTTCTTCTCAGTTCTATAACACCACATATAGCAATTTCCCGTGAACTGAGGGAAATAAAAAAAGCAATGCCATTTCATTGCTTCACAACACTATTTGCTAAACAGCCCAGGACAAATTGTGTATTTAAACAGATGTGCATGTATAGAATAATTAATTCAATATATAATGCAATTGCACTTTTAGGATATACGCTTTTAATTGAAGGAATTGTCTCTTTATCTGTATTTGTAAAGTATGCAAATAATTTTGGAGGAGTTCACAATCTGTGTTATATTATCTATCGTCTTTAGAGCTAGTATTTGCCTGCTTTACTCATGGAAAACATTTAGCTATATAGACATTTAGATATACAGTGCAATCAAAGCAGAATGAGAATGATAGAGCAAGGTCATCTTGACTTTTATAATTTTTTTTAAAAAGCTGTCTCAATTTGGGAAGACTGTCTTTGCATTGATATTAGTATTTATTTTGCTGTGATGGTAAGAATAAGAAGTCATACAGAAAGTTTAGATAATCTGCAGAAGTAAGTGAAAAGATCCAAAATAAAAGGAAAATTCTAATCAGGTGCCCAAAAAAAAGAGCACATTTTTCACAAATACATCAGGTGTCACGCAATCTTCAACAGGATAAGAGATCCCCACTATCTCTCCTGAACAGGAAATAGGCACAGTTGTTCCTGTTCTTTGGACACCTGTACTTCAAAAAATAACTACAGGATTGTGCTAAAAATGCTTTCTTTTTCTAGTATCACAAACTTGGCGTAAGTACTAGCTACTAAATGAGAAAAAGAGAGGTTAAGAAATCTTGTTTATTAAATACTCGTTTCCTCAGTTATCCAATATCTTCCAATATCAAGAAAAGTCTGTATTACCCAAATAATTCCCAGCATTCTGTATAAAATTAGGAAACAACTTTCAGCAGACAGAAAAACAGAAAAGGATAAAAATGAAAAGCACCAGAAAAAGGACAATGAAATTGTGCAAGGTGTTTGTGCTTCTTGTAAAGAAATATTTAAACTTTTATATGCAGTATAATATCGTTATTTTACCGCATATACTATTTTATCTTTTGAGCTTTCAGTTCTTATAAAAAGTTTTCTCTGCTAAATATATTTGGGTGAAATAGAAAGAGTGAATATATGAAGTAGAGTTCCTTCTCCTTTATCTTCTTGTTTCATCTGGCTTCATAAATATTTCTCCAAATGGCATTTTAGACATATAGAAGGACAAAATCCCTGCCCTCAAATTCAGTTTGTATATTAAAATAGTATGGCAAACTGTAACAACAGACCTTGAGAAAGGAAGGGAAGAAACAGGAAATTAGAGAAAAAGAAAAATGTCTCTTAGGAAAAAAAATATTTGGACAGGAATATAGATGATCTATTTTGTTGAATGCTCTTGAGGGGACTGGAAATTTATCTGTTAATTATTAAATACTGAGATCTGATCTTACTCAAAGGAAATCTCACTCTGAATTCAGTGGCATAAACCTGGCCTATGACTCAGCACAACTCTGAGGAACATTCTTAATTTATGCCTGGGGGCACATCAACTGAGTGAGATGAGATTACCAAAAGCCTTAAATTAAGAATGTGTGGAATCTGTGCCAAAAGAAAGATCCTGTATCAGGAACAGTTTTACTGATACACCTGTATTGGTAAAAAGCTTTTAGTATGGAAATGGCTACACTAGTGAAATTGTGACCCAGAGAAACAGAAACAGGGTTAACTAGTAAAAGTAGAGATTTCTCAATATACTCATGCTTACTTCAGAAGCTTCTTTGAGGAAGCACAACTACATCTTCAGGAATCCTGCCTTGGATGACATAGCTCTGTTAATAGATGAGTTTAGTCTTTCCATGACATTAGTCTCAGGTGCTACAGTGAAAGGCACTACAGAAAACTCATATGTCATTGGGTCAATTTCAAGCAGTGTCAGTTTAAAACCAGTAACATAGAGAATACACCAGTTAACACCAGAGCTGAAGGTCAGTAGTCTACTGGATACGAGCAAGAGGAGTATTGGAAAAACAAGGCAGATGTAGGCAGAGACAGAACAGTACTGGGCTTTGAAGATGAGTTTCAAGTCTTTGAATTTGGTGCTAAAAAGAACTAGACATTCTATAAAGACCTTGAAAGACCCAGGTGATGATGAAAGACTCGGTTAAGATGATGACTTTAGCTGTGGCTAGATTGGCTAAAAGAGGCCATAAATTACAATGTTGCTGTAAGGAAGGTGAAGGAATGAGCCACAGGCAGAGTCTGGAAGTAGATTCAGATTGAGAGGAATATAGAGTCTTTAGCACCATGAAGAAAACTATTCATTAAACAGTTATAAGCAAAATGAAAATAATATATAATAGGGAAAAGAAATACATATGCTATATCTACTTGTTTTCCAACAATATCTCTATAATGGAGTATACTGCCAAAGCTGAAATTATTTTTTTATTTGATAAAACACTGAGCTTGGTTTCACTGTAGTCATTAGTAGAATTGGCTATTCTTCAAATATGAAACCATCTGTTGAATAGCCACATTACTTATTGCGGATTTGATTGGAAGATCCCAGAGCCTCTTTGTGGACACCTGTTAAGAAGAGTAATTTTAGCCTCTTCCTCCATTTTGAAGTGGAAAGAAAGACAGATGTACGTAAAACCACAACTCCATGTGTTAGAGTTGGAAGTTGCTATTAGATTATTCAAAAGTCACTTGATAGTTATCGGGCTAATAAATTTGTCTTTTGCTTTTAAAAGCTTTGCTAAAAGTAAATCATACAAAGAAAACTAAAAATGTAAAGCCATATATTATACTGAGCAACAACTAAAACCAAAAAACAGTCAGTAAATAGCATGGCATTTTTCCAGATTTTGTCATCCCTATATATCCAGAAGGTCAAATTTGCCATTTCTCTAATTTATTATTTGCTGAATAACTCAGTCAAAAGAAGAAGCAGTGATTTTCTAAAAATATATAAATAATATTGCCTCATTTTTAGTTCTCAGTGTACAGCTTTCTTAAGAAAAAACAACTTTCTCAGGATATGTCTCGATTAAAAAGTAATAGAGAGGTTTCCTTTTGAGATTTAGATTTGGGATACCATAGTGCTGTAGTAATTCCACACATCACATTAAACCATGGCCAACAAAAAATATTCCTATTTAGTGCTTAGTTAATGTTCCTCTTGCTATGAAACAAAATATAAACTACATTATTTTTGCTTTAAAGAATTTTCCTCCATCCTAATACTTCATTTATTGTCTTGTTTCACAGGCAGTTGCAGTCTCAGCCACCAAGTTAAAGTTGCCTCAGAGTATTTTAATATCATCCAGTCTGCAAGCATGTCACTGCTAAGATGTGGTACTGATGTCATTTACATAGTATGCAAGGATGAAACTAGAATTATTTAGCTGAAGTAAGACCTTCTCATCTTCCTGAGGCAGTCCCACAGTCCACAGACCGTCAAACACCACAGACGGTCAGCATAGACTCAGTCAGTCCATTCCTTCCTTAGGACAAATATTTTTCATCTGAAACAATTCTCCATAAATCTGTGAAGAGGATTTTTGCACAGATTAAGTGCATTTTTAAAATCCTTGCCCTTATAACTGAATTTTTATTGCATATTAATTCATAATCAGTACATCTTTTAAAAATTCATACATATTGGATTTTTTTTGTTTTCAGAAAATGGCTTTAAAAGATGGGGTGGAGGGGGATTCAGTCTTAAATTGTCCAAACAGCTTTTGTCAGCTTAGACAAAGCAAATCATACTAAGCAATTCTTCCCGTAAATTACATGACCATTATGGGACTGTAGGATATGCATTTCCAGCAGACAAACAGGCTTCCATTCTGCTGTCAGAGTAAATCATCTGAGAACTTGCTTCTCATTTATTTTGCTAAAAGAAACAAACACTTTAACAACAATGACCCAGCTCAAGCGCACTTGGGTATGATAAACATAAGGTCAGTCTTTAGGATGGTTGCATTATACAGCTAATCAATAGAGCAGAGATTAATATTCATTCTACATAAACAAGAGGAAGAACCAAGAGCTCTCGTCACAGGAGAGTACAAAAGGCATCAGGTGTGACTGTGTGCTAAAACTTCACAAGGAAACAAAAAGTACAAATGCGCTGGCTCACAAGGTATACAGTTAATTCAGTTACTGAATGCTATTTCCCCTTACTTATCACACAGGCTGTCACTGTTTCTAATAGCTGCTAGACTATCACCAGTAAGGGATGATATGTATTCTATTCTTAAATATTGTTTTATTTTCCATCAGCATGTAAGCAGATACAAGCAAGATACACATCAAAATCTATACCCATTTTTCCATATTATTACCAGCTACTTGCTTATGCTAGTTCCAAGAACTGCAAAAGTTTTTTAAGGAATGTTTTTTCTGTGATGAAAGCGTAAAAAAACCTAAAATTTTTATCCCAGCTCTCATCTACCAACATTTCCAAATCATGCAGAACATTGTTCGTAGAAGGAAAGAGACAACAGCCACTTGAAAAGAAAATCACTTCTTTTAAAAAGAATGCATTGGAGTGGTTAACTCAGTCTTACCTGTCAGCAACACGAACCTAGGAATATATCCTTTACACCGCAAGATCGCAGAAGCTTGTCCCACAGCACTACCACAGCAGTAGGCTGATCCAGCCCAGGAGAACACAAAGAGAGAAACTTTTCCTACTTTTCTAGGTCTACCAGCAGCTGAAGTAGTGGAGGAAATAGAGAAGACTGGAGCTGCCTCTCAGAGAAATCCCAGGCAGAAGTAGGAGGTATACTCTGTCTGTGTCTCACCCAGACTTTTGTTTAAAAGTTTTTTTCAACTGTTGCTAGGTGGTGTTAGGCTTTGGCAGTTTAGTTCTCAGATTGTATTTCCCCTCTTCTGGTCTCTTCACACAGTGTTACAGCAATGACTTTGTTGAGCTCAGCTCGCTTGTGCTATATTTAACCAGTGTTCTCAGCAAGTCAAGCCTGTCAACAGCTGAGAAGTTTGGAGCAGCCTTTGCTGAGTTCCTCAGCTGCTGAATTATCAGTGGATGTAGCACTGTACAGCCCAGCTACTACATTCAGTGAAAGATTGTGGGGAAACTGTCAAATCCTTTTAAGGGCTTCCAGTGACTTCACGGGAGTAATTACTATTTAAAGCACTAAGTACAAGATGTGTATTTAGGCATATATTTTAGACTGCTAGAGAAAGAATACTTGTGTTCACAGCAGATGAGTTCAATTATTTATATAGTGAGGATTTTCCTAGGACAAGTAGGAAGTTTATAATTTAAAAGGTATGCACTTCACTTGAGGAAAAATTACACGTGGAGAGAAATTTTTGCAGCATAATTTTTACAGAGTTTGAACATATTAAGATGATATGGAGAAATTAATGAAAGGCTGAGGCTGGAAAGTTTTTAGTGTTGATATTTACTCCAAAGACAAACTTTTTATCCCAGACCAAGAGCTTCCTAGGGTAATTCCTACTTTGCCTCTTAACTCTTACTGAAGAATAAAAGGAAAGTCACAGAAATCCCAGTTTGTTTGATATAAGTATTAGGATGTTTGATATAAGTATTAGGTTGTATACATTCTCATGTATCCATACTTGCTTCTGGATGTAATTACTGTTTCTAATTCTAAGCCATAAGTCTCTTAATCAACAGACCAGCAGAAACACTGGGCAGCTTTCAGCCCACAAACCATTGTGACTTCAAGATTCTCCAAAGATGTTGCAAATCTCAGACTCCAGAGTAAGCTCTAACGCTTCATGACAGAACAGCCCCTGTAAATTTTTATAGCAAGGAAAACTTCTTAGCCCAACAACTCTATTCTCATATGAGCTGTGCTTCAGGGTGAAATGCAGAATGGGCCTCCTTTGGAAAGCATTCCTCTAGTGATGACTTGTGATATTCTTCTAGAGTTAGATGAAGAGGAAGGAAAGAAAGAAGAAAGAGAAGAAAAAAGTAGAAAGATGCTTAAGGGAAGCAGCCGTAGGATTACCTGTAGCCAGGTACTCTAACCCTGTCTTTGGAATAACTTCCACTTGATCTGTATTATTGTCTAAACAAGCAAGTGACAATAAAAAATGCTTTCATTGTCAACTTATAATTAAAGAAGGAAGCAAATATTAGGTATTATATCAAGTAACTGGTACTTAGACATTGATGACACATTTTAAAATGCCCCAAACACCTCCATTGTGTCAAATATATTTTATTTTGGAGACCAAGAAATAATCACTAATTTTGTGTTAGTAATTTCCATATTTAACTTGGACAGAATAGCTACAATGTATTAAAAATCAAAACACTTCTATTTTACAGAAATAGCTATTTGAAATACTATTGTAGAGATAGAGAATATATTGGCACAAAGTTTGGTGTTACATGCTTATACTTTGACTGAAGTCAGTTACATATATCAACATTCTATAAAGAACATCTAATTTTGTTTCTTTGTATAAAATTGAGGTACTCCAATCAGATGAGAAACATTTTGACTTTTGTGGCCTTAACTTCTTGCTCAAAGTGCAGTATTAACCATATATATCCATTCAAGTATAATCAGGCAAGCAAAACAATTAACTTGGCTCTTAGATCTCAGTAAAACCAAATAATTCTCAACATTTCTTTCCCATTACTTAGTGGCATACTCACTGAGTGGAAAACAATACAACTTCTTAGGAGGCAATCTCTGCTGCCAGCCCTCATGGGTGGGTTTCAGTAGTGACCTGCTGATGCAAGTCTGCTCATTCTTATACACTTGCAAATGTACTCCACAGCTGTGCACCATAGACATTAATCCTGTAATACAGTGGGAAATTCAGCAAAAATCAAGGGAAAATAGAAGATTTTGCAAGTCGATCAAAGAAAAATATAAGAACTAGCATAGAAGAGAGCATCATTAACCTTCATTGGTGGAGGTTTAAAACTTTTAGCTTTGTGCAGTATGAAAATTGTTCACATCTAAGTATTTTCCCTATTGAATGATGGAAAATGATAGTTATAAAGAGATAGGTCATGGAGGCTGATGAATAAGAGAAAAAAAATAGAACCACAAAAGAGACTTTTTAGCTTAGCATCCTACATTAGGTTCTAATGTCAATATATAGCATCAAAGTCTGACATCCTACAACTAAGTCTAAAAAGTGACTTTCTTATAATTTCTGATAATAATTTTCTCAAGTGACCAACCAGGACATTAGAGTCCAAAGTAATCACTTCTAAGAAAATTTTCATTGGATGCTAAAGTTCTCTGTATTATTTTAATCAAAACATCAAAGGCCAGAGCAATGCAAAGTAAAGGTGACAAAACACAGCTCTAGAGAGTGAATGAGACCAGCAGTAGGACTTGCTGGAGATAATGTGAGTCACAAATACAGAAGAGGGACTGGCATTATTCACCTTACCATTTTTCTCTGTACTTTACTGAAAAATAGAAAACCAAAAAAATTATCTGAGCTGCTGTAGAGAAATTCAGGCTTCAGGAAGAAATAACTAGCAGAAAAGCCACATCTTTCTTTATTGAGAAGATCAAAACAGATGTCTTCTGATCTTATCAGTCCCTCTTGAAATGTGTGCCTGTAAATAAGCTTTCTTCTGGAACACATATAATAGTATTACTGTATAATTTTTTGTCTCAACAATCATTTATCTCAACCATCATTGTGGTGTTCATCTCATTCTCTTAAGTCATAGTGGCATCCAGAGACACAGTCTTCTGCCTTTGTCCTTTTCAAATATTTTACCTCATAACTAACTGGATCAATATACTGGAAACAAATCTATCTGAATGGGCTTAGGGTTTCTGAACTCTATATCCTGAGGAGCTCTACTGCGTGTATACTTGAGTAACAACTGTCAGTTCTTCATTTAGTTGTTCCTTAAAATGCATTGAAGTGAGAGCCATCAGTATTTTAGTTTCTAAAAAGTTCATTCTTTATTTGCTTGGAAGGTGGTGCACCATAGTCTTTTGACACCCTGCTTTGATACTATTGCACACTTCCATAAAATTGATATTATTTAATACTGTGCTACTACTTTTAGCTTTATTTTGGCTTTACAGTATAACTTGTGTTTCCCTACAGTATGTTGGAAGGGGTGGTGTTTGATCATGTTTTGATTAATCTGATCTTGGCTGCATGCCCCCAAATCTCTATTTTAAGAGGGCTAGTTTTCTGGAGTTTTTTTCATTGTTCCAGATACTATTTTCACCTCATAACATCTGATACTGCTTTTTAGGTATTAAGTCTGCTATATTTTCAGCTCAAGCACCTGCTTTTTTAGAACCAAAGAAATATCCATATTTCTGCTATTTAGCTCATAGATTTAGTTTAGTTGTCTATTTTATAATCTTGCTAAATTAATGAAACTAACAAAATTCTGTGACATTCCACAATCTAAATATTTTCCCAAATGCATGAACTGTTTTCCTAAGAAAAACATGTGGAACTAAAAGGTGACTTGCACAGTTAACACTGCTACCTTACACTATTTACTCCTTTTATTGACATCTGCAAAACATATCCCATTAATCTTAAGTTTGCTATTGGTAAATATGTCAGATAAATTTTGAAAACCAGTGCCTTAAAATCCTTGCCATAGTCACAAACCTCCAGGAACACTTATTGGAATTATGTAGTCTTTCCTGTAAAAGTTTTACATGCTTTGAAATACGAATAGGATCTTTCACTTTGATTCTTCATATGCTGTCTTGATTTACATTCTGTTTCCTTCCCTTTTTTTTTTGGGTAATTTTAAGGAAAGAAACCTATTAAGAGACTTGGACATTTCAATTATTTTAAATTTTGTATTTCTCCATCGTGCCAACAAAAATATTGACTTCCATAAGTCTTCTCTTAGTGAAGTGAGGTGCAATGCAAAGATGATTTGAGACAGTTTGATACACAGCCATGAGGAACATCAGATATCCCATCAGACTTAGATGTACAACATAGTCTACAAAAAAATGACAGAAAAAACAGCAGTAACTTTAGAATCATATTCAGACATTTTTTTGTCCAAAGCCCCAGAATGTGGCTCTCAGTTGGGTCACATGGAAACAGTGTGAAGCATGAGTCTGGAGGAAAGTGCCAACTCACACCTCGGGAAATGGAGTAAATCATCTTACTTGCTTCTCTGCCACACCCCAGGAGTGGTATGCAATTTGCTCAAAGACTAAGATAAAAATGAGGTCAATATGGATTAATTGCTTTTAAGGCCAGAATAAACTGTTTTCATAATCTAATACAGCTTCCTACACAGGAAAGGCTGTGGAATTTTTCTCATGCAAAACAGCAAGTTGCAATGAATTAAAGCACATCTTTTAGAAAGATTATATAAATCAAACATGGATAATTTGCCACAGCAATGTATAATGCAGTCCAACAGTTAATTACACTTACTGTTTCAAACAAACTGAAACCTTGCAACTCATTTCCCGTTTGATGTTGGCTGACTTTAGCTCCTAGGCCATGAGATGACTAGTCACTGGCCTTCAACCTCTCTCAATTTGTTCAACTTTAAAAATGTTCCCTTGGAGTTTAAAAACCCTGTAGAGAAAATCCAAGCCTACAGAAGCTAGCTTTTTCCTGGTTTTTTTGGCTCCCTTGGAAATATTCCACAGTGTATCCTTGGACCACAGGGTGAAAACAATTCTACACCACTTTTTACTAACTATGTAATTAAAAATAGTTATCAAGCCAGTTCTGAGCCTTCTCGTTTTAGAGACTACAGTAAGCCTCTTACTATACCTTAGCAGATATTTGTATATTATGAAAGAATCTGCTCAGGTTACCATAGAATCGTAGAGTTCGAAGGGACCTTTAGAGATCATCCAGTCCAACCCCCCTGCAGAAGCAGGTTCTCCTAGACCAGGTCGCATAGGAACATGTTCAGGCGGGTCTTGAAGACCTCCAAGTAAGGAGACTCCACGACCCCTCTGGGCAGCCTGTGCTGGGGCTCCCTCATCTGAATAGTAAAAGAGTTTTTTCTTATATTTAAATACTTACAGTTGTGAAAAAATAATAAAGCAAATAAGCAAGCATTGCGAGAGTTGTGCACTATTGGATGTCCATAGGAGGTGAAGCTCTGGTTTTGACATCTCCAAGAACACAGTGCCATCTATCTATATGATAGGGTTAATTCCTGGTAGATGGTAGGAAAGGATGGAGAAAGGAGGGCTGTGTTTCCTGCAACCAAACACTGTATTTAAGTGTACTTAGTAATCTATGTGACACTCCTGGGCAATCAAACGGCTGATATCAAATCGGAAGCAGAACGAGAGCTACATAGAAGTTTTATTAGCACGGTAGGAAAAGATGCAGATCCTCATCAGCTCCCTGCTACAACTTTTTTCCTCTTGATATAAGGGAGTCACCAGAAATGCAAAGGACAGCCGGGATTAGAAGTTAAAATACACTTGACTGCACAAAGAGAGAGAATCTCCAACTGTACTGACAGGACGTAGGCAGGACTAGTCATTCCAAGGAAAATACTGTATCCTAAAGGAAAAGGGACTTGCTTCCCTGTAAACAGCAGTCTCTCCTTACCTTGAGATTCTTCTCCATCAAAACCAGTAAAACTTTTATAGAGTCACTGTGGAAAGAGGTTTTTCCACTACTGTCTTCAGGACATAGATAGAAACGGGAGGGCTTTTAATGAATATCCTGACTGTTCAGTCACTCTTTTTTTTTTTTCCTGTCACCACTAATTTCCTGCTTTTTTCTTTAATCTTAGCTAATCATATTCTTTGTTCTACCACTCATTTTCTTCCTGGATACATTGCAAGAATAAATAGAAAAATAGGTTGCTCCACAAATACCAAGATCCATACTTCAGAGAGATTCCACAAAGAACAAAATGTTTTCCAAACATATATGGTACATTTGTTGTTACTTTAAACCCATTTATAGAACTGAATATGAACATCTCTCTGTTCTGGTATGCAAATATTTCTGACATCCCACAGCTTGCCTCAGGTTTCTTCAATGAATAAGTAAGTGCAAGAGAAGGCAGCAGAATAAATTTTCCTCATTTTCAGTAATTCTCCATTATCTTCACAAATGAGAATTATATAAATATTATAAAACTACCTCACTACAACAGAATAAGCACAACTATAACAAGCCCTACTTATAAAGAACAACTTCAGAAACAAAGACAATAGATTTTTGTTTTCTGTACTGTTTGAATAAAATAAAAATAGATGGGTTAAATCATATGAAAAGGAAAGGAGGAGCACTGAAATGTTGTTCTGAAAGATCACTAATGAGCAAACCCTCCCAAATTCCTCTCCTTTGACTTCACCACAAATAGGAAATTAATTCCTCTGGAATGTAACAGGCTTACCTTCTGTTCAGCTATCAACAAAGTTAAGTTAGCCTTCACCTGACCTTTGCAAAGAAACCGAATCACAGAGATATACGTTCCCCTGGACTGCCCACCACTTGTAAGATTTCTCGTTCTTTCTGTGGTACACCTCATGATAAAACTGCAATGCACTATTTGTTAAAAACCTAGGATGTCATTTCTCTAAGTAACTTTTGTTATTTGGCTAACTCCATCAGTTTAACAAACTGTATATTGCAGTTTTTCAGTGTATTACAAAATATTGCTCAAGCTTGATAACACAGCTCTGAGACTAATTCAGGATGTGCTTACACAGAAGTGCACCATTTTATTACTGGTCAGAAGGAAAAATCTCACAATCACTCCTCATACAAGGAGCGTGGCCATGAGAAATCTGATAGTTGAAGATACTTCACATTATATATTCTACTCTGACAAAATTTCTGGGGAGATTTTGTAACTTTTGGGCTCCAGACAATGAACTTCACATTAAATGGAATGAAAACACAACTATAATGAGCTTGAGATAATTATGTCTTATTTGATAAATAGAAAGATGTCAATAAATTGTAGCTATAAACACCACAATTTATTCATTTAGTACAAAACTGCTATTGGTTTAAAGAGTTTTGCGTCTAAACCCCAAACAATTTCTACAGGAAGGAGAGGCAAGCAGGTGCAGAAGGCTCTTTCCCCCATGCAGCAAGAGAACAGACCCCACCATCATTATGTTATACTATCCATTCCACAGATCATATACATTACCATCACCTTGGGATTTATCTGTAGTAATATAGAAATCTGTAGTATTCATTAATGCTTTTGAGCTACTTGCCCAGCCTCACTGTGCCGTTGAGAGAAATAAGTCTTTCTAAAGTGTAGTTCCTCTCCTATTAATACAGTTGGTGAAATCACTCCCTAGTAGTGTTTCTTGCTCTCCATTGATCATAAGATGCCGAGATTAAATCAGACGTCCTTCACACCTGCAATTAGATGGCACGATTCTCTTCTCTACCATCTTAACTGTTGCTTTGAGATCCCGGGTATCTGTCTGTTTGCAAGAAAAAACCCTGATTTTACTTCACAGATCTGAAGATTTAATTTAAGCAGCTATTTTCAACAGCTAGTTTTCTGTTCTCTATTTTCAGTGCATTGTTGTCCTATGTTTTCCATTTATTTTTCAGTTCTTTCTAGTCAGAAAATCATATCATAAATAGTGAAGACTACTGAGCCCTACCAACTAAGGGTCAATAGAGATATATACCTTGGAAAAAAATGCACTTAACTAAGGTAATAATATTTCTCTCCAAGTCTCAACCCAGATTTTCTACTTGAACTTGAGCTTGATGTAACTATTTCTGTGGTCATGCTTACACCAACTGAAGCCAGTATAAACAAGGAAGGGCACAGCACAAAATACCCAAACCTCTTGAAAGTTATCTCAGAAAAGTTTAACAAGTCCGGTTCAAGTCTTATTTACATCAGATCTTAAGAAAGAACACTACATCATGAACAGTGTATGCAAGAACAAAAACAAAGAAACAAACCACACATACACAAAAACCAAACCAAAAAGCAGCCAGAAAACAATTAAACTGTCTCAGACAGACTGATGTTGGTAGTATGCTACATTAGTTAACTATATTTGAATGTATACATATGTTCCAGCACACTAAATAGTAGATTTACTATCCAGTGTAGAGTGAGTAAGTGTGATTGGTAAAAGAACAGATCATGTTTACTATACTTGTATTTGATCAGACTATCAGGTTAATCCTACAAAGAGTAAAACTCAAAATAACATCTATTTTTTTAATCTATTGCTCACATATCTTAATGACAAATATTAAAAGTATACATGATGGAATCTTCCTCCTGTCACGATCCACTGAAGTGTTTGCTTACTCAGGCATTCACTAAGCAAGTCACCTGCAAACTTGGGCAACTTCCTGAATCTGGAAGACACTAGTGCCACAAATTGAGATTTTCCACCATGAATAGCCCTAAGTACTTTCCACTCCCTGCTAGCACCAACAGGTAATTTAATACAAGTCAATGAGGGAGTTTTTTAAATTTAACTAAAATCCTGTATAAACAAGACTTGCAGATAAGTGTGATTTGAATTTTCATTACTTTTTTTTTGAGAAATTTAATGACTAAATGTGCCAAAATTTATAGAAGTCAATCAACAAGACTTATATGCTGGTAGCAAAGTGGTCAGAATTGGGGCCATTATTAATAAGACAAGCCTTTGGGCTACAGACATTGTCTTCAGAATTCAAGCATTTGAAAACTAGTTGCTCATGGATATTTTCTCTCATTATGAAGCCATCATAGCAAATAGTAAACTGAATAGGCTTTGCTGAAAAAGTCACCGGGGCCACAGTACTCTTGGTAGAGGTATACTAAGGATGCAAAGTTTGGATCCGAGACTGGATTTCAAGCACATTAAAGTTCATAAATAATTGGTTCCAGGAGTTGTTCTATTCTAAATGTGGGGAACATTTCCAAAATTCCTAACCAGAAATGAGTGTTGAACATCATCAGGGTTTGGAGTTACTAACCTCCAGGGTTTTAACTAAGACCCATCTGTAGCTCTTAACCAAGGCTGGATAGAGAGGAACTGAAGAAGATACCTTATATTGTGTGAGTGCAATACACTCATAATGCCTTTGTCATCTATCCCTATTTTTGGTATTACTAAATTTTCCAGAGATAATTTTAAATGTGTACATACTGTTTGTCAGAGTTAATAAACTAGCCATTACTGGCATGCTGTTATAAAAACAATATTCACAGAATCACCGAATGGTAGGGTTGGAAGAGACCTTTAGAGATCACCTAGTCCAACCTCCCTGCCCCAGCCTCCTGACATCCACCATTTAGGTATTTGTAAATATTAATGAGATCCCTCTGCAGTCTCCTCTTCTCCAGACTAAACAGCCCCAGTCCCTGCAGCCTTTCCTCATAAGGAAGATGCTCCAGTCCCTTGATGTCATGAGGTTCCTCTCTGCCCAGCTCTCAAAGTTGGTAGAGATTCCACTGAATGGCAGCACAGCCCTCTGTGGAATCAACCAGTCCTCTCAGTTTGATGTAATCAGTGAACTTGCTCTGTCCCCTTGTCCATGTTGTAGATAAAGATGTTGAATAAGACTGGCCCCAGAACTGATCCCCATGGAAGTCCACCGGCCACAGGTCTCCAACTTGAATCTGTGCCATTGATCACCACCCTCTGGGTTCTGTTATTTAGCCAGTTCTCGATCCACCTCACCGACCACTCATTCAAGCCACAAATACCATATGCCCTACTCTTACAGTGATAGCATCAGAAATTGTAGGAGGCATTTTTATTACTATCTGAAACAAACAAAAAAAAATTATTGTGGTGCAGTATTTTTCACGTTACCTGTATGGGTTATTAGCATTCTGTGCCTTCCTCAACGACTACATAATGCCATCTAGTGGCGTAGGGCTTCATTTCTTTCGATATCAGCTAAATTTAGTCACGATGCCCAAGTGCGCAACTTGTGACTGAAACCATTACAATTATGACTTTGCTGTTTAAAGTGAACTGATAATCCAGACTTAAATATTTCAAATCGTGTTATTATCCATTTAGATTTCAAAGTGTATTGTTATCCATTCTTAACAGGCACAATGGCTAAACAGTTATTTAAAGTCTCAGTGCAAATATATAGCATCTATTCTCGCAACTGATGCAAATATATTTCAGTTATTAGCAAAAGAAAGAATGAAATCTATAGCAAAAATGTAACATTGTAATGACGTTATAACTCTTCATATTTAACACCTACGCTCCACCTATACAGCCACATCTCAGCTGGTATAGAATGAGTCATGAGGTACACGTCCCCTCATTCTATGTCCTGTAAAGTCACAGAGGCACTTATTCTGCTGCATCCTTTAGGAAGCTCCTTTGGAAATAAGCCTTTTCCTAGCACACTTTGAATGTCTCAATTCTACCAGCCTCAAAAACATGAGACTGGGTTTCTTGCTTCACCATCCCTGGCTACACCTGTATTAGTAAAAAACACTGTGGCCACATGGCTCTCTTTCACCTGGTTTCAGACTGCCTTCTGGGAGCAAGCTCTGGCCTGTGCTAACCTCAGCCTTTCCCAGGCACTGTTTAGGATAACGTTGGTTGGCACAAACCAAAATTTGTTGCAGGTTCTGCTCTGATAATTTAATAGAGTGGTCACGTGTAAATGCTCAGGCCCATAGTTTGGACAAGTTTAAATTAACAGTAAAGATGAACCCTCCATTTTTTCACAGCTATTCTCTCAGATATTTCCACAAAACTGAGTCTCTATTGGAGATTTGTACTCAGTCTGAATGCAAACCTCTGCTGTTCTGTGAGATGACACAACAGCCTTTTCAGAAACAGACTGTTGAGCAATAAATGGTATTTTATTCAGATTGGAATGGAAATAAATGGTTTCCAATTCTTCCAGCCTACATCATGGTTAACCACAGTATCACAGGATAGCAAAGTTCCTCTTTCAAAGATCTGACTCAGAATAGACACCTGCAGCATTGCATGTGCATTTTCATAGAATCATAGAATGGTAGGAGTTGGAAGGGACCTTTAGAGATCATCTAGTCCAACCCCCCTGCAGAAGCAGGTTCACCTAGATCAGGTCACACAGGAACATGTCCAGATGGGTCTTGAAGACCTCCAAGGAAGGAGACTCCACAACCCCTCTGGGCAGCCTGTGCCAGGGCTCCCTCATCCTCATGGTGAAATAGTTTTTTCTTGTGTTTAAGTGGAACTTTTTGTGTTCCAGCTTCATCCCATTACCCCTTGTCCTGTTACTATGTACTATAGAAAAAAGGGATGTTCCAACCTCCTGACACCCATCCTTCAGATATTTATAAATGTTAATAAGATCTCCTCTCAGTCTCCTCTTCTCCAGACTAAACAGCCCCAGTTCCCGCAGCCTTTCCTTGTATGAAAGATGTTCCTTTCCCCTGATCATCTTGGTGGCCCTGTGCTAGACTCTCTCCATCAGTTCTCTGTCCCTCTTGAGCTGGGGAGCCCAGAACTGGACACAGGATTCCAGATGAGGCCTCATCAGGGCAGAGTAGAGGGGGAGATTAACCTCCCTCGACCTGCTGGCCACATTCTTCCTGATGCATCCCAGGATGTCACTGGCCTTCTTGGCCATGAGGGCACATTGCTGGCTCATATTTAGCTTATTATCAATCAGGACTCCCAGGTCTCTCTCTGCAGAGCTGCTCTTCAGCAGTTCGACCCCCAGCCTGTACTGGTGCATGGGGTTGTTCCTTCCCAGGTGCAGGACTCTGCACTTGTCCTTGTTGAACCTCATGAGGTTCCTCTCTGCCCAAATCTCAAGCTGGTTGAGATCCCGCTGAATGGCAGCACAGCCTCTGGGGAATCAGCCAGTCCTCCCAGTTTGGTGTCATCAGCCAACTTGCTGAGGGTACACTCTGTCCCCTCATCCAGGTCGTTGATGAAGATATTGAACAAGACTGACCCCAGAATCGATCCCTGTTGAACTCCACTGGCCACAGGCCTCCAACTCGACTCTGTGCCGTTGATCACCACCCTCTGGGCTCTGTCATTCAGCCACCTCTCAATCCACCTCACTGTCCACTCATCCAAGCCACACTGCCTGAGCTTTCTGATGAGGATGTTATGGGATACAGTTATCAAAAGCCTTGCTGAAGTCAAGGTAGATGACATCCACTGCTCTCCCCTCATCTAGCCAGCCAGTTATGCACTCACAGAAGGATATCAGGTTAGTCAAACAGGATTTTCTATTTTCTTTCCAAAGTAAAACCACTTACAAGTGGATATTCTCTCATAGCTCATATATACTACTGTAGTCTTGAACACATGAGCTACAACCATCTCTCATTGTCCATTCTTTGGAAGTTGTCTACTCTTTCAGTCTTACACCATGATATAAAAGCAGATGTATAAAATGAACCATACTCAGAAATTCTCCCTTTTCCACTTGCATCATGTAGTCTTTAATGAGATCACAGAGGGAGTAGATTTGATGCTTTGCTACATGTTGCTCCCTGAACAGTCCTTTTCAGTCTAAGCTTTTGTTTTAAGATGACATATTTTAGTAATTTTCACTGCAAGACTAAGTAATATGTAAAGTACATGGTACCCTTTTCAGTTTGTTAATGGCTTCTTTTAAACACTTCTGTTGTGTGCCTCCTGCCTTCTTCTAGAAATGTATAATAGCTCATCATGAGATCGATAAAACAGTCATAAAAATATCTTCCTAAAAATTAGAATCTAATTATTTTAACTGTAATAAACTTACTGAATGTCTTACTATCATACACCTTTACATAAATGCATATACATGTAAGTGTATGTTGCAAAAAAAAAAAATCTAAGTCAATGTAACATTTAGCAACAGGGCTTCTTTCATATTGTGCTCAGTATGAGATCAGTATTGGAAAACATATCAAGCAATAGAAATCATTCATCCACTGAATTAAGAGTCAAGATAAATTTTCCATTTTCATGCTAGGAGCACTATAACAAGAAACTGAGTTTTCATATAAAATGATGTTTTCTTACCATTGCCTTTGTCACTGTTTTCCAAAAGTTTCTGGGCATTCTCCTCTGTTATTGAATTCAAAATCAAAGAGTAAAGATCAGATACACATCCCAAATTATATTTTAAAGTGCATAGAAATTTGAAAGTCCATTCAAATCCAGAAAGATTTCTTGGAGGGCTCAGCTGAAATTTGCAAACACAGTATGCTGAATGTTTGCCATCTGGTCTGTATCACTGGTTAGATTCTAGAAAATGTCTTAAAAGCTACTTTGATTCTGTTTAAGTGTGGGATGTACTGTCCGCAACAATATTATGCATATTTTTCCCTTACATCATGTCCTGGATACAATGAATAATGTCAGTACACACCAGATTTACCAGTAGGAGTAATGGCAGCACACAATAAATATTTGGCATAATAAATACATTTCTGTTTTTCTCATTAACTATTACCATGGGACACTTAAAAACACATGAAGTATATATAATAATTATAGAAATTTATTTGATACATAAAAAGACAAGGGCAAGTTGACATCTTGTTCTTTTGAAAATAGAGCATACAACAACAAGAGCTTTCTAACGCTTTTCTTTTGATCTCAGAACAATCACCACTCTGTACTTCATCCCACGTACGTATGACCTGCAGACTGAGGACAGATATCTGAGGCATTTGCTTATTTGCAACAAATCCTGACATCTGAAGATGTTTTTTTAAAATATATATATTTGAAGAAATATAATCACAATTAAATAATTTGTGTTTGAATTTAATATACCAAATATTTTAGCCAAATGCCATGGAATAGAATGTTTAGACACAAGCTTTAGTGAATCAGAGGTTTCTGATTTGCAAGTTATAAAAGTTACAAAAGTGGCAATAGTTAATCATTTCAAATGGCCAACTGAACAGTACATGAGTAGTGTGATAAGTAGGATAGAAAATCCCTTACACTGTATCATTTAATTTTATTTCTTGCATTGAAAAGTTACAAATACAATCCCCAGAATAAGCATCCTTTCTATGGTTGAAATATTTAAACTAAAACCTCATCATTCAATATTGATGAGAAATCCAAACTGTAGGCAACCATGTATTTCAAGATTTCTTAAATGAACAGTCTGAACATATGTCCTCTCTTGTAGACTGCTGCTGCTGATTCCTGGGAAAAAAAAAATACTTCACCAGTACTCACCCGCCCCCTTGTGACAGACTAAGAAAAATTAGATTAGTAAAATCACAGAATCACAGATTCTTAAGGGTTGGAAGGGACCTCGAAAGATCATCTAGTCCAACTGGAGTTTTTGCCCTAAAGAATTTAATTAAGAGTTCAGTAAGTGAAACTGAAATTGAAGTTATGCTGGCTATATCAAGGCTTCTTGATGCTGTTGTGAGACTACAGCATCACTAGGTGCAGTCCACTAAAAGCCCAGTATAATACATTAATTAAATGCCAGTTACAGAAGAGGTCTGTCATCAGAGTGCTATATACCTCCTGATGTTCTATACCAATATGGCTTACTTTTCTCTGAATATTGTGATTCCTTGTGTCACAGCGTTCAGTGATTTGTAAATTTTTCTGAAGAGCAAAATGTTCATACATACTTCCAAAGTTACTTTAGCCTACTTTTAACATTAAGACTGTCAAGACAAGTTTGTTGTTGTTGTTGTTTTGTAAACAAAAGTATGACCTGGTCAAGACTAGCTTCATAAAAATGAAATCTTTTCAGATGTAATTAATTTGACTAAAAGTATAATTCTATAAACATTATTTGAAAAGGTGACAAAATAATTTCCAATGACACTTGCTCTTCTATTATAGTACATATATAGTTGTGAAGACTGCCTAACTATTGCCATTTATACGAGCTCTTCTTCAGCTCACTAGTTAGAACAGTCCCTCAAAAACTTGAACAGTCATTCTTCAACTTCAACTTTATACAGGAATGAAAAATCAAACATAACTAATTCTTTAATTTACTTTGTAAATGAATTGTGAAAAGACAGTGTTCAATTTTACTCTGAAACATGCAGAAGTAGTCTATAAAATTCTTATGCTCGCTTACAACTCTGTAACTATATTAATCAAATGCATGGGTCAGCACTAGAAAATGTTACCATAACAACATAATCTCATGAGATGAAAAAGTGAAGAAATTTTCATTCTAGAGGTGACAGAAGAGAGAAGTCCTAACTAGAATTGATTAAAAGTACTGCTTCCACAAGTAAAATGACATCTTTGTGAGGCAAGATAAGAAAGAATTTCTTCTAAAATACCTGTTCCCAGGGGATAACACAACAGTTAAGGGAAAATGTCATATAGCTGTTTCCACAGCAAGTGATGAAGCTAAGAAAAAGGGAGAATAATACTGTGGATGTTGTTATTACAGGTGCAGATTGAATGAGGTGAAGTTGTCACTTGAATTTCCCAGAGAGATTAACACATCATTTTTGTAAAGGTCATCTCACGAGAGAATCTCAGTCTTTCTACATCCTGATGACTGTACATCATCATATCTTTTGCCCAGTATAGGACAGCCTCTAATCTTAATTACTCTCATTGAAAGTTGAAAGATAGTTCTTGTTAGTTACTTGTTACTCACACTAGTGAGTAAAAACAAATTTTGTCTCTTCCTATCTCGAAGACTGGACATTCTTTCCTTTACAACTGTCTACTCAGATTACACAGAAGAAGCAGCTATACATACACCAATTCCAAGACATTATTACATCCTTTCTATCTTGGTCATGTGCAATGATCTACTCTATTACACAGCCATAACCCTAATCAGATAACAATCAGACTGCACAGCTGCAAAAAAAGCACATGGGTTATAACCTTTTTGCAGCTCTGTCTACATGATTACTTTAGTCAGGCCCACAATCACCCTGCCAATGTTCTGTGCTGATCAAGAGATGTGCAGTAAATGTCACACCACGCCAGAGCTAACAAGGCTGCTCTGCAGCACAGTTAATTAGTCAGGGCCAGGCTGTGTGTGTGCACACTTTCAGTTGGCTCAGAACACTTGCAGTGTGAGGTTGTATCGGCTTTCAGCATCAGCACAGAAAGACTGTGTCTACTCACAGCATGACATGTAGGCATATTCTAAACATAAATCAGGGTCCAAAAGCATTAGAGAGGACAATATGACCAGAAAAATCAGTAAGGAATAATAAAAAAAAAATTAATCTTGAGACACTCGGACCAAACATAGAAATATAACATGAACAGGTACTTCCCTCTTTAAGATTAAGGAGGTGTGTGTGACCAGAACTCTGAGAGTCAGCCTGTGTTTTCTCATAAGTCTTGCAAGATACAATTCATTTAATCAAATAGGGACTCCTACACAATAAAAACCTACATCTGAGCTAGCCCCTGTATAAATACCCTTTTTATTTAATGGAAAGAAACAGGGAATTTGAGGGAGCAATTCATCTCATTCTAAAGTAGATATCTAAAAATATCTCCAATGAGTCATACCTTAAAAGTGCCTATTTTTCTCCATTAAACACAAAGAATGCCAAACCTGTAGCTCAGACGTAGACTAAAGTTGTGGATTCATCTAAAGACAAGACAGATATATCCCAACTGCCAGTGTCTATGTTCTTTTAAGTGAGGATAACTGTATTTCTTAATTGGTTTGGAGAATTTTAAGGCACTAGAAGCTGTGAATAGTTCAAAGAATGACTTCTCATAGGCCAGGTAGCTGTAACAGAATTTTATTTTTGTAATAGCATTTACAAAAGAATTCTTAATTCTCAGGGTAGGTATTTTAACATTACTTATATGTGAGATAGTCTGTTCTTGGTAATACCTGGCTTCATCCACATATTTTACAAATATCAGTCAGCATTATCTGTATTATGCAGCTGTTGCCTAAAACATATACTAAGGCCAAGTGCTAATTTTCTGATTTCATATATAATTGCCCAAGTAAATTGCTCAACTCTCCGAAACATTCACCAGTTGGTCCTGCTGATGGACTTAAGAGCTCAATTTAGGTTTCCTTTTCCTCTCATGTTTTTTTTTGATCTCGGTAACTTTCCACTCTCTGCTTGAGCTCTACTCTTTTCAGTACTTCAGATTTCTTGCTCTAATAATTGGAAGATTTGCTGTATTCAACAGCTTTTGTCCAATACCTAAATGAATTGTCCCTATTGACTGCTTTCAAGATCTTGTATTAGTGATCAATCTAAAATTGAACAAGAGTAAAACCAAGTTCTCCTTTCCCCAGCTGACTGCTGTTTCTTCACTTTCTTAACAGTGCATAAATGGAAAAGAGTAGTGATCAAGGTGTTAATTTATCTCATACTGGCAGGTTAATGTACTTTGCAGCACTGATACCTCATTATTAATCTTTGTTGTTTGCATCTATGTGAAAACAACTGATGTAAAAGTTATGCTATTGCACCTGAAGCTCCAATTTAGAAGTAAGCATGCCTCAGACAATCATAGATGGTAGATCTTTAGCAAATTGACCATAGTCTCTGCTACAGAAAGGCATCCACAATTTTATCTCTGAAACGTAAATTGCCAATTTCTGAGTACAGTCTAAGTTAGAAGTGGTGATTATTTCTTGAAGTGGAGAGATCTGTATCAGAATCACATTACAGTGTTTCAAAATCATTGTGTGGCATCTTACACATTGACACTTCCCTTGGCAGTATAGTTTGCAAATGTCCTGCAGGTGATATATGTGGAGTACAGAGCATGAAGAAAACTTTAATGACACAAGAAAGGCAAACAGTGATGATGCAGCTGATTTTCTCTCTTTGCGCTTACCCTTAGTGGTAGGCTATTCTTACAGGTACACATGAATTATGAGTAATTTGATATACCCTTTGGTACAGTTTTTGCTTTTGAGTTACTGCTGCTTTATAGAAACTGAGATTTACTATTTGCAATGCTAGTGTCACATACATATCTCAACCTAAGTGTTGCAAGACCAATTAATAGGTATACTTACCAATATCATAAATGATGAATAAGACTTGAGAAATACAGATGCTTATGAAGCCTGTAAAACATAGCTTGAATAACAAGTTTGACTCATTGCCTAAGAAAAAAAAGAAACAGTTTGTGAGTTTTCCAATTGAAAATAATGCTTGTGGTTTATAAATTTGTTAACTGCTTCTTAGAGTAATGCAGCAATCAGTAACACAGTATCTATATGTACCTATAACCTCAAGTTTCATTACAGAGCCATAAATACATTTTTACAGTCGGACAAAGATGTTTCCTCCCCCTTCTCCATGACCAGCGCCAACAAGGCGGCAGTCAGAAAAGAGAATAACGCTAGAAACGCACAGAGGGCCGGCTTCACCACCAGCGCTTACCACGTGAAGTGAGGCCGCACCTCGCAGATGTGGAGCCCTGGGCGGCCGGGCAGGCCCCGCGCCGGACTAACAGCCCTCGCGGCCCCTTACGCCAGCCCGGCCCGGCCTTCGCCTCCCGCCGTGCGCTGAGGGCGAGAGGGCGCGGCCGGCACGCGCCGGGGCGCTGAGGCGGCGGTTGGCGTGACAGTTGGGCGGCTCCGGGCGGCCGCAAGAGAACCCAAGGGCTTTGCCCGGGCAGCTGCGGGCTTTGGAGAAGGGAACTGATCACGAGCTGCCTCAGGAAAACTT
Source organism: Colius striatus (assembly GCF_028858725.1). Taxonomy (NCBI): domain Eukaryota; kingdom Metazoa; phylum Chordata; class Aves; order Coliiformes; family Coliidae; genus Colius; species Colius striatus. The sequence goes on along the minus strand of NC_084760.1, from coordinate 14,370,145 downwards.
ACCTCATCAGGTGACTTTTATCCCTGGACTAGATACATCTTTCAAAATCCACTTTCTCCGGGCAGGATGCTACAAGTCTGTGAGTAACCACGTCTGAAGAATTTGTTTAAAATAACCGACCTCAACCCCGATAAGAATGCCTTTGTCTGTGTGCCTTCAGGGTTTATGAGGTTCATGCCTCAGGACACTGTTTAAGCATAAGGTGTCCCTCACACGCCGGCCAGTGTTAATAGTCAGGTGCTGTTCTCCTAGTGAGAAGCTGTAGATATTCTGAGGGTCTTACAAAAGACGAGGAAGAGCAGTCTGTGGACTTTGTAATGTAGGTTAAAGGCATATTGACCCACTATTGAGAATGTTTTGGACAGTTTCAACTTAGAGGATGAATTGGTAAGGAGGTCAAATACTCTTGTTCCTAGTGCATTTACTTAGGAGAATTTGCAAGGTTTTGCTTCCCTGGGTGTAAGAGGATTTTAAAAACATAGTGTTGCCCTGTTCATAGCATCAGAAACCCGTTTCAGTCCATGCTCTGACATATAAGCTTTGACTTTTAACCTTGGTCACATGCTCATACTCGTCAGACTTTCAAGCTTTTTCTCCCATTACGTTTCTACTTGTTCTTTATATATAATTTTCATCTCAGCACCACTCTGCCTTCCTGAACTGTATCTAGAAAGCTTTCATTCATAGCACTCAGATCCCTAGGATCTCATGCATTTGCTTTTCGTTTGGATACAATCTTAAACTTGAAATGTTAGCTTAAAAGTCTAAGCTTTCTCTCACTACAATCTTAAGTGAAGGTTTACAATTAAATCTCCTAGTTGCAACAAAGTTTAATCCAGTATAGCATAATATGATTACTGTACCTTATAACACCCCTGTGAGAAAAAGGATAATAGTTGAATCATTCCTCATTATTATTTCTCAGGGGAAATGTTTAATATTTCACACTGATACCTACTTCTATTTGGACACATTGTCTCATTGTTATCCATATATTATTACGGGAAAGGAGATACTTCAGGGATTTGCCAGTCATCTAATTGTCGAGTGTTGGATTTCTTCAGACCTAACAGCAGTTGAATGGCAGCAGTATCCACCTACTTAGCTTCTAACATCAGTCAGAACGTTAACCAGGTCTTCTCTATCTTTTTTTACAAAGAAACAATATAGAAAATGTATTCTGCAGCCCAATTGATGAAATGAATGACATTTCTCTCTCCTGTGTCAAGAGTATTTATTTCAATGTTATTTCTTGTTTTTCTTCATGGTATAATTTGTGTTTTAACATCCTTTCCAAAGTAACTGTTTGCCATTCGGTTTGCCAGAATCTTGTATCAGTGTAATAGAAATCATTTCCAATTCCAATATACATTTCAAAGGTATAGATAAATTACCAGGGATCTCAACTTTGTCACTTCAGTCTAGATTCAACAAAAACCTTGGGTGTGATTGCTTTTAAGATGCAGTGCCTAACCCAGCATTAGAAGTAGAAAACAAAATTATTGAATTGGGTGCTGATTTACCTTATCTTTACTATGCTTGTAATGATATATTACTAGGTTCTCTATAGAGAGATAGTCCTCTATTAAAAATGTCACAGCTGGAGAATGTAAAGAGCTGAAGCAATATTAACTCATTCTAATGGTTCAAATACCTAAAAATGAAGTTAAGTTTTTCCAGCAGTCTTTCTATATAAATGAGGTATTATTGTCTGCATAGTTTTAATATTAGGTTAAATAAGACCTCATTTGTTTTTTCTGCAGTCAGTGTAAACTCAGAATAATCACAGTATTGTTTCTGTATCTACTCAAAAGAGATGCCCTGTGTTGTCCTATCTAATCCTGAACAAATTTGTATTGCCAAGCGAACATGAAGTCATGGATTTAGACAGTGATATAAGTGTAGTCTGGGGAGACTCCTGCATCTAACCTATAAGGTATATTAAGTACTCAGAAATGCCTAAAAATATTATTCCTTTTTCTTGGACAATACAGCTTAGAATTGCTTTAAGCAATAAATTAGGATACAAAGGAATCTTGACTGGTTTATCCAGACTATAAGACAGAGGCAAATCACATCTCTGGAGGACTGAATCATTCTCTGGAGATGTTCTTCTGCCTTCATAAACTGCAGAGAAATTACAAGGTATATATAACTTTGGCCCCACTTATTTAAATGCTTACATTTAAATGGGATGATTTCACATCCTGAAGACTAAAGTCTGCCTCTTGAGTTTCCATATGCTTTTATGTAGTTGCCTATTCTGGAAAATAATCACTTAAAATTGAAGACTCCTTGTATTGTTTTTAAAGAAATAGCAACAATTTTTCTTCCAAGTTTATTTAGCCTTTCTATTTTCTCTGTATACAGGGAAATAGATAATTGGGAAACTAAAAACAAGCCAAAAATTCACTTGCAAGCAGTATTTATGTTAATGATGATGTAACATCATATTGAAGCTTACATGAAAATTTCTTCTAGTATTTATGTACATACAGTACCTCTAGAAGCCACATTGATTTAATTTCCTTTGAAGACATACGTACAATTTGGTAAGTATTTGTGTAGTTAACTATTAAACTGATGTTCTATTTATGGAATAATACAGGCCATTCTCTAGCAATATGTGGTCATGTAAAAAAAGACCCTGTCACACAGACACAGGAGGAGATAGAGTAAGGTTGCTATGGGAACCTTAGCTCTAAATGGTCTGGCTTTTGTTGGCTTAAAATCTCAAACATTGTGTTGCATTAATTATGTTTTGTTGAGGTTCTTCTCACTGAGTATAAAATTTGTTGAACTGCTTAGCTAATACAAGGAGAATGTGTTTTATTACCAAATTGAATTATGGCACTGAAAAAATATACTCAAGAAACAGAGACAAGATTTTCTTCATCTAGCTAAATATCAGCTATCACTATCCTCAGTTATTGAATATGGATCATGGGTCCTAACAAACTAATATAGCAGAAACAGCAGTGGGAGGGAGTCGCAACAAAAGGCAGGAATGGTGTGGCAATTGTGGGAGAAAAGGGTTGGAGAAATCTCTGTTGGAAGAACAGAAGAGTACTTTTGGTACTGAGAAAGTAGGTGGAAAGATATTGAAAACAGAAATTGAATGAAAGAGACAGAGACAAAGATTTTTTAGGGAAGACTGAGGGAAGAACTTAAGCCATGACAGCAAGAAGTTGAAGGAATGCATTTAGTGCAGGAGCCACAGAGAAAGGGGAGACAGAAGTGCATAAGAGAATCTGAAAACGAGGTTGAGTCTGTGTGGGGAGGAGTAGATGGTAGCTGATGGGTTGCTAGTAAATAAATTAATAAGGACGGTAATAGAACTCAAAATACCCTCAAATTATGAAAATATTGTTAAACGGATCCTAAAAATTAGAAACCACAAAACCATTCTAATATAGCTTAATAAAGATAGCATATGCATTGTTCTAAGGCCTCTACAAGTCTGCTGTATGAAAGCAGCAAAATTTTATGCAATAAAGAAAGGAAACATTCTACAGCATTGAATCTCCTCCCTATACAGTTCAAGTGTCATTTGATGTTTTTCCTCTTGGAAAACTACTTATGGCTAATGAATAAGATTTAATTTTCCTTTCTTTAAATCATATTATCTATTTTTAAGAAGATTATATTTCATTTGCTCAATTTTCCTAAGAACGATTACAATCTTTATTCATCTTTATGGGTGGCACAGAGTCTGGAAATGTTATGATGAAAACTGATATGGCACTTTAAAACTTTGCTATGCTGAAAACAAATACATTTCACTTCTATGCCACAAAAAGGACAGACATTAATAATAGGTCAGCTCCACTTTAAATGTTCTCACATGGTAACTGTAATTTAATCGGTCTGCTAAAATTTCACATTGTTTTATAGAATCATAGAATGGTAGGGGTTGGAAGGGACCTTTAGAGATCATCTAGTCCGACTCCCCTGCAGAAGCAGGTTCACCTAGATCAGGTCGCATAGGAACATGTCCAGGCGGGTCTTGAAGACCTCCAAGGAAGGAGACTCCACAACCCCTCTGGGCAGCCTGTGCCAGGGCTCCCTCACCCTCACAGTAAAATAGTCTTTTCTTATATTTAAGTGGAACTCTTTTTGTTCCACCTTCATCCCATTACCCCTTGTCCTGTTGCTAGCTACTATAGAAAAAAGGGATGTCCCAACCTCCTGACACCCACCCTTTAGATATTTATAAATGTTAATAAGATCTCCCCTCAATCTCCTCCAGACTAAGCAGCCTTTCCGCATATGAAAGATGTTCCAGTCCCCTGATGATCTTGGTGGCCCTGCGCTGGACTCTCTCCAGCACTTCTCTGTCCCTCTTGAGCTGGGGAGCCCAGAACTGGACACAATACTCCAGATGAGGCCTCACCAGGGCAGAGTAGAGGGGCAGAAAGCAACCATAAATCCTCAGTCAAAGTACATATACCTTCAAACTGACAGAACACTGATTAGTTTTCATCTTTTTATTTTGTTTACAAATAAAGAAAGGAGTGCTACGAACCAGGTACCTTTTATAGTAAGTTACAGAATTTGATACGTTAAGCAAATGTAATTGGAAGTTAGAGGGTTTTCTCAATAACAAATATAGATCAATGTCTTTATAATATTAAGAGTAATGGTATCTTTCTTCTGAGCACTAAACAGCCTAAGTACATATGTTCACAATATGCCTACAAACTGCTCCGGACCTCATGCTCCCAAAAAAGATCAATAAGCACTAAAGCAACTCTCATGAATTTTTAGCAGAAAAAGGAGTGAAACAGCAAACCCAGTCTAATCCACTCTGGTGAAAAATCAACAGTGATATTAGTGCTATTTTCATGTGACGTGAGTGTGTTATTATAGGGGCACCAAGGATTTCTGACAGGCTCAGGGTAGTAGCGGCTTACACATTGACCATGATCTAACTCTGCTTTTTGCTGAAAAATACTTTAGGATATATTAAAAGGGAATTGCAGTATGTCAGATGCAGAAAACAGTCATTCTGCTTTATTCAGCTTTGGAAAGACCTACATGGGTACTGCATTCTGTTTTGAATGCCTCCCATTAAAATATAAAGCTTAAGAGATGCCAGAGAGAGCAAAAATAATAAACAAAGCAAGACTGAAGGACTTGTACAAGAGAAAAGACCAAGAAACACAAAAGCAATCTCTCAGTATATGAAAGTTACTCAAAAGAGCACAATGAATTCTGATTGCAGTAGAAGAAGAAACTTATTTTTAGAAGAAGTTATTTAGGATAATATGGGAAAAAACCTCACCTTTCTGACATTCTATCTGTGGAGAATGACGATCAATCTCAAACTGAGATTTTTAAGGGCACATGCCCCAGACATATTAAGTCTTTACAACTTAACTCTATGCAGGACAAATTACATGATCCCTTTACATCTTTGAAATCTTCTGTTGTGTGGATTCTACTCTTTGAAGTAGGGTTATTCCTACATACACACATACATATTGGTTCTACTTCACAGATGAGATTGAGTACACTACTGTACTTACCCACTAAAGTACACAGATAAAAGCACATCCATCATCATAGTCCAGATCTCTAATCTTTGTTTCAGAAGTTTTTCTGAATAGAAGGTGAATTCCTTGAATTTCCCTGCTGAAACAATTATTATATACTTTCTGTTTATGACATGCATTTGTTTAAATAAGACATCTCTACTTGCGTAACAACCTTGAGGCTAATGATTATTGACAAAGTATCACCATGGATTTCAGCTTCAAAACAATTTCCTTTGTGATGGGTGTTACAGCACTAAAAAGAAAGACTACTTTCAAGTTCTTTTAGCTGGTAATTAACACATATTTCTTTCCATGTCTGATTGTGAGAGCGATTTCTGTATAATTTCTTACAAAGAGTTTCAATATCCATTAATTGTGTTTTAAAAAACTTCAGACTTTGACTTTGGCATGTTTCCCATTAATTTGAAAAGCAAGAGATTAGAGACAGGGTCTGACCCTGTGCATGTGTGCATAGTATGTTTTGTATGCTGGATGGCTTTAGATGCCTGACATGCCTTGAGTAACAGTCAGTTTTGCTGTGCTTTGATTTTATTTATTGCTGTAAAAATGTCATTTTATTTTCCTGATTATATAGTCTTTGATTCTAATTTTTGTGCTAAGTGCAACTTTTTCTATTTTTCTTCCTTTAAATCAGTTAGAAGTTCTGCTTTTATTAGTGAAATGATGAAAGATTTATGCTGAAAGATAAACCAGTAATTTACACTGTTACCTAATCATAAAGCTTGGATTGCAATCAACAAATGTATTTCATCAGTCTGTATGCAAAAACCTATTTCCATTAGAGTTTCACCATAAAAATATTAGAGAAAAGGGAAAACTTATTTCAGATTAACAACAGAGTTGCTTCAGGAAACTTACAGCAAATATGATGAAGTGCCTTAAAATATAATGAAATATCTTTTAGAAAGACATTTGGAATAGACACTGGAAAGTACATTCTATGTATCTCAGATTTTCTTGAGCCTTTTATGCACTCCTAACACTTACAAAACTACTCTGAGTAGTTTTGCTTTTCTTTAAAGATCAGTCTTTGCCTCAAAATGTGTCATAATATAATTACTCAATGTACATTACTAAGGAATAATTAAAAATATAGAAGTTTATCCCAAATTTTTCAGATGAAATATTTTATATTTGATTATAATCGGTTGTTTTTTCTTTAGTAAGATTCCACACATACATTTTAAATCATTCTGGTTTATAAAGTTTTGCCTTTTTTTTTTTTTTTTTTTCTTCTCCCAATCATAGTTCTTCTTTAGTTTAGGAGAGCTCACTGATGTAATGGCTCTGGGCTATG